>NC_091625.1:92645711-92948742 GCF_027580195.1 Bos mutus | reverse complement strand
TCTGGTTGGGGAGCTAAGATCTTTGCATGCTGCAAGGTGTGACCAAAAAATAAATAAATAAATCTTGAAACAAAACAAATAAAACAGACACACTTTGGGGTTGAATAAAGCTGTTATAAATATCTATGTGCAGGTTTTGATGTAGGCATACGTTTTAACATCATTTAGGCTATGCCAAAGCCTTTGACTGTGTGGATTACACTAAATTGTGGAAAATTCTGAAAGAGATGGGAATACCAGACCACCTGACCTGCCTCTTGAGAAAGCTATATGCAGGTCAAGAAGCAATAGTTAGAACTGGACATGGAACAACAGACTGGTTCCAAATAGGAAAAGGAGTACGTCAAGGCTGTATATTGTCACCCTGCTTATTTAAGTTCTGTGCAGAGTACATCATGAGAAATGGCTTCAAGAAGCACAAGCTGAAATCAAGATTGCAGGGAGAAATATAAATAAGCTCAGATATGCAGGTGACACCACCCTTATGGCAGAAAGTGAAGAGGAACTAAAAAGCCTCTTGATGAAAGTGAAAGTGGAGAGTGAAAAAGTTGGCTTAAAGCTCAACATTCAGAAAACGAAGATCATGGTGTCGGGTCCCATCACTTCATGGGAAATAGATGGGGAAACAGTGGAAACAGTGTCAGACTTTATTTTTCTGGGCTCCAAAATCACTGCAGATGGTGACTGCAGTCATGAAATTAAAAGACGCTTACTCCTTGGAAGGAAAGTTATGACCAACCTAAATATCATATTCAAAAGCAGAGACATTACTTTGCCAACAAAGGTCTGTCTAGTCAAGGCTATGGTTTTTCCAGTAGTCATGTATGGATGTGAGAGTTGGACTGTGAAGAAGGCTGAGCGCTGAAGAATTGATGCTTTTGAACTGTGGTATTGGAGAAGACTCTTGAGAGTCCCTTGGACTGCAAGGAGATCCAACCAGTCCATTCTAAAGGAGATCAGCCCTGGGTGTTCTTTGGAAGGAATGATGCTAAGGCTGAAACTCCAGTACTTTGGCCACCTCATGTGAAGAGTTGACTCATTGGAAAAGACTCTGATGCTGGGAGAGATTGGGGGCAGGAGGAGAAGGGGACAACAGAGGATGAGGTGGCTGGATGGCATCACCAACTCGGATATGGGTTTGGGTGGGCTACGGAAGCTGGTGATGGACAGGGAGGCCTGGCGTGCTGTGATTCATGGGGTCGCAATGAGTCGGACACGACATCGACTGAACTGAACTGAGGCATATACCTAGGAGTGATGTTGCTGGATCATATGATGAGAGTATGTTTAGCTTTGTTCATAAACTGCCTAACTCCTCCGTGATAGTGGTACCTTGTTGTTGATTTAATTTGTGTTTCCTTGAAGCCATGACGTGGACCATCTTTACCCACTTTTTTATCTATATCTGAGATGGTTGGCAGTGATGAAATCCATGTATGACCTTTTCTTTCACCCGTAGGGGCTCTGAGAGGTGGGCTTTCTCTGTTCTCTAGTGAAAATACTGCAAAGTAGCCAGCATGCATAAGATCTGTTACAAGAAAGCATGTTAAAAATTTGTGGATTGTCTTCATATTTTATTCCTATTCTTTATTTTAATTTATAGAAATTTTCTTTGGGAAATCAGATGGTCTAGGTCTCAAATGAGGAAGGGACTGGGGAGTGGACAAAGAAGCTCTGAGGGTCTCCCACACTGGGATGAGCAATGAAGGTGATATCTTAGGAAACTGCTTTTGTTACAGTTTTCTTTTCTGGTGGGTGTGAGGGAACAGACAGGACTTCAGGCTTTGTGTTTATCTGCCATCCCAGTCTCTTCTTGCCCATCATCTTAGTGCCCACGCCAGAGAGCTGGGTCAAATGAGGTAACGGCTCATCCAGTTAGTATCAGAAATCAGCTCAGCTCTCCCTCTGGGCTGCATAAATAGCCCGGACTACTGGCTTGGTTAACTGGTTAACTTGCCCTTGTTAAAGACTAGGGCAAGAAATCACATCCGTTTCCTTTACAAGTGAGATATTCTTCCTCTATTTTACAGTTTCAAAATTTAGAAGTTACAGAGTGTCCAGAGCTCTGGCAATGGTACAATTTAGTAGGCTGCACCATTTCATAGTCTCGACCTAAAATAACAGTGGCGAAGCCTTGCAACAAATGGTCTAACTCCCGCTCAGATGATGGCCTTGTTACTGGAGACACGAACAGTTGAGGCTGGCTGGCTGGCTTTTCTCACTCTTCTCTGAACATGAAAAGAGACTGCATAATTGAAGGGGTCAGACTTGACAGAAATGTTCTGCAGTGGGGGCACAGCTCACTTGTTTAGTCAGAGCTGGTGGGTCCTGAGTTTTGCAGGTTGCAAGTATATCCTGTGTAAAACTCATAGATCACATACGGGCTTAGACACACGCTTTTCTTGCCTGTGAACGTATTTTTGTTTCAGAAGAGCCAGTTAAGCATGGCAGATGGAACAAATGTGTTTTGTAGTCACTTCCTCTGAAAATTGCATTAAGATGATAATAAAGGCAGAGAAAGGCTTAGACTCATGGGGCAGAAAGAACCGGGGAGGACACGAGCTACAAGCAGCCGCATTTTGAAGGGTCTAAGTCAGATATCTCATGGTCGCTGATTTTGCAGACGTGAGCCAGCCAAGGAAGATAGCCAGAAATTGGAGTTTCCAGCAACTTTCTGGAGGGATAGGTGGGGACAAAACCAGGATTGGTTGAAAGTCTTTCTCTGAAGCAGTTCAAACCCTCCCATCACAACCCCTTCTCTTCTTCCACAGGGAATCCTGAGCAGGAGGTGAGAGTTCTCCAGTCTCAAGAGGCAAAGTGGAGATCTTAGACATGCTCGTGAGTAGGGTGCCAGCTCAGTTGAAGGCGGGGGCCACAGTGCCAATGAGGAAACCAGCCGAAGTCAACATACGGACCATCCTGCAGGGCTCCTCTCCCCCAGCGTGGTGGCGCCGTCCAGTTAGAAGGCTCTTTCTAGGGGGTGCTCTGCCTCTAATGCCCACTGCCCTGATCATGGGGGTCCCATGCTTTGGGGCCAGCTCTCGTCTTAGCTGTGTGTCTGTCTCACTCTATGATATGATGAATGTTTACGAAATTTACTGTGGTGATCATTTCATGATATATATAAGCCAGGTCTTTATGCTGTGCACCTTCAACTTAAACAGTGCGTGCATGCTAAGTCACTGCTGCTGCTGCTGCTGCTGCTGCTGCTAAGTCGCTTCAGTCGTGTCCGACTCTGTGCGACCCCATAGATGGCAGCCCACCAGGCTCCCCCGTCCCTGGGATTCTCCAGGCAAGAACACTGGAGTGGGTTGCCATTTCCTTCTCCAGTGCATGAAAGTGAAAAGTGAAAGTGAGGTCACTCAGTCGTGTCCGACTCCCAGCAACCCCATGGACTGCAGCCTACCAGGTTCCTCTGTCCATGGGATTTTCCAGGCAAGAGTACTGGAGTGGGTTGCCATTGCCTTCTCTGGCTAAGTCACTTCAGATCAGAGTAGATCAGATCAGTCACTCAGTCGTGTCCGACTCTTTGCGACCCCATGAATTGCAGCACACCAGACCTCCCTGTCCATCACCAACTCCTGGAGTTCACTGAGACTCAAGTCCATCGAGTCAGTGATGCCATCCAGCCATCTCATCCTCTGTCATCCCCTTCTCCTCCTGCCCCCAATCCCTCCCAGCATCAGAGTCTTTTCCAATGAATCAACTCTTCACATGAGGTGGCCAAAATACTGGAGTTTCAGCTTCAGCATCATTCCTTCCAAAGAAATCCCAGGGCTGATCTCCTTCAGAATGGACTGGTTGGATCTCCTTGCAGTCCAAGGGACTCTCAAGAGTCTTCTCCAACACCACAGTTCAAAAGCATCAATTCTTCGGTGCTCAGCCTTCTTCACAGTCCAACTCTCACATCCATACATGACCATAGGAAAAACCATAGCCTTGACTAGACGAACCTTTGTTGGCAAAGCAATGTCTCTGCTTTTGAATATGCTATCTAGGTTGGTCATAACTTTCCTTCCGAGGAGTAAGCATCTTTTAATTTCATGGCTGCAGTCACCATCTGTAGTGATTTTGGAGCCCAAAGAAATAAAGTCTGACACTGTTTCCACTGTTTCCCCATCTATTTCCCATGAAGTGATGGGACTGGATGCCATGATCTTCGTTTTCTGAATGTTGAGCTTTAAGCCAACTTTTTCACTCTCCACTTTCACTTTCATCAAGAGGCTTTTTAGTTCCTCTTCACTTCAGTCGTGTCCAATTCTGTGCGACCCCATATACTGTAGTCCGCCAGGCTCCTCTGTCTATGGATTCTCCAAACAAGAATACTGGAGTGGATTGCTGTGCCTTCCTCCAGGGGATCTTCCCAACTCAGGGATCAAACCTGCATCTCTTGTGTCTCCTGCATTGACAGGCAGGTTCTTTATCACTAGCGCCATTATATCTCAATAAAACTAAATGAAAAAAAGAAGATGCAACCATTCTGAAAGCCATCTCTCAGTTTTTAGGTCACTGTATTTTCAGTGCTTATGCCAATTATCTATTCTTTTATCTGACTCTTTAAAATTCAGTTCAATACATAACATACTAAATAATTAAGAGGGCTTTTTCTAACCTCCCCTTACAGCTGTGGTGACCATATTTAAAATGTTAGCCATGGGACAGAGCTGCTTAGATGATTCCTTTTAACCAATTTCAAATCAGCTTAATAGCCGTTTTCTTTTAACTCCTTTCTTTCATCTCTACTCAAGTGTGCATCAGTTTTGCACCCTGAGTAGTTTCAAAGACGTAGGTTTGATTGGAAAACATCCATAGCGGTCCAGAACATGTCTCCCACATTGCCTGACTGTAGGCGCCCTTCAGATGTTAGTCTCTCACAGGCTTAGTGACATCTCACTATTAGTGAATGAACATCGCTTATACCTATACCTTGAGAATGTCACTGTGAATTAAAATATGCCAAGTTTCCTAATGGCACCAACAGATTTCCTAATTAACCTATGAATACTGTCAATCTGTTAATATAGTTCTCTTGTTCTTTTAGGATGAGTTGTGTTACATTTCTTTTATTGACTCCAGCAATTTCAGAACTGAAGTGCTCCTAAGAGTATTCCAGATTTCCTTTTAAAACTAAAGAAAATACGAGTAGCATGAATTCAATTCACCAAAATGGTTCAAGACTTTTTGGCTTCTAGACGTTTTCCCAAGCCAGTCGGTTGAACTTCACACATTGCCCATTCTGCAGTGCATCCTGTCCACATCGCTTTCTTTCCTGACAGAATTCCTAGGGTGAGGTGGATTCCTGACGCTGGGCCGAGGAATCTGTAAACAGAAGCTTTTGTGATTCTTAGTCCACTTTCTTGACAAACTTGCTGCAGTATGCCCTTTCTAAATGGACTTAAGTGCACAGAATTGGATTAACCATAATCCTTGCTTCATGCCATAGTCTCACTACTAATCCATGTCTGGATGTTATTAATTACTGGGATATAATGGATACCTAAACGTCCACCAGCCGACCCCACATACGGAACACTGGTAATATCTTTGGTCTCCGTAGGTGCTTTCTTCCCATCCTTTCCCCTACATTCCATGGTTCTCAAAAAAAGGGAATAGCCTTTTTTCTTCTTCTCCTCCTCCTCCTTTTTAAATCACTCATGTTCCAAGATTCATCTTTGTTGTAGCTTGTAGCTATAGTTAAATGTTCACTGCTGGGTATTGTTCTACTCTAGATATAGTACAATTTATGTATCTGTTTCCCCATCAGTAGGCACAGTCTATAACTTTACCATGCCCAACTCTTGGCAAAGTTGTGAAGTAGGATGGAGTTTGTCTTTGATAACTTTAGTATATTTTTCTACCCTTCCTTATCCTCTTCTCAGAAGATCGTCTAGGCCTCCTGCCTGTCACCTAGTGTTGTGTAATAAATGTTTATTGAATGAAGATTTTAAGTGACAGAGAAGATTGAGGGCAACTCGAGTCAAATGGATGCAACTTCCCTGAGCACTGCGCTGAAGAAGCTTCTGCAGCCTCTTCTCAGCTCAGAGGGAAGACTGCCAGGGTCAGTGACCAGTGTCTGTATGGGAGGGGGCTGGGGCGTGGTAGTTTGGGAGCCCCTTCTTGCCACCCCAGATTCAGTCCCTCATGGATATTTACAGCCAGCTTGGAATCCTGGGCATGGGTTAAAAGCAAAAGAATACAACTTCCATTGTAGAATATCAAGTTCCAGCTAGGAAGGTCCTTTTTACGAGGGGCGAGGGGTAGTAGTTGGGCTTCGGAGATGGTGTGGTTGGCCATCGGAGTTGGAGTAGCTGGGCATGGAGGTGGTCTTAAGCCACACTGCCTTGCCATGTCCATTAAGGGTGATTTTTCTTTTTTAAAAATTTTAACTGGAGGATAATTGCTTTACAGTGGTGTTGGTTTCTGCCATACATCAACATGAATCAGTCATAGGTGTACACATGCCCCTCCCTTTGAACCTCCCTCCCGCCTCCTACCCCATCTCATAAAGGTTGATTCTGATTTTTATTCTCTGTTAAATATCTAATATAAAAATGTGCATGTTTCTGAGGAAAACTGTGCAAAGGATGTCATTTTTTATCCTTATGGTTAAATGCATATTTTCTGTTTGAATCTTTCACTTATAAAGATCAAATATGATGACACTTAAAATAATGTGTTTTTAAATTGTCTAGCTGTTTAAATGTAAAGTGCTGAAAATTAATCTGTTTTTGGCTGTGGACTCAATGTCCTTTCTCTAAAATTTTTGTTTTTTTTATAGATGTTTTGTTCTGGCTCAGGTTTTGATAGCAATATTGGCTTTACTGATACCAATTCCATCTGTAGCTTTGCTTGTAAATGGCATTATCATAAGATAATAGAGCTGGAAAGAAACATCAGGTATCTTAATTGAGTGTTTCAGATCCATGGCCCACCTGCATAGAATCACCTAAGAAAACTGCATAAAATATAGATTCCTGGGCCCCATTCCTGGTCAAATAAATCAAGTTATTGGGGTAGAAGCCCAGGAATCTTCATTTTATAAATTTCCCAGGTGATTCTGATCCATGTGAACTTTTGAGAAATGTTAATCCAGTCTAAATTTCACTGTATAGTGAAGATAACTGTAACCCAAGAGGTTAGTGACTTTTCTAGGGTTGAGAAATAACTGGTTCAGAGCTGGGTAGTCACTTGAGGTGAGGTTATGGCAGAAGAATTAACATATTTATTTTTCAGTTTATAGGTGGGATTTAAAATGGCTTATTTTTAAATAACCTCCAAGCCCCATAGGCTGCAAATATGCCCCAAATGCCTGTTGTTAGGTTAATAGTTTCTTGTTACCCTGAGTATCCTAAAATAGGCAGATATTCGATGTTGGAAATCCATGAAAAAGTCCTGAGATCCTCTTTAATGACTGTGTAATTATTTGAGGGGTGGGATTCTTTTGGGAACAAAGAAAATAGTCACCATTCTTACAGGATCTCTGGATCTGTTTTCCAAAGATACTTGTGCTTGCAACATGAGAGAACAGTGATGTCTGCAATCTTCCTTCTTAAAAGTTCTTCTTTGTTTATTAACAGAAAATGTTTTATGATTCAGTTGAAGAACAGGGATTAATTTCCTCTTAACTCCTATCTCTTCCCTAAGCGAAGTACAAAAGGAACTAGAACCTTCTACTCCACCCCACCTGGAACCTTGCCAGGCCAAGTCCATGGAAAGCTCCTCTGTGTCTTCCTCCTAAGACTAAGTTAAGCTGCACCAGTTGAAGTGGCCAGGACAATTTAGACATTTGAAAAAAAAGAAACAAAACTCTTATGTTTCAGCAGTGTGGGTTGACTTTTGTTTGAAACTATAATGATCAGAGAAAAAGGGAAGTGAAAATCTTTAGTCCAGGTCTTCTAACGCCTTCTTTGCTGTCACTGATACTATTTATAGAGGCAAAGGACTGGATGTCAGCCCTAACTTGGGTTGTTTCTAAAACACCCAGGATCAGTATCACATTAACACTGTAGCATGAATTAATTTCATAATTTGGTGGGCATTGGTCTGGTCTCCTTAAAATAGCCTGAGTGTGGGCCTGTCATCAGTTTTATATGGTGGACCATAAAGAAGGCTGAGCACTGAAGAACTGATGCTTTCGAATTGTGGTCCTGGAGAAGACTTTTGAGAGTCCCTTGGACTGCAAGGAGATCAAACCAGTCAATCCTAAAGGAAATCAACCTTGAATAGTCATTGGAAGGACTGATGCTGAAGCTTAAGCTCCAGTACTTAGGCCACCTGATGCAAAGAGCTGACTCATTTGAAAAGACACTGAAGCTGGGAAAGATTGAAGGCAGGAGGAGAAGGGGATGACAGAGGTTGAGATGATTGGAATGGCATCACCAACTTGATGGACATGAGTTTGAGCGAGCTCCAGGAGTTGGTGATGGACAGGAAAGCCTGGTGTGCTGCAGTTCATGGGGTTGCAAAGAGTTGGACACGACTTAGCGACTGAACAACAACAGATATGGGCTTATCATCAGTTTTAGGAAAACACCATCAACATCAATCACAAAGTAAACCTGGACTGACCTATGGTCCAGTTGAGTTTACCTGTACTATGGTCATTATTCTGATGCTATTCTGGTTCTAAAACGAGAAAGTTCTTGGTTTCATCATTTAGGAACAAGCTCTGAATTATTAGTTTTTGTATCCTCAAAGATTTCAAACCTAAAATCATTTATATACTTTAATAATTTTTTTCTTGAAACTGTGTATGTCTTCTTTCATCTGTGTTGTGTGTATCAGTAGTTTGTTATTTTTTGTTCATGGGTAGTATTCTGTTTATGAACATGCCACAATGTTTATCAATAGTTGATGGATGTTTGTTTCTAATTTTCATTACTTTGAGTACAGCTGCTATGAACATTTAAGTACAAGTGCTTGTGTGGTCATAAGTTTTCATTTCCATTGGGTGCCAATCTAGGATTAGTATTGCTGGGTCATATGGTAAGTATATATTTAAAGACATTGCAAAACAGTTTCCAAAGGCCATACTATTTTGTGTTCCTGCCAGTAGTGTGAAAATTTTGCACAGAGTCAGGACATGACTGAAGTGACGTAGCAGCAGCAGCAGTAGCAGCAGCAGCTGATGGAAGCATGGGAAGGATGGACGAGTTGGTTTTCATAGGGAAAATGTGAGTTGCTGTTGGAGCCATTAGAGGTGGTCATGGTTGGTGCTCAGTGTCTTTTCAGTCACTGAACAAAGTGACTCCACACTGCTGCTAAGTCACTTCAGTCGTGTCCGACTCTGTGCAACCCCATAGACGGCAGCCCACCAGGCTCCCCCGTCCCTGGGATTCTCCAGGCAAGAACACTGGAGTGGGCTGCCATTTCCTTCTCCAATGCATGAAAGAGAAAAGTGAAAGTGAAGTCGCTCAGTTGTGTCCGACTCTTAGCGACCCCATGGACTGCAGCCCACCAGGCTCATCTGTCCGTGGGATTTTCCAGGCAAGAATACTGGAGTGGGTGGCCATTGCCTTCTCCACACTAGTCACACTTTATGGCCACCATGAAGTCAGTTGGTGTGTCTGTTGCTCCTCTTGGACTAAGAGCTGCCTGAGGATGAGGGTCAGACCTTATTCCTCCCTGTAGTCTCAGATCCCAGCATGTCTGGTCACAGTAGGCCTTAGGATGTGCTGGCTGGGTTGAACAGCAAATATGTTTAGTAGCCAGGAGGGTATTAGGAAGGGAGAGCTCAGGTGGGGGGCCTCCTCTCTTACCCTGGACTTCTTATCCTCTGTGATGGAGAAGCACCCATGATCAGAGATTTCATGTAATCACACGGTGGACGTGGAATGAAGTTGAAGAAGAGAGGGTTATAATGGCCATTGAAGGGTTTATCAAAGGAGAATATGAAATCCATAAAAGTCAAGCATATTGTGATCAAAACCATCTGGAGGTACCAGAGCCATTTTTCACAGCACACCTCAATTGCCTTCTCCCCCATGTGCCCTGCCGCCTGTACATCTCCCTCCCTGGATTTGTTTGGAGGGGAGTGGAGAGTGCTGGGATGTTAGGATGCTACCTGAATTTTACTTGGGCTGAAATCAAGTAAGCCCCACTGATGCCTGCACGTTGGTAAGTCCTGTTCATGGTGCTCTGTTCATGGTGTTCTGCAATGTCAGTGACCTTATGTTTAAACCATCCCCCGTCTGTTCTCTTTTTTATTTGTTGTGCTTTAGATGGTGAAAGATATTCAATTGAATAAAGTGTGTGTGGGGTCACTCATTCTTAACAAAGTCAGTCGACTCTCCTATAAGATGTTTCCATTTAGCAGACAAAGCCATGTTTTTTCCTTTCTCCTTCCTCACTTCCCCCACCTCCACTTTTATCCCTGAGAGCAAGTTCAGGGCCCCTCTGAGTTTATATCGCCTGTGATTAATTGGCCCTAATGCAAGTGTTCATGGCTGTGCGTGGGATGTTTCTTAGTGTGACATGCATCCTTTCGGTGCTTAGGAACGGTTGCTTCCCCTTAAGTGTGTAATTCATTGTGCTGTGAAATGCATTTCCTGCGTGCTGCTGTTGTTCCAGGAGTGGCCACGCTCAGTGGCCACTAAGGTAGGACTTGGGTACACACGTTTGCTTATGGCCATTTAAAATGTGAGTAAATCTTATTTGACATTGCTATACATGACCACGACCTGCAATTACAGAAACAAAGAACTTTCCAGCGAGCTGAAGCAATCCTAGAAACACGTGGGCTGCCTTAGAGGTAAGGGGTGGGGGGTGTTCCATCAAATTCAGGCAGGGCCCAGCTTGAGGAGCGCAGAAGGGAGCACCCTTATTTCATAATATATAGGTATAGAAAATCATCACACTGTACACCTTGGTTGTTCGGTTGCTAAGTTGTGTCCAGCTCTTTGCAACCCCATGGACTGCAGCACACCAGGCTTCCCTGTCCTTCACCATCTGCTGGAGTTTGCTCAAACTCACGTCCTTTGAGTCAGTGATGCTGTCTAACCATCTCAACCTCTGCTGCCCCCTTCTCCTCTTGCCCTCGATCTGCCTCAATAAAGCTGGAAGATAATTGGATTGTGTTAATCGAACAAACGATAAGTGTTTAGTACGTGGAGTAAGAGGGGCAGAGAGAGAGCTGCACCTGTGTCATCCTCTGACCGCAGCTCTGGGCCCCACACATCCTTGCCCCCGACTCTCCCGCGGGGATGGGCCTTTTCTCCTAGCTCCCTTCCGTGAGCTGCAGAGTGTTTTCACTAGTGCTCCAGTTTGCCCTTCTCTCCACAGATGGAGGCTTTTGTTTCATAGAGGAGATAGAACACAAGAGTGTGGGTGGTTTGTAGCTCTCCTCCAGGTCTGGACATTTGTAGGACTCTTTGCAAGTTCTTGAGCTCCTGGTAGGGTCCATGGACAAAACCCCTGAATAGGATGTTGATTCCTCCAATTTCTTGGACTCCCTGGGGCCTTGTGCACTTGCTGGTATACACACCTTGGTTTTCAGCAGGTCATCAGCTGCTGTAGCTGAACTCTCTCACTAGTATCCACTTGCATCTACCCAGGCAAACAAGAACTCTTTGACTGAAGGTGTATATGTAAAGTATATATATATATCTCCTTAAAATTTGAGTCATTTCATTGTCTTGCAACCTGAGTTCTCTGATGAATGTAATGAGCTTTCACATTGTCCAGGTTTTCCTCGTTTTGGTGTGGAAGTGATGCTCTTTATAACTTTCTATTAATACATCCCCAAGCATCTTTTTTTTTTTTTTAAATATTTTTTTTTCCTGGGTATAACAACCTCTAATTCTAGGAGCTGACCATTGTATCTTTCAGCTTTTTGAAATATTTTATTGTCTGTTGAGTCGCATTGTTTCCATTAAAAAGTCTGTGGTCAATCTTACTGTTGATCCTTTGATGGTAACATGCCTTTTTTTTTTTTGGTAATAGATTTTATTTTTTATCTTCACAGCAAAACTGAGTATGTGCAGAGTACCCACATACCTCTCATCTCCCTCTGTCATACTATCAGTGTTCTGCATATGAGTAGTACGTCTGTTACAATTGACAAGCCTACACTGGCACATCATTATCACCCAAATCCATAGCTTACTTTAGGATTCATCCTTGGTGGTGTACATCCTGTGGTTTTGGAACAATGCATACTGACATGCATCCAGTGTTGTTGTATGATACAGAATAACCTTTACTGCCCTAAAAATCCTCTGTACTTTGCCTTTTCACCCCTCCCTCCATTCTGTCTTTCAGCAACCATTGATGTTTTTACTGTCTCTATGCTGCTGCTGCTAAGTCACTTCAGTCGTGTCCGACTCTGTGCAACCCCATAGACGGCAGCCCACCAGGCTCCCCCACCCCTGGGATTCTCCAGGCAAGAACACTGGAGTGGGCTGCCATTTCCTTCTCCAATGCATGAAAGTGAAAAGTGAAAGTGAAGTCGCTCAGTTGTGTCCAACTCTTAGCGACCCCATGGACTGCAGCCTACCAGGCTCCTCCATCCATGGGATTTTCCAGGCAAGAGTACTGGAGTGGGGTGCCATTGCCTCCAGAATGCCATGTAACATGTAATGTCATATAGTATATAGTCTTTTCAGACTGACTTTCACTTAGTAATATCCTTTAAAATTTCTTCCATGTCTTTTCACGGTTTGATAGCTTATTTCTTTTTAGCAGTGAATGATATTCCATTTTCCAGTTTTATCATAGTTTATCCATTCACCTACTGAAGACTGTCTTGGCTGTGGCTAAGTTTTGGCTGTTATAAATAAAGCTTCTGGAAACATCAATGTGCATGTTTTTGTGTGGATATAAGTTTCAGTTCATTCAGGTAAGTATCAAGGAGCATGATTGCTGGATTGTATGGCAAGAGTATATTTAGTTTTGTAAAAAACTGCCAAAATTTCTCCCAAATTGACCATACTATTTTGTATTTTCACCAGCAGTGAATAAAAGTTCCTGTAGCTACACCTCATTGCCAGAATTTGCTGTTCTTTTGCTGCCTTTTAAGATATGCTATTTGATTTTTGTTTCTAGAAATATTGTCTATGATGTGTGTGTCTTTAGAATTGTCATGCTGGGGAACAAATCTGTCATGCTTTTTGAACCTGTGTTTTGGTGTCTTTCATCAGTTTTGGGAAAGTATCAGCCATTATCTTTTCAAATATTGTTCCTATCCTGCATTAAGTTTCAATCAAAGAGGCCGGACCACTAGGAGATACATGTACACACACACACAGATTTAGTATTGGGGTTTGAAATTGCCTTATGAAATTTCCTGAACCAGTTAAATGGAGGAAGTTGTTCCTTCTGTTCCTGGCACTGTAGCTTGAAGTCGATAGGATAGATAGAGAGGAAGAGAAGAACCGGGAATCCACAAGAAAGAACTGGAAAGAAAGAACTGGAACCCATATCAGTCTCTTACTATCTCCAGGCATGCATGATATTCTCACTCTTCTCTTTCTGAGTGCCAGTTCTAGACATTTTCTTGTTGTCTCATATCTCTTACATTGATTATATTTTGTACTTTCCTTTCTTTTGAATCTCTGTCCTTTAGTCTGGATATTTTCTTATTAACTGTCTTCCTTGACTAAATCTCTGTTCTACCATTTTGAATTTGCTGATAAATCCATCCATTGGATTCTTAATTTTGATTTTCCTGTTCAAGATTTATCTTTGTTCCTTGTTTTAAGAAAATAATTTCTGGTTCTTAGCTGACGTTGTCTATATTCTCATTTACTTTCTTGAACATGTTAATCATAGTAATTTTCACATTTATATCATATAATTCAAATATCACAGTCTCCTGTGGGTTTGTTTGTGTTTTCGTTTCTTTTGGTTTTTGTCTATCCTTGTCTTTTTATTGATTGAATCTTCCTAGTTTCTTTTGATTAAATTATAGACATTGTATATAAAATCTTGGAGATTACTTGAGACTTCAATGCTTTTATTTTCCTTCCAAGAGGATTTGCTCTTCTTACAGCAGTAAGTGTAGGGACTGAGCTTCCTCAAGCTCAGCTTTGTCTGTATAAGGGCCTGCATGTTAGGAGCTAAGGAGCCTCCTGATGAGGGTGAAAGAGGAGAGTGAAAAAGCTGATTTAAAACTCAGCATTCAAAAAACTAAGATCAGAGTGAAGTAAGCCAGAAAGAAAAATACCAATACAGTATACTAACGCATATATATGGAATTTAGAAAGATGGTAACAATAACCCTGTATACGAGACAGTAAAAGAGACACTGATGTATAGAACAGTCTTTTGGACTTTGTGGGAGAGGGAGAGGGTGGGATGATTTAGGAGAATGGCATTGAAATATGTATAATATCATATATGAAACGAGTTGCCAGTCCAGGTTCGATGTATGATGCTGGATGCTTGGGGCTGGTGCACTGGGACGACCCAGAGGATGGTATGGGGAGGGAGGAGAGGAGGGTTCAGGATGGGGAACACATGTATACCTGTGGCAGATTCATTTTGATATATGGCAAAACCAATACAATATTGTAAAGTTAAATTTAAAAAAATGTTGATTCAAAGACAAAAGAAACCCCAAAAATTAAGATCATGGCATCTGGTCCCATCACTTTATGGCAAATAGAACGGGGAAAAATGAAACAGTAACAGACTTTATTTTCTTGGGCTCCAGAATCACTGTGGATGGTGACTGCAGCCATGAAGTTAAAATACACTTGCTGCTTGGAAGAAAAGCTATGACCAACCTAGACAGCATCTTAAAGGCAGAGATATCACTTTACCGACGAAGGTCCATACAGTCAAAAGTATGGGTTTTCCAGTACTCATGTATGGATGTAATAGTTGGACTATAAAGAAGGCTAAATGTTGAAGAACTGATGCTTTCGAACTGTGGTGCTGGAGAAAACTCATGAGAGTCCGTTAGACAGCAAGGAGATCCAACCAGTCAGTCCTAAAGGAAATCAATCCTGAATATACATTGGAAGGACTGATGCTGAAGTTGAAGCTCCAATACTTTGGACACCTGATGTGAAGAGCCAATTCATTGGAAAAGACCCTGATGCTGGGAAAGACTGAAAGCAAAAGGGGGAAGGGGGCAGCAGAGGATGAGATGATTGGATAGCAGGTTAGATGGCATCACTGACTCAGTGGACATGAGTTTGAGCAAAATCCAGAAGATACTGACCCGCAAGGAAGCCTGGCGTTCTTCAGTCCATGGGGTCTCAAAGAGTCAAACTGAACAACAGCAACAATGACAGTATATTTACATGTACTTCTACATGGAAAAACATATTTTTCAAAGAATAACACTTTAAGGGTCCCAACTGAAAGCCTCATTCAGTTGGAAAGGACACTCCTTCTTCATGAGTCCTATATTTTAATCTTTGTCTCTCCAGCTCTGTTTGACCCTTGAAATTGTTGCTCAGCTTCTCGGCTGTTACTTTTGAATAAAAGTATCTGCAGGGAAAAAGTGGCTAGCTTTCTCCTGAAGGATTTTGGTCTTTTAAGTCTTTGCTTCCTTGGTGGTCCTCTTAATACCTTTGAACAGATATTTCTCATATTTTTCCACGTTTTCTAGCTGTTGATGGGAGATGTAGTCTGAAAAACTATTTATTCATTGTAGGAATACCTTCAAATGGCACTCTTTAAAATTGTTTTTCAGGGGTTTTATTTGGTCAATATTTTAGGGATTTGAGAATTGATCTTTCTGAAAGAAAAGCTATTTTTGAACCTTGAGCTTTAACAATATTAGGTGGAAGAACGCCCTCAGTGAAGTTTCTATTGTCTGCTTGTTTGTTTTAACAAGTAGATGTACACTGCCATGGCCTGGGAGATTCATCATTAACACACTCATCTCAAGGAGGAAGAAGCAGGCAGGAGGAGCAATCTTCTGGGTTTACAAGAGACAACTGAAGATCCCTTAGGGTTTGGGTTTGTATGCTCCGTTCTTAAGCTCAGAGAAACTTACAGCTTTTGATTTTTCTTCCAGTTATTTTGCTTGTGTGGATGCTCAGTCGCTCAGTTGTGCCTGACTCTTTGTGACCCAGTGTCCTGTAGGTTGCCAGGCTCCTCTGTCCATGGGATTTCTCAGACAAGATTACTGGAGTGGGTTGTCATTTCCTCCTCCAGGGGATCTTCCTGACCCAGGGATGGAACCCATGGCTCCTGTCGCATCTCCTCTATTGCAGGTGGATTCTTTTTCGCTGAGTCACCGGGGAAGCTCAGTTTTACTTATATTCATAAACCAGAAAAATGTTTTAGACCACTTCTCTTCAGCCACTCATGAATGCTTTTGGCTGAGATTTTGCTGCCGTTTTGGCTTCTAGGTTCCATCTCTTCGCATTGTTTGGGTGACTCTTGGATATCTCCACCTCTTTTAGCTCACTGGATTGTGTAAATTTACACACACAGCAGGAAACACATTCCTTTCAATTATATGTACAGATTCTTGAGAATTGCTTTCATTTTTTGTAGTCATCCTGTCTTTGGATTTTAATCTTGTTGAATTCCTGTCTTTTTAGCTCTTGTATTTGTTGTTTTCCCTCTTTTTTCTCTGTGTTCTTGCAGTCCTGGCCCCCAATTATGTGCATTCCTTCCTAGCTCTGCCTCAGTAGGTCATATTGGTAGCTTAGAAATGACCACGATGGAAGTATTTACAGCACGGGAATTGGAAATACTGCCTACCAAGCTTTCATTTCCCAGAGAGCAAGTTGTTAAGGATTTACCAGCTCACCTGTGCCCTAATCCCTCGATGCAACAAAGTGCCATCAACCCAAAGGTGGATGTAGGTGTGGTACCAGCGTGGGACTACATAAGCCACCACTGAGTCTCACGGACAAACAAGAATGGTGGTTAGCGCTTCTCGTTCAGAAAACCCCTTGATTATCCCTGTTTCCATGAGTCATTCATTTGTTCCTCTTCTGTTCAGTCTCCCTCTTCTTTCGGGAGGAAAGAAGTAATTTCTTTCTTTTTTTTAACCCCTCAGCCCACAGCTTGCACAACTGCAGGGAGCATCACTCCCAGTGTATCGTGTGTGGTCGCGTTTGAGTGGAGTCCCCGCACAGCATGAGGCAGTGGTGTCGAGTGTGTATCCCTAGTCCTAGCTGTGACGTGTTGTCCTGGTCTGCCTTGGTTTTACTGCACTGTGGGGCTGAGGTATAGACCAAGCCGGCGGTCACAAGGTAGAAACTTCAGCACAGAGACACGTGCCAGCCTCAGTGTTCCCTGGCGCACCGTCAGCAGAGCTGATGAGAAGGGCCGCTGCTGTGCCTGCTGCCATGGCTGTGGGTTTCTCCGTGGGGCTCCCCCAAAGCGCCAGCACAGGCCCACAGTGGGGACCATCGCGTGCGGATTGGGAAGCTGGGGTTTGACCTTCCATGTTGATGGGCCACATGCCAGTGCCTTTACTTTGGCTGTTTTGTTTTTTCACCTGTGAAATGAGTGCAATGCTAGTTGACTTTTCTATCTTTTATTACAACCACAACAGGGCTCATCACCGTATTTAATCTTTGTAAGAATCCTATATGGTAATAACTATAAATGATTTCAGCAGCTACGGTTGATCAATCACTTATCTGCCATCGTAATCTTGGGTACTTCACACAAGTTACCTTGTTTAATTTTCACAAACTCTTAGGGGTTAAGGGCTTCCCTGGTGCCTCATATAGTGAAGAATCTGCCTGCAATGCAGGAGACTGGAGTTCAATTCCTGGGTCGGGAAGATCCCCTGGAGGAGGGCATGGCAACCCACTCCAGTATTCTTGCCTGGAGAATCCCATGGACAGAGGAGCCTGGTGGGCTACCGTCCGTGGGGTTGTAAAGTGGTGGACATGATTGAGCAACTAACACTTTCACTTCAGGGGTTAAGTGCTGCCATCCTGATATCCAGAGGAGGAAACTAAATCTACTAAAAGTTGAAGAGGATTGGTCCAGAGTATCACAGGAGATGGCAGATTCAGGGTTGAGCTAATACAGGGCTCTGACACCTGCGTTCTCAGCCACTGTTACCCTCAGGAAAGATGAAACGAGCGCAGGGGGCTGTCCTCTTGCCTGTCAGAGAGGAGGGAGGTGACCCTGGCCTTCGGCTGGCGCTCACCACACTGCGGTGTGGGGCTGTGCCCCCCGCACAGGCCTCCTGGGGGCCCCAGTTTGGGTCCGGCCACTTTTCTGCCCCGTGCCCCAGCTTCCTCTCCCCTGTGGTTTCTCTGGGATGGGACTGCTGCTCTCCAGGGAGGAAAGTGCTTCTTGCCAGCTCCAGTCTTCCACCACCGCCCTCCGTGGGGATTCGCACTGTGGAATCAGTGTACAGACCAAACCCGAGTGTCACAAAATAAATGTTGCACATTTCATGTTAAATCATATCCTAAAACAAGTGTGAATCATTGGGATTCAGTGAGAAACGCACATTTCAGGGATCGAAATGGGTTTTGATCAGGGTGCAATCCTAGCAATGCCCTTCCCTGTCACCGCCTTCTCTTGGGGGGTCTGGACATTCGTCACCAACAGTGGAAGGTGGCAAGGCAGGCGTGGTGGGTGCGGTGGACGGAGTTCCACTAGCCACACAGGGACTGCGCATGTGGAAAACAATGTGGGACTTGGGGCTCAAGAAAAGTCATCTTTCTGTTTATGCATCAAAAGTTAACAGAGAGAGGACACTGGGGCCGGGAATAGCCACAGATAGGTACATGCAGCATCTATGAGGGGGCTTCCCTGGTGGCTCAGGTGGTAAAGATTCTGCCTCTAATGCAGGAGATCGAGGTTTAATCCCTGGGTTGGGAAGATCCCCTGGAGAAGGGAATGGCATCTATGAGATTAGTTCAGCATGTTTTCACAAGTGACTAAGGATTCCAGGCCCCAGAGTCTGTCCTTAAATGCTGCCCCTGCCCTTGCTTTGCCCGGTCTTTGCACGCAGTGGCTTGCGGGGCTCCATGGTTCTGTTATGTGGGGTTGGCTGTTCGGCTCCTCTGTGGCTGACAGGTGTCCTGGGTGTGTCCACAGCTGGGGGCGGTCCTGTGTGAAGCCGAATCCTGGCAGGTCCGGGAGGAGCTCCCCTACCATGGAGGTCCTCGCATCTCCTGGCCCTGAGCTGGGGCCATGGTGGTTTCAGAGAAAGGCAGGGCTCTGGGTGCTCAGGAGAGCAGGGAGGGGCTCCATGGTGGGAAGCAGAGGACAAGCCGAGCGCCTGGTGGAAGTGAGGCTGACCCTTGAGAGGAGCCTTGGGCCTCCGTCCCGACTGAGAGGGCAGCTAATTTTTACTTCTTCCCTTCTTACTTTGCTGAAGTGTTTGCTTATTTAATTAAGGCATTATTGAGATTTTGTTTTTGTCTTTGATGTTGTGATTCTGTGACAAATAACTGGTAGATAACTTCATGAGAAAATCATTTTTTTCCATCAGGATTTCTGTGTGGGTAGTCTCCTTGATGTGTTATGTATCTGCCTGACATGACACATATCTTTGGGATGACTGTGTGGATCCCAGTCAGTGCTTGATGTGTTATCAATGGCCCCGATAGCGTCATCTGCCTTGTCACCTGTCATCGGTCTTCAGTGGTGAGGTGGGCATCTCCCGGGGGAGAGAGGCTAACCCCAACTCGGGTACCTGCATTGTCACCCTGTCTCAGTCCATTTTGCAGAAAGCGCGGCCCTTGTCAACCTCGGGTTCACAGATGTGCAGAGACCCCCTCTCCTGTTTATACTAAGGCCATGTCCTTTAGCCTGCAAGGGCGGGCAGGGCTGCTTCTCTGCTGCATCTTCCCCGTCTTACGACTCCACTTTACATGGAGGCCAGGACGGCTGTAAACACATATCACATACTGAGGGTGTGGGGGAGCTTCAACAACACGTTAATTTCCCCACCATTCCGGAGCCTGCAAGTGTGAGGTCAAGCTGTGGGCGGGCAGGGTTGTTTTCTCCGGAGGCCTCCCCCCTCAACATGCAGACGGCGTGCGCGTCTTATGAGGACGGGCTTCCCTCAGAGCTCAGTTGGTAAAGAATCTGCCTGCCATGCAGGAGACCCCAGTTCAATTCCTGGGTCAGGAAGATCCCCTGGAGAGGGGATAGGCTACCCAATCTAGTATTCTTGGGCTTCCCTGGTGGCTCAGCTGGTAAAGAATCTGCCTGCAGTGCGGGATACCTGGGTTCGATCCCTGGGTTGGGAAGATCCCCTGGAGAAGGGAAAGGCTACCCACTCCAGTATTCTGGCCTGGAAAATTCCATGAACTGTATAGTCCATGCTGTCGCAAAGAGTCAGACACGACTGAGCGACTTAAACTTTCACTTTTACTTCTTATGAGGACACCAGCGATATTGGGTTGGGAGCCACCCACGTGACCTTATTTTAACTTAATGTTTTCCTCAAAGACCTCATCTCCAAGTCCAGTTGCATTATCAGGCACCGAGGGTAAGGACCTCAATGTAAGAATTTTGAGGGCCGTAACTAAGCCCATTACAGTAACTGGACAAAAGTGACCAATAGCCAGTGACCGTGACATTTAGACAGCCCTAGAGGGAAGGGGAAACAGAGGAGATGGTCCTGTTACCAGCAGGTAGCACAACTTTGGTGATGCTGGGGGCCCACCAGGCCCTCCAAGCCTGTCCTCAGCCTGGACCCCCACCTCTTTATCCTTTCATCTGTTGGTGAACTTGGGTGGCTTCCATGTCTTGGCTGTTGCAAACAGTGCTGCTGTGAACACTGGGCTGCATGTGTCTTTTTGAAGTGTTGTTTTCATATTCTTTGGATATAGATCCAAGAGTGGAATTCCTGGATCATTATGGTGGTTCTATTTAGCTTTTTGAGAAACCTCCATACTGTTTTCCACAGTGGCTGCACCAGCAGTGTACAAGGGTTCCTTTTCTCAGCATCCTTACAACATTTGTTATTCGTGGTCTCTTTGAGGCTAGCCACTTTTCATGCTCATAGCTCATTCTTAAAGCACAGGTGAATTTAACCTTTTACTGATTGGAAGTGTGTTCCCAATTTCACTGAGCACACATACCTATTCAGTTCAGTTCAGTCACTCAGTCGTGTCTGAGTCTTCGCGACCCCATGAATTGCAGCACGCCAGGCCTCCCTGTCCATCACCAACTCCTGGAGTTCACTCAGACTCACGTCCATAGAGTCAGTGATGCCATCCAGCCATCTCATCCTCTGTCGTCCCCTTCTCCTCCTGCCCCCAATCCCTCCCAGCATCAGAGTCTTTTCCAATGAGGCAGCTCTTCGCATGAGGTGGCCAAAGTACTGGAGTTGCAGCTTCAGCATCATTCCCTCCAAAGAAATCCCAGGGCTGATCTCCTTCAGAATGGACTGGTTGGATCTCCTTGCAGTCCAAGGGACTCTCAAGAGTCTTCTCCAACACCACAGTTCAAAAGCATCAATTCTTCGGTGCTCAGCCTTCTTCACAGTCCAACTCTCACATCCATACGTGACCATAGGAAAAACCATAGCCTTGACTAGACGAACCTTTGTTGGCAAAGTAATGTCTCTGCTTTTGAATATGCTATCTAGCTTGGTCATAACTTTCCTTCCAAGGAGTAAGTGTCTTTTAATTTCATGGCTGCAGTCACCATCTGTAGTGATTTTGGAGCCCAGAAAAATAAAGTCTGACACTGGTTCCACTGTTTCCCCATCTATTTCCCATGAGGTGATGGGACTGGATGCCATGATCTTCGTTTTCTGAATGTTAAGCTTTAAGCCAACTTTTTCACTCTCCACTTTCACCTTCATCAAGAGGCTTTTTAGTTCCTCTTCACTTTCTGCTATAAGGGTGGGGTCATCTGCATACCTGAGGTGATTGATACTTCTCCCGGCAATCTTGATTCCAGCTTGTGTTTCTTCCAGTCCAGCGTTTTTCATGATGTACTCTGCATATCAGTTAAATAAGCAGGGGGACAATATACAGCCTTGACGTACTCCTTTTCCTATTTGGAACCAGCACTAGTATAATATAAAAGAAGAAACGGGGACATTGAACTGCGATTCCTGGTGTTCCTGCGGCTTGTTTGTGACGACGTGGTGTTTGAGAATGGACATTTTGGAGCGCAGGTTCTGGCTGCTGGTGTAGAAGCAGCTGGTGGGCGGGCTGTGGAGTGGAGGTGGACCCAGATGAGATAACTGTCCACCACGGCGGGTTCAGGAGCCCATGAGATGACCGGCACAACATCCCAGGGGTATGGAAGTTGCTTGTCCTCTCTTCTCATCTCCCTAGTGAAAATTCTTTGTGAATTCCAAGGCAGTACTTCTCAGTGCAGGCTCTCAACATTGCACTGCCTGGAACTTGTTAGTGGTACATATTCTTAAACCAGAAATCCTCGGAGGTAGAGTAGGACCTAGTAATCTGTATTTTTAATGAGGCTTTCAAGTGATTCAGATGCATGAGAGGGTTTGGGAACCACGGCTGTAAGGCCACCTGATACAAGACTGAGATACTACTTACTACCTGCTCTTTGCAGGCTGGGATGGAGTTGATATGTGTGCACACAGGCGTCTCAACTACGGTAATCTGGTCACCGCTCATAGATGAAATAGCGTGTCATCATCTTACTCTGTTCAGCAAATGCTTTTAATAATTATCACGTTTGCATTTCACAATATACTTTTAACCGGTGCGTGGTCACCTATGAGTCATTTCATTCATTCACAAAAATTTGTTGGACATCTATTACCTGCCGCCAATTTGTTGGCTCTCAATTTCAGTGGTTAGCAAAACCAGAAAGTATTCTTAGGCGACTTCAAGAGTGTGTATTTGAATGTGTGATGGTTGGAGGAGGGGTATGCATTAAATAAGTAATCAGAGAAATTACAGTTGTGATTAGTGCTTTAAGGAGAAGTAGAGAGTGCATTCAAATGACTAAGCAAGTAAATGTAAAATCACAGATCTGATACAACCTATGAAGGAGAAGTATGTGGTAGATTGAGGGATCAGGTCACTTCTCTGAAATCTTCTGGAAAAAGTGGCTTTCTCTTCTTGAACGTCTTCTTAAACAAGTGACTTTTAAGCTGCAATCTCAGGGGCCGCAGGCCTGGTGTGGGGAAGCAAAGCTCATCTAAGGAAATACCTAAAGGTAATGAGAAGCCCCATATATTAGCATCCAGCTGCTAATGCTGTGTAACAAACAGACCCTAATATTTCATGAGCTTCTAGGAACAAATGTGTGTTTCTTGCTTGTGTGATGTCTTGACTGTGGGCCAGTTGTGCTCTATGGGGCACTCTAACGTCCTCACTACACTGCAGGACTCAAGTTGAAGAAGCAGCTCAAAATAGGGGGTCCGGCCTCTCTCAAGGCAGAGTGCAAAGAGCAGGAATAAAGCCCCCAAATGTCTTTGGGACTCTTCCTCAGCCATGGCACCTGCCGCCACTGGTCACGGCCTATCGGTCACGGCAAGTCACACGTTTGAGAGTGGCAGCAGTAGCTTGGACGAGGCCTCCTTCCACTTGGCCCTGGAGGAGTCTTCTGTGTGGACGTGTCTGGTGGGGACATCATCAGACTGTTTTGGAAAGTGCAGCGGCTGGACTAAAGCGGATGCCAAGGTTCATCGGTGCAAGCCTGTTCTCTCTGGACGCTCCAGGTGAGCAGTGACAGGAGCCTGCACTGGGGAGGGGGCAGTGGGTGTGGGGAGAAGTGCGTGTGAGAATGTTTTGAAGATGAAATGAGTGACCTTGGTGATTGACAGGGGGGCCTAGGGAGAGTGAGCTTTAAGGATGACCCCTCCATTCTGCCTGATGCTACTGAACGAAAATGAATTACTGATGAATGGGACACAAGATACCACCATTTGGGCCAAAAATATCACGAGTTTGGTCTTGAGGATGTTCTGTTTGAGATACCGTGGAACCATCCATGTGGCTGCATTCTACCAAGTAGGCAGCTGGTGCAATTAGTATATTGTTGGTAACAGAATTCTTTTTTCAATTTCTTTTAAGGTATTACCTAAAAGTTAACCTGAGAGTAACTTTCTTTATGTCACCATTTTTTTTTTTTTTTAACCCGTGGAGTACACAGATATTAAAACGCTGTCCATGGGTAATAAATTTTTCCTGTTTTTGTCTCAGGCTATCCAGTGGAAGGAAAAGCACCCTTCGCTTGTATTTCTCAGGTGGCTGATACAAGTGTTCCTGCCTCTCCACAAACTAGAGAACACGCCTCCTTTTCCTTGGTAACGCGTTGGGGTGGGAGCCGGGGGAATCAATGTGTAAAAGTCAGCATCTCTTTCCACCACCGTGTCTGCTGACTCGCGAACGAGGCGCGGCACTGAACACCTCCGCTGTTTTCACATCAGAAAATTGGCAAATATCGTCAAGGACGACAAGCAGCTGAAATTACAAAGGGCTCCTGGACCACTGAGACAGATTTTAATCCTTTTAGGATCAGCCAACCTTTTCTGAATGTTGCTTCATCTTATGTAAATTTTTGGAGTTCAAGAAAATTCAGTATTTATCAAACAAAACAGGACGGATCAGAGCCTTCTTTTTTGTTTCTCCTGGTTTTTCTAGAGTAAATATGGTCTCAGAAGACCCACCATTTGATTTTTAAAACAAATCTTGGCCAGAGTCAAGGCAGTACCCCTTCTTATGATAATACCCTTCAGTACTGGAAGTTAATGGGGACCAAGATGACAAATGTCACGGAATGTGAGAAGACTTCACAATCTCACGTGAAGTTCAAAAGATTTGCACAGAGTGTTTTAGTAAAAATCAAGGCATTCTGTTTTCTCATCAGTTGCCATCCAGTAAAGTAAAATTTCTCAGTTTCTTTTAATACATAGCTGAGAATTACCATGTTTGATATTCCATATTTCTCCAAACTGAAGCCTGATAAGTCAAAGAGAGGACTCACCAAGTATCTGTCTGTGAGATGTGAGGTCCAGAGGAGCCAGGCCTGCCTCACCCTGGTGCCTTAGAGCACCTGCTGCAGGGTCCAGCCTGAAGAACATGCCCCGCTGGGGCTCACTGACTTGCCTGGGATGCCTAAGCTTTGGTTTGCAGGGGGAGTACCCACCTGCCAAGGACGGCTGCCCCTGCTGGCTGGACGAGATGAGTTGCAGGAACTAAGTGAGCTTGGCAGGGGCCAGTGTGTGTTCCGCAATCAGAAGACCCCACTTGGGAGTCCTGGCTATGTTTGCCAGCCATGGAATCTCAAGCAAGAGCAAGTTTTGGGGTTTAAGCTTTCGTTTCCTTTGGAGTGTGTATTGGAATTGAGTGATGCAGGGTGCAAAAAGCACAGAGGCAGCTAATAATAGTAGCTCAATAATGGGGCCGTCATCACACCCAGAGTGGGTTACAAGATCCACTTGCAATATGGATTCCTGACTGATTCAGGATGCAGCTGTCTATTAACTGGACTCTCTCATGTGAATTGTTGCCCCAGGGCACTTTACCAGAATCAGGGCTCTCAGCACCTGTGCCCCCTGAGAGCTTTGTCCCAAGTCCTGTTCAGTCGGATCTCTGGCCAGAGAGGGGTTTCAAAGCCTAAAGGGATTTGGTGCAGTTGGCAGCTTGTTGAGTCCACTTCACTTGGCTTGAGCCTGAATATTGCACCCTCTCTCCCCACCCAAGTTTCCTTACCTTTGTAACCAGGTCTGTAGAAGAGCTTCGTGGTCAGGATGTACAATCCCTGTAAATGTTAGTGTGAGGGGTTGTTTCTGCCTAGTTGGTCTTTTCATCTCTCCCTGCTGGGGAGTCGCACTTGCGTCCCAGAAAGAAGTGTCTCTCCATGTCAGTGTGCAGGGGAGTGACGGGAAAGCCTGTCTCCTGCACCCCGGGAGAGCTGAGAGCTCTGGACGTGAGCGAGAAGCCCTCATGTGGATCTAAGACCTGCACCGTGAGGGTGCGACGAATTAGCCAGGAGCTCAGATTCCTTGTCGGAAAGATGAGGGTGTGGCTTGCCCTCCATTTTTTCCTGGCAGCCTTCTCCTGGGTGTCAGCTACGAGAATGAAAGTGCAAGAGTATTATTCAGCCGAGTAAAGGAAGGGAGCCCGGGCACACGCTGAGGCATGACTGAACACTGAGCACGTCGTGTTCAGTGAAACAAGCCGGGCACAAAAGGGACAAATGTTCTATTGTCCTCCTTTCATGTGGTGCCTAGAACAGGCAGGCAAGTTCATAGAGGCAGAAACTAGAAAGGTGTTTGCCAGGGACTGGAGGAGGAGGACATGGAGAGTTCGTGTTTAATGGGGACAGGGTTTCAGTTTGGGAAGATGACATAGTCTGGAGACGGATGGTGGTGGTGATGTGTGACGTTGTGAATGTACTTAATGCCACTGAACTGGACACTTGAAAATGGTTACCATGGTGCATATTATATTATTTTACCACAATACAAAAAAAATTGCAGGAAAAAAAAAAGAATGCAAGTGTCATTAACATTGCAAGATCTGGCACAAACTCAGGTTATAATATGAAATGTTAATTTTTTGATTTGCTTAGTGGGATACCAGAGGACAGAATAAGAGGAAGTTGGGGCTAACCGATGTCTCTGGTGGCCTTTGCATCTTCTGGCTGTGGTCGGGGTTGTGGCGAGGAGGACACGGGCTCAGAGTCAGGCGAGGTCTGGGAGCGGTCTGGCCTTGGTTTGTTAGTGAGGATGGTGTGAACTCCCTGGTCCTCAGGTTTCTCTCTGTCAGATGAGGGGTTCATCTCTGCCAAGGGAAGAGATGGCCTTCAACTCCCCACCCCACCCCACAGAAGTACAATTCTAAAATTTCATTTTCCTTCTTTTGATTCTATTCTATTCATTTTATTCATTTATTTTCATAAACACGTAGGCGCACATCGTATTATTTGGTTACTAAAATTTTAAAAAGTGAAGCACACACTCACACTCACACACACATACATGCAGATGTCTGCAGATTCTGGGGAAAAAAAGCCAACCTTTCCAAGGAAGAAATAAACACCCCAGACTGCTCCAGTGCCCGGGTGGCCAGTCCCTGGCCCTGGAGGGGGCAGGCTGCGCTGCTCTGGGGCGCCCTCTGGTGGCCGCTCTCCACCATGGTCACTGTCACTGGAGGGTTCTCCCCAGTTGGTGCCTTGGGCTGAGTAGGGACACTTGTCCGAGGAAGAGATGTACTCAAACAGTGGGTGTTTGGTGCTTCCAGCCGAAACATGGAAAGTGACATCTGTCTTTTCTGAAGGTCCCTTTATCAGTAGCCAGTGATGGAGTTGCAGGGGAAAAGTGGCCTATTTATTATATTTATGTGGTGTGATATTATAGCACAGAGGGTAAAGTCAATGAGAAGAATTAAGTAATTGAAACAAGCATTTTTTTCCCTTGGCAGAAATTCACTCATTAGCAATATACCTTTTTACAAAGGGAGATTAGATAAATTAGAGATTAAAGAAAGTGGAGCAGATGTTTTTCCTCTGATAAGCATCACTCTATAAGAAAACTCTAGAGAATTAGAACCAGTGCACAAATGCACCTCTTTTTGGTGCTAACGAATACTAGAGGGAGGGGGCGCCGCCCCAGCCCCGGTCACACCCAGGCCGCCGGCTGGCACGCCGACAGCAGTGTCCCTGGTGGCGTTGTCTCCTGTCTCGTGAGCATCGGCAAGCAGCTCTGTGAGCCCCGTGCTCTGTCCTGATGGACCTTGTCTCCAATCCCTTCAATAATAGCAGTGAGGCGGCTATTAATATTATTATCTCTGTTTCACAGATGAGAAAGGAGACTGTGGCTCTGAGACAGATAACGACTTGATCAAGATCAGGGGCCGCGTGGTCTCAGCCGGCAGCAGCAGCAGCATTGCCTGGGAGCTTGTTAGAAACACAAATTCTTGGTGAAACTCAGTTATGGGTTGAAGCATTCTGTTTTAATGAGCCCTCTGGATGATTCTGTTGCTGCTAAAATTGGAGAACCCCTGAGCAAGAGTCCCATTTCTCACCCTCACCAGGCATCTGTACCCGCTGGGAGACTTAAAAACAAACAAACAAACAAAAACCACAGGTGTCTGGATCCCAACCCCGGGAGACTTAGATTTAATTTCTCTGGGATGAGGCCCAGGTAATTCTAACATGTGGCCGGGACTCAGCGCCACTGGGGTAGAGGAAAGACGTGGTGGGAATTGAATTCAGATCTGTCTTGTCTTGAGACCTCTGCTTGGAACCACCTGACTGGCCATTTCTTTGGTCCGCAGCCTGCCTCAGTGGTGGGGAGAACGTGAAAGACATCCGCCCGACTAGTTCAGAAGGTGGAAATGGCCAGATGGCAGCTGCGTCTGCCCTCCAACCCTGGTGACCAGGCAGGCAGGATTGGCTCAGGAATGGGCCTCTAAAATTTGTTGTTCCTGGAGAGGGGCTCCATGATGAACCCACCTGGGCACAGCAGCGGGGGAGGACCCATTGGCTTGAGCTGTTGAGAACACCTGTCTTTGGGTTCAGCCAGAGAACGAGTTCCCTGGCTGGTTAGCACCCAGCTGAAGCTGCTGTCCCTTGCCGGTGAAGCATCCTAACCAACATGCCACTGGTCCAAACCCCACCCACCTTAGGGCTGCCTTCCAAGTCCTGCTTCTCCTCCTAAGGTGCCCCATCTGGAAGAACTCTGGTGCAGTTGTGACCTCCCATGCATCTTGTCTCATCGCCTCTTCTCCACTAGTCAAGTTCTGTGTGACAATGTCGTTATTTCTGTGCCTGTCTTATCTTCCTCTGTGAGATTTTGAGAGCCACGTTCACATTGGGATTTGTCTCCCTGCCCCACACATAGTCTGGTGGGCCTTGGACATCTTCAGTGATCAATGAGTAGTTCTTGCAAAATGAACAACTGAAGGACTGTTGATGTCTGAAAGATCCAGGAACTGGGGTAGAATTACAAGACATGAGGCGTAAAAGAAGCATTCAGGAGGCGAGTGAGAGAACTGAGGGCCCAGGAGAAGTGACTCGCAGATCTGGGTGAGTGTCTGGGGGCTGAGGGGTGGGATTTCTCTGGAGTCATGGTTCCCAGAATCAGACAAGGGCCTGTCCTGGTCCTGTTGCTTCATTAGGGTCTTGCTTTTCTGAAACTGCAAGGTTGGCTCAATCCCTCATGTCTCCAGCTTTTGACACATGGAGGTGGCCTGACACTTGCACGCTTTTTCCTTCTTACAGATGCCATTTCAAGTCCTTCGTCTCAAGTAGGAGGGGAGATCCATTTCTTCCTATAACAAAAAAATAAGCTTCCTATAACAAAAAAGCCTTATAATGGGGCCCCTGGAGCTGGCAAACTGCCCCTGCTGCTGCTACTAAGTCACTTCAGTTGTGTCTGACTCTGTGCGACCCCACAGATGGCAGCCCACCAGACTCCCCCGTCCCTGGGATTCTCCAGGCAAGAACACTGGAGTGGGTTGCCATTTCCTTCTCCAATGGGTGAAAGTGAAAAGTGAAAGTGAAGTTGTCAGTTGTGTCCAACTCTTAGCGACCCCATGGACTGCAGCCTACCAGGCTCCTCCGTCCATGGGATTTTCCAGGCAAGAGTACTGGAGTGGGTTGCCATTGCCTTCTCCGGGCAAACTGCCCCAGGAGAGAACAATAAATGATAATTTTTCAGTTTCAGTTCAGTTCAGTTCAGTCACTCAGTCATCTCTGACTCTTTGTGACCCCATGAATTGCAGCACGCCAGGCCTCCCTGTCCATCACCAACTCCCGGATTTCACTCAGACTCACGTCCATTGAATCAGTGATGCCATCCAGCCATCTCATCCTCTGTCGTCCCCTTCTCCTCCTGCCCCCAATCCCTCCCAGCATCAGAGTCTTTTCCAGTGAGTCAACTCTTCGCATGAGGCGGCCAAAGTACTGGAGTTTCAGCTTTAGCATCATTCCTTCCAAAGAACACCCAGGACCGATCTCCTTTAGAATGGACTGGTTGGATCTCCTTGCAGTCCAAGGGACTCTCAAGAGTCTTCTCCAACACCACAGTTCAAAAGCATCAATTCTTTGGCTCTCAGCTTTCTTCACAATCCAACTCTCACATCCATACATGACTACTGGAAAACCATAGCCTTGACTAGATGGACCTTTGTTGGCAAAGTAATGTCTCTGCTTTTGAATCATTTCTTCATTCAACAGATGTTTATTGGGTAACTAGTGTGTACTGGATGCTCAGTTCAATGAGATAACGAGAAAGTGAAGGACAGTAAACCCCCTACATATAAATAAATTCCATTCTGAGCGCATGTTTGTAAGTCCAATTTGTTCATAAATCCAATAGAGTTAGCCTGGGAACCCAACTAACATGATCAGCTTACAATACTGTACTGTAGTAGGTTTATAATACTTTTCATACAAATAATACATAAAAACAAAAAATGTTTTCCATTTTATAGGACAGTACCTTGAAAAGTACAGTACAATAGGTGGCATACAGAGGCCAGGGTCAGTGAACAGGCAAGAAGAGCAACTCACGTGGGAGATAGTAGAACTGAAGGATTGTCAGCAACAGGAGATGGAGGGCAAGCTGCAGTTTCACTCACACCTGACGCTGATGGCACAGATTCTGGTTCCTTGCTGGGTTCAATTCAGTCTTCACCCCCTTGCTTCCGGACATCATGGGCTTGATGGTGCATGACTGTATACAGTACTGTACCGTAAAATACACAAAACCACAGCCACCTGTAGAACATGCACGCACAGGACAATGTACGCCAGACACGAGAACTCACTTACTCGATCTTACTCGATTGGACGTGGAAACACGTTTGCCTCTTTGAAAGTTTGCCACTTGAAGGTTTGTATGTAGGGGACTTATAGTGCTACTGTTTAAAAGGTTCTGTGGTAGGGAGAACATGTTTCTCTGGAGGCATCAAGGACAAGCTCCTAATCCAGTGCTGGGGCGGGGGCGTGGTGAGAGCAGCCCAGGAGAGGTGGGGAAGATGCCGTCTAAGGCAGAGGGTTTGGCAGGTGGGGAGGAGGCAGGCATGTGCCACCTTAGGCATGGGGGCCAGGAGGGGAGAGGAAGCCTGGCTATGCTGGTGGGAAATGTGGGCAGAGGGGGAGCAGAGACAAGGCATCGCACCTGCCCGTTGGGAGCTCATCCAGAGAGCACGGGAGTCTTCCTGGAAGGCAGAGCGGAGGGCAGCACCAGTAGGGTTTGGCCAGAAGACATGCATTTAGCTTGGGAAGTGGGACACTGCAGGCCTGTTTAGAAGCACAGGGAATGACGAACTGAAGCTGCATGTGCCCATCGCCCACTTTCTTTCTTTTTTAATATTTATCTGTTTGACTACTCCCAGTTGGTCTTAGTTGTGGCACATGGGATCTTCCATCTTCATTGCAGTGTGTGGGATCTAGTTCCCTGACCAGGGATTGAACCTGGGCCCCCTGCCTTGGGAGCACAGAGTCTTAGCCCCAGGACCACCAGGGCAGTCCCCCATCACCCACATTCGATAGTGGTCAATTCACAGCTCACTTGGTTTTCTCTCTTCTGTTGCTCACTCTCCTTTACCTCTACCTGGATTATTCTGAAGCAGGTCCCTGGCATCTTGTCATTTCTTCCATAAACATTTTTATATGTGTCTCTGAAAGATACTGCTAAGTTGCTTCAGTCATGTCCGACTCTGTGTGACCCCAGAGACAGCAGCCCACCAGGCTCCCCCGTCCCTGGGATTCTCCAGGCAAGAACACTGGAGTGGGTTGCCATTTCCTTCTCCAATGCATGAAAGGGAAAAGTGAAAGTGAAGTCGCTCAGTCATGTCTGACTCTTCGAGACCCCATGGACTGCAGCCTACCAGGTTCCTCCGTCCATGGGATTTTCCAGGCAAGAGTACTGGAGTGGGGTGCCATTGCCTTCTTTGCTCTGAAAGATAAGAACTCCTTTAAAAAATAACCATGGTATTATTATGGGAAAGATTGAAGGCAAAAGGAGAAGAGGGTGGCAGAGGATGTGATGGTTGGATAGCATCACTGACTCAGGGGACATGAACCTGGGCAAGCTCCAAGAGATAGCGAAGGACAGGGAGGCCTGATGCGTTTCAGAATGTGGGATCACAAAGAGTCAGACACGACTTGCTGACTAAACAACATCATTATGTAACAGTTCTAAGTAACACTAAAGAACTAAATAAGTGAGTGAAGTTGCTCAGTCTTGTCCGACTCTTTGCGACCCCATGGACTGAAGCCTAGCAGGCTCCTCAATCCATGGGATTTTCCAGGCAAGAGTACTGAAGTGGGTTGTCATTTCCTTCTCCAGGGGATATTCCTGACCCAGGGATTGAACCCAGGTCTTCTGCACTGCAGGCAGATGCTTTACCATCTAAGCCCCCAGGGAAGTTCTCCAAGAGTACTGGAGTGGGTTGCTATTTCCTTCTCCAAGGGATCTTCCCAACCCAGGGATTGAACCCAGGTCTCCCACATTGTGGGCAGACACTTTACCACCTGAGCCATCAGGGAAGCCCTAAATAACTAAATACCCAGTCTTAAGTTTCTCCTTACTTCTATATGTATACACACACACACACACATATACACAAACTGACTTTATATATAAATGAGGAAATTGTATAAAATGTTTCTTACAGTTTTTTTTTGATCCAGTAACGTTCATATGTTACAATCATTGATATTTCTGAAGTATTTTATAGTCTGTACCCCTTGCATCTCTCTTTCTATTTCTCCTTGTATTTCTCTGCAATATATTTGTTGAAGAATGCTATTTATTTTGGGTTCTATAGTGTTCTCCACAGTTTAGATATACTGCCTGCTCACGGTGGTATCATTTAGCATGTTCTTCTGTTCTCTTTAATTCCTGTAAATTGGGGGTGGATGAAATTCAGGGTTGGTCCTGTGAGTGAGTGGACCTCATAGAATCTGTCTTGGTTCAGGACTTGCTAGTATCTTATTAATTTTTCACGGTCCCAAAGAATATTTAACAGTTCAGTTGACTGAGTAGTTATATTTAAACAGCCTACTAAATACTTATGCCCTAGCAACTTAGTGGCCTTTTGAAAATTAATATGCAGAAATTGAATGAAAAAAATTTTAATTGCATTTTAAAGCACAATTTCTTACTAGTTGAGCATGGAAGAGCTTCTCACACCTTGGAATCCTATTGGACACCACCACCCTTATTTCCTCTTTCATATTTATTTTTGCCAGATTTTACTTTTTTTGTGGTAAAATAGACAAAACACAGGGTTTCCCAGGTGGCTTAGTGATAAAGAATCTGCCTGCCAATGCAGGAGATGTGGGTTTGATCCCTGGGTGGGGAAGATACCCTGGAGGAGGAAATGGCAACCCACTCCAGTACTCTTGCCTGGAGAATCCCATGGAGAGAAGAGCCTGGCGGACTGCGCTATAGTCCATGGGGTTGCAAAGAGTTGACCATGTCTGAGTGACAGTGCGCATGCAGACAAAACATAAAATGTGCCATTGCAACCGTTTCAAAGTGTACAACTTAGTGGCATTAGCCCATTCAAAATGTTGTGCGACCACCACCATCAAACCCATTAAACTCTAACTCCCCAATCTTCCCTTCCACTAACCCCGACCAGTCATTATTCTTTCTGACTCTAAGAAATTAGCTACTCTAGCTACCTCAGCTCAGATGGTAAAGAATCTGCCTGCAATGCAGAAGACCCAGGTTCGATCCCTGGGTCAGGAAGATCCCCTGGAGAAGGGAATAGCAACCCACTCCAGTGTTCTTGCCAAGGACAAAGGAGCCTAGCAGGCTGCAGTCCTTGGGGTCGCAAAGAGTCAGACGTAACCAAGCGACTAACACACAGCCGCCTCAGAAAAGTGGAATCATACGGTGTCTGTCCTTTTGTATTTGCTCGTCTCATGTACATGATGCTTTCCAGGTTATTCTGTGTCGTGGCGTGTGCTAGTTCTGCCTTCCTGTTTAGGGCTGAATAACATCCTGTGGTACGCATGCACCACGTTTTGTCCGCTGTTCCTCTGTTGGTGGACGTTCCTCTGTCTGGGATGTTGCCCGCTGTTGGCTGTTGTGAATAATGCTTCTGTGAACCTTGATGCAGAAGCATCTGCTGAGTCCTCGCTTTCATGTTTCTGGGGTATTTAGCAAGATGCTTGCTTCTGTCACGTCAGCCCGGGTACCCAGACTCACAAAGATGTGCTGTCCTTGGAAAGAGTGTGGAGTGATCTCAACGAGGAGAACGAGAACTGCCTGAACTCATGGTTTGCACTGTGCCGACAGTTGTTGAATTCTGCCGCATCCCTTAAAAATTCAACATCTGTGGCAGCCGTGTGAGTTGAAGGAGGTGCCTCAGCTGCAGTTTGGCTTGGAAATTGTAGGTGTCAGGTTTATATTTGGGAAGACCTTCTGACTTGGAGGGGGTTGAGGAGGCTGGGGACCCAGACACAGGAGATGGTGATGGGGGCTGAGGCAGGGATGCTGGACTTGAGAGGTGCGGAGGGAGCTGGTGACTCTCGCTGGAGTTGCTTTTTGTTCAGAGGGAGAAACGTCTCAGAGCCGCCGCAGCCTGGTGCGCACAGGAAGGCACCGTGCGATGGGGTGGCCACCTTCGGTCTCCAAACTGTAGTGCTGGGCCTGTCACGAGGCTGAGGCCAGTCACCACGGTGACCTCCATCCCAGTTTCTGAGTAGCTCGTAGGTGCAGCTCTTATCACTACAAGTGCTTCACAGATAAATCAGTTGGCAAATCAACCCGTTCTTGCTTTGGCTTTTCCTCGTCTATTCGGATCTTCTGCCTGGAAAAGCAGAGGGGAGGCAAGTGTTGAACCGTCTATACCAGAGCAGTGGCTTCAGTTCAGAGGTGGAGACCCTGGCTCCGTTAGAATACTCTTCTTTGCTAGGTTGAAGGAATGAAAATTTCTTATAGATTTGGTGGAAAAAAAAAAAATCCAGTGTTTTGTCTAACTTGCAGTGGATCGCTGAAACTGCCCTAATGACCGGCAGGCAGGAGACATTCAGCTCTGCTTCTCTTCTTGTTCTGAGGGTTATGCTTACCTGCCTGTGATGGCTGATGACACTATCAGAAATTGGTCTGTGACCCTGGAAGAGGTTCTCATAGAGCTTGGCGATCACCCTGTGTGGTAGGACCAGTGTCTGGTTCAAGTCTTCACTGCTTTATCCAGAATGAGTTCTCTGACAGCTCTTTTCTGCTGGACTCAGAGACTCTCTCCAGCAGGGAGGAGGGCAGAGCCAGCCCTGCCAGTTGTGGGAACTTGGTTCTCCCCTGTGACATGAGACTTCCAGGGCCTCCCGCACAGGGTCAGGGGTGGCTGTTGGTCTCCTCAGATCACCTCAGAAGCTCTTCAGGAAGAGCTTCGCCAAGTGCCAAGAGCCAGTCAGGCAGTATCCCAAGCCAGGAATCCATGACCCGGAGCAGGCTCTAAGCTGTGGAAACTCAGGAAACCAGGGGCCCAGCCGTGTCCCCACAGGTGGCAGTCGGTGACGCCAGGTCTCCTGGCAGCTCTGAGTTCTCACAGTGAGTTCGTGTTGGTGCCCGATTGATCGTGTTGACCTGAGAGTCAGCGCATCCCTGTCCCATGTCATGCTGCAGAGAGAGGCGTTTACGACGGGCGATTCCTCAGTATTTATAGAGCACCTCTGAGGAGCCAGCGTTGTTCTTCACTCCGCCAACACCAGGAGGACAAATAGACTTTCTCCCTGGTCACGTGGGGCCTGCTGTGAGGGTGAGAAAGACATGAAAAAACCACAACAGCAACAGCAAATAATCCCCACATGAATGAATGTGTGGCTGAGAACTGTGACAAATGCCAGGAGGGAAAAATGAAGAGATTCTCACAGGAGGGCTGAGAGGGGGAGTGGCTCTGTAAGGAAATAGCTTGGGCCCAAGACCTGTGGTGAATGGAGGTGACCCAGGGAGACCCCCCACCCTCCAAGGAAGGCCCGAAGGCCAGTGTTATCCAGTTAGCCATCAAGGTGACTGGCGATGAGCTGGAAAGGGCAGCAAAGCTGTCACCCAGGGTTCCACAGCCCATGTCATCTGACCTGCCATGGAAACTACCCAGGGTTCATAAGCAGGGTGGTGCCCCACGTTTAGAAGGGTCTGTCTGTCTTCTCCCATGGAGGAGAGGCCACAGCAGGCAGAGCAGACATGGGAAGCACTTAGGCGTCGCCTGTGTCCCCAGGTGGAGGTGGTGGGGCTGCAAGAGGAGACGTAGGATTGCAGAGAGCTGGGCTGGGCTGGATGCACAGGGCGCCAGCGAGGGAGGCAGCCAGGCCCGGACGTGGCCCAGGCTCCTGATGAAGGTCAAAGTCACTCAGTCATGTCTGACTCATTGTGACCCCATGGACTATACAGTCCATGGAATTCTCCAGGCCAGAATAATGGAGTGGGTAGCCTTTCCTTTCTGCAGGGTATCTTCCCTACCCAGGGACTGAACCCAGGTCTCCTGTATTGCTCCTGATGGGTACAGCCAAATGCAGGAAGCCCTGTTTACTGAGGGGACACTGGAATCCTGGGCCAGGCATTGTGTTAGCTTCCTAGAGCTGCTGGAACTGAGTGCCACACACTGGGTCTTGGGTGTGTGCTTAGTTGCTCAGTTGTGTCCTACTTTTTTGACCCCATAGACTGTAGCCCGCCAGGCTTCTCTGTCCATGGGATTCTTCAGGAAAGAATACTGGAGTGGTTGGCATTTCCTGCTCCAGGATGGAAGTGGGTTGCCATTTCCTTCTCCAGGGTGTCTTAAAGCAAAGCAATTCATTTATTTGATTTATCTTCTGGAGCCAAGAAGTCTGGCATCCACGTGTCTTCTGGGCTGTGCTGTCTTTGAAGTCTCTCGGGGAGGACCCCTCTTCACCCAATCCAGCTCCTGGTGGCCGCAGGTGTTCCGTAGCTGGTGGAGCATCGCTGCGCCCTCTGCCTCTGTCTTTGGGACGTCTCCCTGAGTCTCTGTGTCTGCCCATCTCTGTCTTCTCACAGGGACCCCAGTCATGTTGATTCGGAGCCCACCACACTCCACTGTGACCTCTCCTCAGTCACTGACATCTGCAGTCAACTCCCATTTGGAGGTACTAGGGGTTATATCTTTTTTTTGGGAGGGTGGGTGGGTGGGGGGAACACAATTAAACCCATAACAGGCATGCTGCATTTGAGATGGTTGTAGATCTCCAAGTCAAGAATGGCTGTTGAACCTCAGAAATGAAGCTTGGGTTTAGACCCCACATGAGGATGGATGAGATCCTCTAATGAAGAAACATTGGATGAGAAAGAAGAAGAACTTGAACTCAGTCCTGAGGACCTCCAGAGGCCAAGAAACTTGAAAAGGAGACTCAAGAGGGAATTACACAGATCAAACCTCGTGTTCTTCCGCAAACTAGAAAGTGTCCCATCTGGGACATGGCAGACCTGAAGAATTCTGGATCTTAGAGGTTGAATATTTGTTACTACCCAGTGTTACCCATAATTACTGATTCATGAAGTTTGTGCTCTTGCTAGTGAAAGAAACTTTGATTAATCTCTTTTTGAAAAGAGAACACACCTTTTCTGAGGGAAATCAGCCACTTAATGTCTTCCTTCTCAAGTTGATCGATTCACCTCTCAGTTGTACCCAGCGAAGCCTCTCTCATTGGACTCACTCCCAGGAGGTTATGAAGGATGCTGTTGTTCCAAGGTAGTTGAGATGCAGAGTGAAATGAAAATGGACAGATGTACACTGGCCTGAGCCAAGGAGCAGGTTCCCCTGATGTCTGTCCCCTGGGTGGAACCTCCTCCCCCATGAAACAGTGTGCTTGCTCAGATTCTCGGTCAAGGCTGAGCAGGGAGCCGTGGAGGAACGGGTATGGGAACCAACATGTGGGTCAGTGGGCTCGGCACTTCACGTCCGCTCTCCCGGGAGAGGTGCTAGCATCCTCCCCACGCTGCAGACAGGAAGTGGATGCCCCAGGAGATCCACTGATTCATCCAGGGTCATGTAGCAGAGCTGGGATGTTTTTTCTCCCCGCTAAGTATGCCTTCAATATGGTCTATCTGACTGCTGAAGGAAGCTTGCTAGGCCCGCCCCCAGTCACATTTACGAGACACAGTGGCTACCTATCGTAGAGAATGAAGTCCTTGTTCCAGGGTGGCAGGATGAAGGAATTCTCATGGCTTTGTGTACCATCTGGGGGAATTTGGGATCTTTTATCTGCTTCTCATGTCATGAAGCCTATTGACTCAAAATCCCCCCACTGGTGGAGGAAAGAGTTTTATTTGGGAAAATATCCCTGGTGGTTTTGATGTTTCCTGCTCTTCCAGATTAAGGATGGTCTCTGCTGTGCCCTGGAACCGGAGGGGACATTCTGGTTGGATTGGCCCTTCCTTTGGCCTTGCTGAAGGGCCTGCTGAGTTTTCATGTGATCTGAAGCTTTAAGACCTAGGAAGCCTCAAGTGCCCACGTGGTGGAGCCTGTGACCCTGGGGCGCAGCATGGCACTCCAGCTTAGCTGGTGTTTGGTGGCCTAAGCAGAGCTGGAGGTGACCGTCAGAGCCTCCAGAGAGATCTGGAATTGAATCCCAGCTCTCCTGGCTGTGACTTTGAGTAAATTGTTTAACATCTTTGGGGCTGATTTTCTTCATCTCAAAATGGGTGAGTAAATTGTTTAACATCTTTGGGGCTGATTTTCTTCATCTCAAAATGGGAGCATCTTTCTCATACATTTGAGAAGAACATGAATGTTAGGACACAGTGAACCTCCATTATGGAATAAGGGAAAGAGTAAAGCTGTGCTAGACCCTGATGCTGGGAAAGATTGCAGGCAAAAGGAGAAGGGAGTGACAGAGGATGAGATGGTTGGATGGCATCACTGACTCAACGGACATGAATGTGAGCAAACTCCAGGAGGTAGGGAAGGACAGGAAAGCCTGGAGTTCTGCAGTCCATGGGGTCACAAAGAGTCAGACACGAGTGAGTGACTGAACAGCAAGGGTGACCAGCTTGCCCAGAAGTTTCCTGGTTTAAACCTAAAAATCCCTTGCCCTGGGAAGCCTTCAGTCCCAATAGATCTGGGGCATTTGGTCACTCTGTGCTTGATACAAGTTAGCCACTCAGTAATAAAGATGACTAACCTGCTTTGTTGCCTTCCCTCAAGTCACATCGTGTTGGTACTCACTGGTGGAGCCAGTTTTTCCTTGAGGCAAAGGAGGGAAGTCTTCTGCATCCTTCCCGTGGATGACGGTGCCTTTGAGACAGAGGTGTTGAAATGACGACTCTGTGAGTTCCCTCTGATCTGCACCAGGTTGGGTCTGAAGTCCCCTGAGGTGTGTGCCCCCCATTTACAGAACTGCCGGTCCAAGCAGAAGTACAAGCAGTGTGCCTGGAATCTGGTGCGGATTACAGTCCTTGGGGAAGCAAATGACCTCCTGAGGTGGGCCTGCCAGGTGGTTATTTCTTATTTTGGGGTGGACAGAGCAAGGCACAAAGCTTCCAGAATCTAAATCCTCTAGCAGCAGGAGCTGAGGCAGGCAGGAAAGATCTCCCGTTCTGTGCAAGGAAATCCAGATCTCCCCATGAGCAATCTCTATGTGAATTAAGCTCCTGAAATTGTGCTAAACTATTTGATTTAAATACTGGTCTGTCTAGGGATGAAGACCCAGGCAGTGTGGATTCCCATTAATAATGAATGATTTGCTGCATCCTAATCCTGTTAAGCATACAGCTCTCTGCAAATGTATAATATTAGTGGCAACGTGTGTTTGTGAATTAAGCCCTTGGTGTATCAGGTTTATGAGCCTAATTGTCTATTCAAAAGGCTATCACTTTATCATGTCATGAAAATTAAAAAGGTCCCTTTTGTTGGAGTGTTCTGTTAATCCTCCGAACGATATTTTCTCTTTCTTTCTCATTTTCTTCTTATTGAGCTTTATTAGGATTTAAATGCAACTGAAGCAAATCCTACCGTTCCACTGAAATTGATTATTAAAATAACTGATAATTGTACATAGGTACTAGAAAATAATACATATGGCACCCTTGCAGGGAGATTAAGGGTTCCCCTCAGATTATGCTAAAGAAGACACAGGGCACTAAGAACAGAACAGTACAATGCATCTCTGAAATGGGTTAAAGATTTAATGACGGTTCTACCTCAAGGAAGTCTGAGTGATTTCTGCTAAAATTATCATCTGGATCCAAAAATGACATTCGAAGGGAAGGTCTGAACAATTCATTTGCTGGTAATCCTAACATCAGGCACTTCCATGGTTGGGAGCGCTTTCCTGTTTAGCTCTTTTATTCATTTTCTTCCAACTATGTCTTTTTCTTTCTTGAAAGAAAAAAAAAATCCTTGCACATGAAAAAATTTTGGTGCCTGGTCTCAGTCATAAAATAGCACTCAGGGGAAAGTTGTAGCTAAATTCTGCTGGGCTGTATTTGAACACCAAAAGAATTCATTGCTTTTTTTTGAAAGTTAAAAAACAACCTTTCTTTTAGTGTGTGTTTAGAAAACTCAGAAGTATCTTTGTTTTTATACTTCAACTGACTCAGGACTCGTAACTGCTTTGTTTGAAGAAACTGGCTTTTGAAAAACAAAGTTTGGGGAGCAGAGAAAGTGCAGGCTCAGCGCCCTGCCCCGCCGCCTGGCACGTGCCTCCCTTTACAGGGACATCCAGAGAGCCCATGTCTGAGTGTTCATAGCAGTGGACCAAGGGACAGATGACTGAACGTAGAGAAGGCGAGGGGCTGACCCAGGAGGGGCACCTAGGGAGTCACGGGGCTGGTTGTTCAGTCAGTCAGGTGAATGTTCCTTTCAAAAATAATTTCATTTTACTGATTTAAAAAAAATTTTTTTTTAATGTGGGCCATTTTAAAGGTCATTATTGAATTTGTTACAATATCGCTTCCGTTTTGTGTTTTGGATTTTTGGCCACCAGGCATATGTGGTATCTTAGCTCCCTGACCAGGGATTGAAGCTGCACCCCCGGCACTGGAAGATGAAGTCTTAACCACTGGATATCAGGGAAGCTCCCCAGAATAATTTTAAAAACACTTGTGTTGGGAGACTAGACAGGTTTTCCAATTAGGCTCCAATTAGATTAGAATCACAGACTGTAAAGATGGAAGGGACCTTCTAGGACACGGCATAGTCCAGAAAACATATATGGATGGATGCCCTTGTGGTAGGATAGCTTTTCTCCTAGAAACTTCATTGGGTGCTTGAAAATTGCCCAATGCCAGTTAGCGTCATAGTTGGGAAGTAAGGTGGCTCACCAAACAGAGAGCTTTTGCCCACTTGACATTTCCCGTCCTTCTTTTGATGCTGCTCCCTAATTTTTATTCAAGGAAAGCACCCACTCCCTGGTCTCAGTCTGCAGGGATGGGAAGGGACCCACTCACCTTATACCCCTGGCTTTTGGCCATTGGCAAACCCTCTCTTCTTCATGGTGATTGTCCAGGATTGACACGCCTAAATGAGCCAGTGAGAGTCAGGCCCTGAACTTGTGTTGCCACCTCTGGGGTGAAAGGAGGGTGAATTCTTGAGCTACGGCTGACATCTTGCCACAAGGGAGGAGCCAGCTGGGGAAAAACACAAACTCAGAGGAGAACTCACCTGGAGAGAGACCATGGCTGCAGCCCTGCCTGCACCCGACTTTCCAGTCTTTCCCTTTTTATGTTTCAAGCCTGTTTGAGTCGGAGTTTCTATCACTTAAACACAAAAGAGTTCCGCATGTTAGTGTTGGCAAGCTGGACAAAATACTGTAGAGAACAATGTTTGAAATAAAGTGATAGATTAATATTCCTACATGGCTTGGTAAAAAAGGAATTAACGATTCTTTGTGTCCTCATCATAGAGCCCATGTCACCTTTGGAAGGTAGGGTGATACCGTGGTTAATGGGAAAGAGCAGAGTGTGGTCTTCCATCTTAGAGGCATCTGATTTTAATTCTGGTGGAAATAAGAAAGTCTATATTTGCATGTTATAGGTGCCAGTCATGTTAGATCTGTATCCTAAACTCTAATATGTTATGTACCAGTCTCTGCACTGGCCTCAATCCTGAATTAGAAACTGTTGGTGTAGGTGTTGGGCTGAGGTGGTCCAGAAGAAGCATAAACCCACAGTTTTGGAAGAGGGTGTGTTAGTTCCCAATACCTGTGTAACCAAGGAGCAACAAGCTTAGTACATTTATCATCGGATAGTTTTCATCAGTCAGGATCTGGGCACAGCTTAACTGGGTCCTCTGCTTGGGGTCTCATAAGGCAGCAGTCATAATATAGGTGAGGCCAGTTTCTGTCTGGAACTTGAGAGTTCTCATTCAAGTTCATGTGGTAGTTAGCAGAATTCAGTTGCTCTTGGTGTGGGTCCCATTTTCTGTCTGTTGGTGACACCGTCAGCTCCTTCTTAGGTGCTCTGACAGCATGGAAGCGTACTTCCTCAAGGCCAGTCTGCAGTCCTTATTGCTGCTGCAGCAAATTACCACAGAGGTAGTGGCTTAAAACAACACCAGTATATTACTTTATGCTTGCCGCTCTGCAGAGGTCTGGGCACAGTTGGAATCAACTGGTTTCTCTACTTTGGGTCCCACAAGATGTGATCACAAGGGCTGTGATCCTTTCTGGAGGTTTTGGGGAAGTAGCTGCTTCTAAGCTCACTCTGGTTGTTAGCAGGATTCGGTTCCTTGTGGTTGTAGGACCGTAGCCCATTTGCTTGCTGGCTGTCAACTGGGGGCCACCTTCGGCTCCTAGAGACCTTTCTCTGATCCTTGTACTTGGCCCCTACGTCTCAGAACCAGCAACAGTGCCTTAAATCCTTTGACTCTGGGAGCCTCTCTAGCTTCCTGTTGGCCGCATCTCACCTGCCTCTCTACTGCAGCACTTCTCTGACTCCCGCCAGAGAAATTTCTGTGTTTTTAATGGTTTATATGATGAGATTGAGCCCACTCACATAATCCAGAGTAATCTCCTTAGAAGTCTGTAATCTTAATCACATCTGCTGAGTCTCTTTTGTTACCCAGTGAGTTCTGGAATTAGAGCATGGCCATCTTTGCTGGGGTAGGGGTGATCATTCTGCCTACCAAGCCAATGAAGAGAATCTCATTCCCTTGGCTAGAATGGAGGTAGGATGTGACATAATCACAGGAAGGACTATCCAGTCACTTCTGCTCTTCTCTGTGGGCCAGAAAGACATTCCAGGTTCCATTGCACTCAAGGGAAGGGGACTACATGAGTCTGTGACCCACAGGGGTCTCACCATGGGGGTTAACTGAGAGCTGGGTGGCCTCATGGTTGTTGAACTAGGTGACCTTTCCGACCAGTGCTCCAGTGAGAAGGAGGCAGGCCCTCTTCCAGCCTTACCAGAATATTCTTTCCCCACCCAGGTCAGCTCTGGGCAGCGTTCTCTTGCCTGGGTCTTCCCTCTCTGATTTACTACTGTTTCTCCCCACCTATGTGAGTTTAGTTGGGAATTTTGAGGTTTCCTTTAGAGTGGCCTGGCCAGGCCTTACTTTTATACTTTAGATCTGCAGCATCTATTTCTCTGGGCTGAAAAGAGTGAGTCTAAGGTTTAGATGGGGAGTTGTTTTGTGCCTGAGTGAGGGTTGTGCTGCAGGACATGTAGTGTGTCCCTTTGGGTCCACGTATAGGGCGGACTCTTGGACCCATCTGCCTCTGGTACAGCCTGTGGAGTGAGGGGATGTGGGATAATGCAGGGAGAGTGGGGTGGTCCTTCCTACTCTGGGGGACATCTGAGGAGAGCATTTAAAACCATGCACACACTCTTGTTGGGAATGTAAATTAATGCAGACACTATGGAGAACAGTGTGGAGATTTCTTAAAAAACTAAGAATAAAACTACCGTGTGACCCAGCAATCCCACTACTGGGCGTATACCCTGAGAAAATCTTAATTGAAGAAGACACATGCACCCCAGTGTTCACTGTAGCACAATTTACAATAGCGGGGACATGGAAGCAACCTAGATGTCCACTGAGAGATGAGTGGGTAAGGAGCTGTAGTGTATACGTACAACGAGATAATACTCAGCCATAAAAAGGAGCTCATTTAAGTCATTCTAGTGAGGTGAATGAACCTAGAGCCTATTTACAGAATGAAGTAAGTCAGAAAGAGAACAAATATTGTATATTAATGCATATATATGGAATCTAGAAAAATGGTACCAATGAACCTATGTGCAGGGCAGGAATAGAGATGCAGACAGAGACAACAGACTTGTGGGCACAGCGGAGGAGGAGAGGGTGGGGGAAATGGACAGAGTAGCACTGAAACATCGTCACTGTATGTGAAACAGACGACCAATGGGAAGTCGCTGTATAACACGGGGCGCTCAGCAGGGTGTTCTGTGACAGCCTGGAGCGGGGATGGGGAGGGAGGCTCAGGAGGGTGGGGATGCGTGTGTGCTTACGGCTGATTCACGTTGTTGTGTGGCAGAAGCCAACACAATACTGTAAAGCAATTATCCTCCAATTAAAAATAAATCTGAAAACACACACACACACAGAAGTGTTGTGCTGAGAGCCCACTCTCCTTGGCCTCGTTCACCCTGGCTGCATTCTCAACCCTCTTCTTCCCGTTTCTCCAAAAATTATTTGCAAAAAGATATTCTTACTGACATTCCTAACCATTTACCAGGCATCAGAGATAGAGCCCCTCTTAGGGTGTGAGTGAGTCCCAGTCCTCCCGAGATAATGGCTTGGCTGTGGTCTCAGTTACTGCAAACTGGGTGTCTGGTTAAGTAGAGGTTTATCACAGTCACAGCAAAAGAGAATACAAGATGCCATGAAATATCGGAGTACAAAACCGTTTCTTTATTTCTATTTTCCAACAAAACACAAATATGTTCCTCTCCCAAATAGTGATACTTCTTTTATATCTTTTCTGAAATACACTGTTTTGCATTTTGTCTTATCTAGAAAACAGCCAGTTTCTGTCTTCCCTGCCACCTGCCACCTGCCACCTGCCACTTTCAGGCTCTTTGGGAGTTGTGAACTGTGTGTGTGCATGCGCGTGTGCATGTATGTGTTTATGACTGGCTATCTTTGGGATAGGTGGGGGTCCAGAAGTTGACTGTCTTTAAATGAATTGAATAACACTAAAATATTGTCCCTACTCTTTGTCGATTTTATGCTGAATGTTCTAAGCCGTGAAGTGGCAGCTGTCGTTTTGTGTTTCCACTGAATAGTGGATAGCTCAAATGTCTCCCCCTCTTTAATGAGACCCAAGTCTACTCATCTACCATGTGTGGAAAGAGATGAGAAAAATACATACATGCCCTGTCGGTTCTGGGTATGCGTTTTGTCAGTGCCGTGAACTTGCTGGGGATCAGTCTTAAATGTCCAGCTTAAGGTGAAACTCAAAGAGAAACTGTAAAATGTGATGTGATGCTCTTGGTCCAGTGGTTTTACAGGCAGATTAATTCTGAGATGTATTTAACTAGGCTGGAGTATCAGAGATTTTGATAGATAAGAATAAGAGCTCTAAAAGGATCCTCTGATAAATTAAGACTTATTTCACTGTCTTTTCCTGGTCCTTTGACAAAGCCCTTTCATCCAAGTGTCTGGGCTTTCACCTTCATTACTACATCATTCTTTAGACAGATCATCTTATATCATTTAACAGATCCCAAGCTCTGAGGGTCAGTGAGCTCTCTTCCCTTTTTTGACCTGATTTGTCCTCGTAGCCGCTGACTTGTTCCTCTTTCTTGCTGTGAAGACTGGCAGGTGGAAGAGAACCTCAGGTTAATGGTGACTTTTGCCCAAGGTCCCAAATGTTCCCAAGTGGAGATGGTGCAGAGAATGCAAAGTGATGGAGAAGGCAATGGCACCCCACTCCAGTACTCTTGCCTGGAGAATCCCATGGATGGAGGAGCCTGGTAGGCTGCAGTCCATGGGGTCGCTAAGAGTCGGACACGACTGAGCGACTTCACTTTCACTTTTCACTTTCATGCATTGGAGAAGGAAATGGCAACCCACTCCAGTGTTCTTGCCTGGAGAATCCCAGGGATGGGGGAGCCTGGTGGGCTGCCGTCTCTGGGGTTGCACAGAGTCGGACACGACTGAAGTGACTTAGCAGCAGCAGCAGCCAAGGTAAAATTTGTTTGTGTATATGTGGTTGTATTATAGACATACAGTAAAGCAAAAAATATGGAGCAGTACTCAAGTATATAGCTTGAGCTTTTAAAAAAAGCATATGTAAACACTCGTGTATCCATCACTTAGTGACGATATGATATAACATTTCCAATATCGCAGAAGTTTCCCTCGTTCCCCTTCCCAATCTATACGCACCCCCGTCTTTTCCCCGTTTTTTTTTTTTTTTTAAAAGAATGCAAAGTGAATGATGCCTTTGCTGTTTAGTTTCTATTAAGACCCGTTTTCTGACTTATTAGTAAATAGCCAGGTGCCCCCATAGCCGAGTGGAATGAATCTGAGGGGACGGGGGCTCCCCGTTGTGCCCAGCTGCCCTGTGCACGTTGCCTAATGTCCTGGGCTCCACAGAACATTCAAAAAATTAACACGCTCACCAAATATGTTTTTCTTGCTCATTAACTCGATAAAGCCCACTGGTTTTTTAGAATCACAGCAGCAAGTTGTAAATGATGTATGAAATGAAAAATCTTTTCTTGCCCAGTGAACAGGGAGAGAGAACTGAATGCTTTCTCACTGTGGCGCTTACAGTCACATCTAAACGCAGAGATGGCCACGTACCAGCAGTGACCTCAGCAGACGTCCGGGGTGAGCACGTGTGAGCTCACCGTCAGACCCCTGTGTCCCCAGGAATTCCCTCCTCCACATGCTCTGCCGGAGCCCAAAGAGTATGTGGCTGAGAGAAACGCAGCAAGTGACCCAGCTGTCTGCCCTCTGGGGACAGCAGCGGCCTGGGTTCTGATTGGATGTCAGGACCACCCCTCGGGGGCCACTGGTGTCCGAGGCTTGGTTTGCGTCATGCAGTCGCAGTTGGTAATATGTCGTCCAGCTGCTGCTCTTCACTCGCTTGATAAACTAACACCTATCTGCAAGCTCAAGCACCCAGCACTGGGCCAGGCATTGTGAAGGACAAAATAAACATAAAATGGAAAATTCCAGCTCCGCATTCAAACTGCCTGTAAGATGACAAAATGGGGAATTTACTAGACATTTCTCCCCCAAACGGAATACTCTTATTCTTGTTGTTGCCCTTGTGGTGTTGTCACAGTGATTCATACAGAGTGATCAACAGTGCCTTATATGTTTACTCTTGAAGATCATGTGCGTTCGTTGTTTTGAGAAATGGGGAAAGACTGAAAAATGGAGGAAGACAGTTTTCAGTGGCTCTGTCTCATGGGGATGGACCCACATTAACCCAACTCAGGAAGGCCGATGGTGTAGACCAAAATGCTGATTTATTGTTTTGAAATGTGTTCGTGACCTGGGAAGGTGCATTATAATCAGAAGATTGCAGGTGAGCATGGACTCCTAACAAGGGGCTCTGAGAACCCACCCCAGTCATCTTTCTCAGAGAAGCTGGCCTGCCCCCGGGACGGCTGTTGGGTGTCTGGACCAGGCAGCTCTCCCCTCTCAGTCAAGTCGGGAGTCTCCTTCTTTTCCATCTTTCCATGACCGTCCTTCCCTCCTGACTGATGTATTCTTTCTTTAGATATTTAACCTCATCAGCCAGTTGACAGTCATGTCCTACAAGCCTGCGGGTCTTTCTTTCTCTAGTTTTAGGAGACCCTGCATGTCTCTTTGGTCTGCAGATATCAATTTTATAGTTCAACCTTAAGAGGAAATGTTGTATCCAAGTTTATAGCCCCCTTTTGTCCCTGTTACCTTCTTCTGTATGGTAATTGTCATGACTCATCCAGGACGCTATAGTAGAACAGACAGCATCAAGTTTGGAAGTCTGGAAGTCTCCCAGAAACCAAGGCTACATCCCCACCATGAACACTAACTATGGATTTTTAAGTTTGGCTTTGGTTTTGGGGTGAATTTCTGGGAGGTTATCTTTACCCATTTAATCCAGCTGCTTAAATGATACCCATTCAGCAGCTTGGTGGTACATGAATGTAAATGTGTTAATGTCTTCTTGGGAGAAGACAGAAGGCATCCCCTAGAATGGCCGGGTCATGACCTAACTGCCTGATCGTCTGTCCATCTTAATAGTCACTGTGTATTTCTATATCATTAGTTTCTCTCCTGGTGCTGCCCTGTCCCTCATGATTGAAAAGGTAGCTGAAATAACTGGATTGCCTTGCGTGGTCGATTTTGGGGGTTGTGTGTCTATATATACACACACATATTATACATATATATATATATTCTGACTCCTCTTAATAAAAAACTGCTGATAGTTCAAAAGCTTCCTATGCTTTCATCAATACAATGAATGTGTCCTGAAAAAGACAGTATTCTAAAATGAGAAATACATCGTTGACATCAGTTGCTCCGTAAATGCCAGAAAGACATTCATGCTCGGGATTCAGTATAGCCACATTTGTAGAAGATAGAATTTCCACATTTCAATATTCATGGAAATTACTCCATTATTTGCCACCCCTCCCCTGCCCTACCCTAACAGCACTGCATTGGAGCCAATTCCATTTTGCATAAAGATGAGCAAATATCAGTCCGAATCCACACAGACGTTTACATAATTATGACATAAGAAATATCATTTTTAAACAATGAGACTCTGAATAAAGCCTCAGGTGAAGTTATCTCAGAGGCCGTAGGAAGCATGCAGTTTTGAAACGTTGTTTGCACTGAGGATTTCACCCTGACAGATGAGGAGGTTTGGGGTGGGTAGAGGACCCGAGAAGGAGACAGATGTGCTGGCAGTGGCCAACAAGCTCCCTTCTCAAATTAAAGGGTTGGTAGAAGGAGGTGGACCTCACTTGGAATCCCTTTACAACCACAGAAAGAATGGAAAGTAAGCATGGGCCATAGAGGCTTAAAGAATTTGGCAGAATGAATGTAAGATAGAAGTAATGTGTCTGCTCTAGAAACAGATCTCATCTCTGACCAGAGATTTATCCCTGCGAATGCTGGCTGTGTTTACATGCGTCCTGTCTCTGGGAATGCGCATGCTCTCAGTTTCATTTTTCCTCGTAAAGAAGTTCTGTGTGTAAAATGTCCTGGGAGTCACCTTCCATACACTTAATCTGCCTCAGTAGCCTGGGTCATTCCCAGAAAAGCACATTGGGTTTTGCTGTTTACATATCTTGACAAACTCAGCCTCTGAGGCAATGCATATTGAACCAGCTGTAAGGACATTAAAATGAAAAGCTAGCATCTTCCCTGTTCAGTGAAATATTCACTTCAAGGCACACTTACCAGTCTGAATTTAAAAGACACTGCTCGAATGGAAGTTGGAGTTAGTTTGAAAGTTGGTTCACTGCAGAATGCCCTGCAATCAAAGGGGACATTGCCCCTTAAATTTTGAAAGTGTCAAACATGCACCCCACCCAGTAGGACTATATTGATGACAGAGGATAAAATACACATGCATATTTATGACACTTACCTAGGGCTTCTAGGAAGCCTTTCTTCCAGGAACTCAAAAGCTTCACTAGAATTACCTCGGGGACTTCTGATGCTGGGGGAGTCCCCCTAGACTGCCTGGTTCACCTCTTTGCCTCCAGGCAGCCTGATCTCGACAGGTTCCCGCCTCTCCTCCTGCAGTCTCTGGGGGAAGGGGACTCACAACCTTTATGATAACCCATCTAATAATGAGATTCCTCTGTTACCCTTGAAGCACATTTGTTCTTTTCTTTAAAAGAGACGTTAATAGTCTGATCACAATTTATACACTCAGCCTGTTTTAAAGTCACCTTCTCAGCATGCTTTTCTTAAATACTACAAGCCATTCTTTTCAGGTCTCACTTTTGGATTATCGAGTTGATTTCCTTGCTTTCCTTTCTTCCAGGTGGAGTGGGGCCCTGGGGAGTAAGCATTGGGTGTTTAAGGGAGAGGCGTCTGGGGTCAAATAGACATCAGTGTGAGTGTTTTGAGTGTCAACTCCAGTATTTACTGGCTGTGATTTGGAGCAAATTACTTGGCATCTTAAAGCTTTGGTTTCTTCATCTGTAAAATGAAGATAATATGGTTGTGACTCACTGAGTTGTCCTGAAGATTAAATGAGATGATAAAGAATTTATACCACGCTGGGCACAGAACTGTTTCTTCCACTACATTATCTTCAGATTTGGCGTTCCTTATATTCCAAAGGAGATACGTCTTTGAGAAGCCGTGCAAGAGTTCCAGTTTGAAAGTGGGGTAGGGGTTTGGGTCTTTTGTGGCCCACACCTGTTCTGTTTAGTCCTAATTTCTTTCCATGTGGTCACTGTTCTTCCCATGCCAGTTGTCAAATATTTAGAAATGAATGAATTTTGAGTTAAGCTGGGAGCTAGCTGAAAGGATATGCAGTCATCTTGAAGTTGCTAAGTGGAATGGATCAGAGACAAAAGGACAAGTACTCTGTAATTCCGCATAGATGAGGTACCTAAAGGAGTCAAGTTTATCGAGACAAAAAGTAGATAGCCCCAGCCAGATGTGTTGTGGGTGGGGAAGAGATGAGGAGTTATTGTTCCATGGGTAGAGTTTCGATTTGGAAAGAAGAAAGAAGTTCTGGAGATGGCTATATATATGCACAGCAGTGTGAATATTCTCAATGTACACTTTAAAGTGGTAAATTTTATGTTATTCTATTTTATCACAATAGAAAAGAATATATAATGGATAATTTCATTTCTGCAAATAGGAACTCCTTTGATACTTAAATGATCAGTTTTTTTTTTTAGTTTTACCGAGGCACATTTTTACATATTAGGCTCTCAGTCAATCAACCAAAAATATATTCCCTGCTTGCTTGACCTCAGGGTGTGTCAGAGAATCACAGACGTGGTGAAAGACAGCTCTCTTGTCAATACAGTTGGGGAAAAAGTGAGCACTCAGGCAAAGGGAGGGGAAAACAGAGAAAGTCTTGAAGAAATCAGTTCTGTGCTCCTGCTGAACCCCGAGAAAAGGCAGGGGGAAAGAATGCGAGCTGGAGGCTGTGGAGGGTGGGAGAGAAGGTTGAGATAAGCAGACCCACCTTCTGGGCAGGAGAGAAGGGAACCCCTCCAGGTGAGAGAGACGCCCCACCCCACGCAGGCCCCTCTGTCTGAAGGCAGCTTCCAATCGAGTGGGTAAATGAGAGGCTTTCATGGGACCCGGGGAGGCAGGCAGAGAGGCCTTTAGAATGCAGTCAACAAGGAGCCAGTGTCGAACTAGAGAAAATAAGCCCTGTTTCAGCAAGGCTTGTCTGTGGGCGGTGGGGAGGGGGCGGAGTTCAGAGCGGCCTATCTTTTTTCTCTACACGGCTGCATTGTTTCTGAGGCCCTGTGCAATTCTTTTTGTCTCAAGGGCCCCCCTGCCCTGATTTGGATTTCTCTGTCTCCAGGAACCTGCTGAACGGATCTTAACTCTCCCCCCCAAACCACGTTTCCCTCCCCACTTCCCAGTTTCTGTTTTGGCAACACGTTTCAGACACACACACTTGAAACACTAATATTGTCTTGGCCTCCTGCCTTTCCTTCAATCTGCATATTGTAGACATCAAATCATTCTGTTTTTTTTTTTTTTTTGATGGAGGCCTGGTTACAAGGGTAGGTAGTCTAGTGTTATGAAAATGAAGGAGAATAAGAACTTAAAAGGAGCCAGGGGATTTGGCAATGAGGTGATCACCCGGCGGCGACTCTCCTGACATTGTTTTCAGTGTAACATTAGGAGCATGTGTGAGACCCTAGTGATGAAGCAGGGACTTGGTAGGCAAAACGTGGCTGAGGAGGGCACAGCACCTTGTCCAGCTTTATTTCTGTTCAGGACGTGCGTTCATTTCAAGGGTAAAACATGCAAGAAGATTCTGCTGCTGCTAAGTCGCTTCACTTGTGTCCGACTCTGTGCAACCCCACAGACAGCAGCCCACCAGGCTCCCCCGTCCCTGGGGTTCTCAAGGCAAGAACACTGGAGTGGGTTGCCATTTCCTTCTCCAATGCATGAAAGTGAAAAGTGAAAGTGAAGTCGCTCAGTCGTGTTTGACTCTTCGCAACCCCATGGCCTGCAGCCTACTAGGCTCCTCCGTCCCTGGGATTTTCCAGGCAGGAGTACTGGAGTGGGGTGCCACTGCAAGAAGATTCTACTCGCCCAATAATGCAGTCCAGCATCTGAGCCTCTTCCCTGCCTTCCTTCCGCATTTCCTGGAGGGTGGTGGAGGGGTGGCGATGGGGACTTACCTGCCCTCCTGTTCTGTCTGCAGTAAATGAACACTCACCTGAACTTCACTACCGCACGGAGGTTGGGGGCTTAATGTGTAGCAAGGACTTGGCATCACACACGGTGTAGATATAAAGAATAATGCAGTTTCCCCCTCCACGCTTCTTTTGTCCAGATTATTCACCTTTTTTTTTTTTTTTAAACAAAAGCTTATGCTTAAATGTACAGTAGGTGCCAAGACAACACTGGATTCCAGCTATAGGTGGCAATGGATATCATGGCTGGGAATCCAGATGTTTGAACAGGAATGGAACTAAGGGTCATCATTGCCTCGGGCACAAGGAACAGCTTACTTTTTGTCAGACTTCTTAATTCCACCCATGGCCAGGGGGCCTTTCACCTGGGCCTTTGGTTTTAGCTCCTTGAGTGTCTTTTGCCCCTCCTTCTGTTTCCCCTTGAATGCCTTGTCTTCCTCGTCCATGTCCTAGGCCTGCTTCTTGAGCTGCTTCAGGGGCTTCTTCTGCCACCTTCCCGGCCCAATATGGTGCCTGCTGCCCCTCCCCGGACCCCACTGCAGGACTGTTCACCTTCTTGAATTAAATAATTTTTGAATATTACTGAGTTTATTATATGTTTTTTTTTTTTTTTTTTTTTTCTATTGTTGTCAAAAGCACACCTATTAATGACCCAAGAAAGCGAAAGAAAAAAACCAAGAATTTGATTTTCTGGACAGTGGAGTTTTCACTGCTGTCCAGAATATCCCTTTACACTTGGCTCTTCCGCTCAGGCTCTTGGGCTGCACACCAGACAGAGCTGGCGACAGCAGCGCCTCGGCCAGCCACCCGGGCCAGATCCCCCAGGAGACGCCGCGTCGCCTGCGCCTGCCTTCCGAGCCCTGGCTGTGGGCTCATGGCCCCCTCATGCTAGGGCCTGTTACACTCGGATTCCTCCTTGACTTTTTCTGTAGAGGCTTCTGGTCACTCTGCTCTCCTGCCCTCTGGTGTGGGCCTCCCCAGAGGTCTCCATGGCTGGGCCCTGCCTCCTCATCTCTGGGCGGAAGGTGAAGCTTTGGATATGGTAACAGTGGTTCACAGATGTGACATCATTAAAAAATAAAAAGAAAAACAACATGAATCAGACCATGTAACTTACCCACTTAAAACTGTTCCCGGGGCTCTTACTCCTCCCTTCTGACATCCTTTACTTTGGTCACTCCGACTTGCTTTCCACTTCCTGAGTCTGTCTGTCTGTTCTCTTTCACCACTGAGCCCTTGCAAGCAGCCATTCCACCCTCAATTTTTGCCCTGGAGTGTCCCCAAAGTATGCAAGACATTCCCCAGGGGCCACACTGCAATCCAGGCTGGATGGAATATCGAAAGAAGCCAATGGCTATTCTAGAAGGACTGTGAACAGCAGTTTATGGGGAAGGGAGCAAAGTCAGGGATCAAGTATATGGTGGGGAACTTGGTCTCTCAGCAGAGGGATCTTACAGATAAGCGACAGGATCTTTTGTTTTTTAGTTGCAGCATGCAGCAGTTAAATAAATAAAATATTAAAAAAAAAGGAAAAATGACAGTGATTGTTTCCAAAGTTTCCAGCATTTGACTGCAGAGCTCTGTGGTCACTGCTGAATTATTTCAAGGGGTTGGTGGATCCAAACACTGCCTATAGAATAAAAGTTCCACATATAACTTTTTCATGTATATTTATATTGAAATGAATAAAATACAAATTTACTTTAAAGTATAACTGAGTTCACTGTTACTTAAAAAAAAATGATGGTGTATTTTCTCTAATAGTGCCTTCTAAAGGTATAATTTGAAGTCGGTGTGCTCAGATTTTCAAGAAATCTAGGTGCGAATCCTAGCTTCACCATTGGGTGATGTTTTTTAACCTTTTTAATCTCTGTTCCACCTATTGAATGGACTTTATAATTCCAGACTCATCATACTATTGTGAAGTTTCAATGCCATATTAAATACTGCAGTTTATAAATATGCTCCACAGTACTTAATTGCAAGAAATGTGTGAGAATCCTTTCTTTTTTTTGAAAACCAGTCAGCAGAAATCCCTGTCATCCACCAAAATGGTGCGCAAGTCAGTCATAGGATGCAGTGGTGATCTTGTTGCTAAATATGTAACAACTGGGATGCTGAATTTAGTTAGGACACAGGTATCAGCTGATAGTTTCAATTTTATTGCTCAGTCATATGGAAGTGATATAATAAAGCTGTGTTTTGGAACTTCATTAATTTGCAACATCAATAGATATAGGTATCTTCTTTACTGAATTGGAAAACAGTTTTGAATATTAAAGAATATTAAAAAAAATTTTTGTGCTACTCAAACACAACTCCAGGCAACAGATAAAACACATTTTAAAGTTTAATTTGCACTATTAACATTTTATCCATCACTTTCTTAAGTCTATTCTGGGGGTCAGCAAAATTTTTCTGTAAAGGACCAGGAAGGCAGGCCATATCGTCTTTCTTTCTTTTAAATTAATTTTTATTGGAGTATAGTTGCTTTTCAGATGTTGTGTTAGTTTCTGCTGTACAGCAAAGTGAATCGTATATCCCGTCTTTTTTGGATTTACTTCCTCTTAAGGTCAGCACAGAGCACTGAGTGGAGGGTCCTGTGCCATATAGTAGTTGCTCATTATTATCTGTTTTATACATAGCAGTGTATATACCTCTGTTTCAGCTACACAATTCCATTGTTGCAGAAAGGAAGCAGGAAAAGCAGCCATTGACAAAGCATAAATGAATGAGTATGGTTACATTCGAATAAAACTTTATATATAAAAACAGGTGGTGGGCTGGATTTGTCGTGTGGGCCATAGTTTGCTAATTCCTGGTCTTAGAATATCACGCCCTGCTTTGCTGCTGCTGCTGATGGGCAGGGGTTGCTAATTTCTGCGGTGTAAACACTGTCATCCAGGCTGGTGGCAAGCTACCAGTGTGACATCACTGCACACGGAGTTGGCTAGAGCTATCCCCATGATGGTATTTCTACGATTCAGGTACAGCCAGGGTAAAGGACTCCAAGAGCACAGATTTTAGTTATAGTCCAATCTAGTCAAATACTGAAGAAGTGATTAGTTTTAAGTATTTATTGCTTCTTATATTTAATATAATTTATTTAGTTTTAAGCTTTTATGATTTCATTTTAAAATAATGACCGTGTTTAACCAACCAGCTCACAAAAGGCCTGAAAATTTAACAATTGATTCTCCTGAGCCAGTAGAGCCTGGTTGCCTTCCCCCATCTGGGACCACATGAAAGTTCCAGAAAACAGAAGAAAAGCTCTAAAGTCTGCCACCACCAGTGCCGGTGAGGTGTCCTGGCCCAGGCTGGTGGTTCTGTTCTGGTGGCTAGTGGAGCACAGAGATCTCACTTCAGCTCATCGGGTGCCTCATGGGAACTGTGCACAGGCCCCAGCCCCTCATGGGACCCACCTTTTCCACTCATCTCCATTCCCTGTCCTCTGGAGCACCCCCTCCCCCAGGTAGAAGCACCTCGGCCTCCAGCAGCAGCACATGCAGCCACCTCTCCTCTTACGTCTCTGTGTGCAGATGCGATCCTAGTGGGTGAGGGCCTTCTGGACAGGTGCCTGCTTGGCTTCTATGTCTCTGGTCCTCAAATAAGAGGGATGTTAGAGTCGCCTTAGCTGAACCCCACCACCAGCATCCAGGCAGAGTGAAAAGCAAAGGGGAAAAATAGTGCCTCTCATTCTTTTATGATTCCTCTTGTAATGAGAATAAAATAGGAATTAACTCATTTAAAAAATTATCTGGCTACTTGTTTCTCTTGTTTAAAGCCGTGTTAGCTATCACTGTTAATAAATAGAAGAAACTAGATGTCTAGTGTTTACAATAAACTTCACAGTGAAATTTTAAAAATTAGGTCAAAAAATTGGCTCAATCCATGTGTTTAATTTAGATTTCTAAAAATGCCTAACGAAAGTAGGTAATTGAGGCCCAAGTGTGTATTAGTGACACTAGCTTATACAGAATTTGAGAAAATCAGGGACTTCCCTGGTGGTACAGTGAATAAGAATCTGCCTGCCAATGCAGGGGGCACGTGTTTGATCTCCGCTCCCAGAAGGTTCCACTTGTCACGGGGCAACCAAGCCACTGTACCACAACTACTGAGCCTACACTCTCCAGCCCCTGCATCCCAGGGCCCGCGCCCCACAGCAGAGAAGCTGCCCCAGTGAGAGGCCTGTGCCCTCTCCAGCCCCTGCATCCCAGGGCCCGCGCCCCACAGCAGAGAAGCCGCCCCAGTGAGAGGCCTGTGGACCACAGTGAGAAGTAGTCCCTGCTCAATGCGACTAGAGAAAGCCCGTGCAGAGCAACGGAGATCCAGTGCAGCCAAAAATAAAGTAAATAATTAAAAAAAAAGAATAATTTGAGAAAATTAGAAAACCATAAGAAAGTTCTATCTACTGCAATTGAACTTTTCTACAAAACCAAGACAGAGTTACAGATGTAGAAAATAAACTTATGGTTAACTGGATGGCGGGGAGGGGTTGGGGGAAGGAGGGGTGAATTGGAAGATTGTTACTGACGCATACACAGTACTGTATATAAAGTAGATAACTAGTAAGGGCCTACTGTATCGAACAGAAAATTCTACTCCATGCTCTGTAATGTCCCATATGGGAAAAGACTCTAAAAAAGAGTGGGTATATGTGTAACAGATTCATTTTGCTGTATGCCTGAAACTAACACAGCTTTGTAAATCAATTGTTTTGTTGTTTAGTTGCTAAATCGTGTCTGACTCTTGCAACTCCATGGACTGTAGCCCCCCAGGATCCTCTGTCCACGGGGTTTCCCAGGCAAGCATACTGGTGGCCATTTCCTTCTCCAGGTGATCTTCCCAACCCAAGGGTCAACACCGCGTCTCCTGCATTGGCAGATGGATTCTTTACCACTGAGCCACCTGGGAAGCCCAAATCAATTGTACCCCAATAAAAATTTAAAAAAGAGAATTAAAAAAAGAAAAGAAAATTCCAGCTATTTAAATTGCTTGACTTTCAGTTCAGGGCATGTGGCAAAACTGGGTCTTCAACTTCCCCAGTAAGTAGGCATTTCATTTATGTATTTATTTTTCATAATGCAAGTATCAATGTTTAGGCCAAAGTAGGTAGATATTAAGTTTGATCTCTTCCAAGTATCATCTTCAGGAAGCACAGTTTTTCTTTTCTATATTCTAAGGTATACTCATCAATAAATACTATTGTCCTATTAAAGGTATACAACAAAAACAGCAAGGCTCCTAATCCTGACCATATGTACCCCTGAGGTAGCGCACTAGCCTGAAGAAAGTTGAACAGAATGTGGAGGGCGCGCAGCTGCTCATCTTCATGCTGTGTCCTGACATTTAGTACCCCAACAACCGAAGTCTCAACATTTGTTTTCTCTCCTATCTGGATTCTATATTGGTCTCCTAACTTCAGCTAACTTCCATCTTCCCTTTTCCCCTTCCACTCCTTTTAAGAAAAATTAATAGACTTTATTTTTTAGGGCCATTTTTGCCTTCCAGGAAAATCAAGCAGAGAGTACTGAGTTCCCCTGTGCTTAACCCCACAGTGCCACGTTCAGTTGCTCAGCTGTGAATGACTCTTTGCGGCCGCACGAATTGCAGCCTGCCAGCTCCTCTGTCTGTGGGATTTCCCAGGTAAGAATACTAGGTTTCCATTTCCTTCTGCAGGGACTCTTCCTGACCCCGGGTATGAACCCGCCTCTCTTTCATATCCTGCGTTGGCAGGGAGATTCTTTACCACTGGTGCCACCAGGGAAGCTGACCCCACCCCACAGTGGTCCCTGTCATAACATCTTGCACTATTAGCCTGGTAACTTTGTTGAGATTAATGAACCAGTACTGATACATTTTATTAATTAGCTGAAGTCCACTGTTTACTTAGGGTTCCAACTTTGTGTTGTACAGTCAGTGGGTTTTGACAAAACCATAATGTTAGGCATCCGCCATGACAGCACCATCCAGCATGGTTTCAGCCGGGCTCCACCTGTTCACCTCTGCCTTCCTCCGAATCTCTGACAATCACTGATCTTTTTTTTCCCCCTCACTGGTTCTAAAGTTTTGCTTCCTTATTTATTTATTTATGGATTGCTGCATTATTCTTGCTGATTGGCTAGGTCACTTTGTCTTATTTCCCCACCTCCATTCTGAAACTCAGTTCTCTAAGAATTGGTTTCACTATTACAAATTATAATATTACACTATTTCAAAGTAAACCAGGATTCTGTATAAAGGAAAATACTTAAATCCTTTCTAATTTAATGTGGTTTCCTATTTCTTTCAGGAAACTTTTTCCTCGAGTATCTACCCACAATTTCAATTAGGTCTAATAAAGCATGTCCAAGTTGGGAGGCAGATCTGAAGCAAGTGTATTCTGCAAGCCCATTTACTCCTTTAATTATTTTGAGCCGAGTGTTTCCAGTGCCTAAGTTATGCTCCCACTTCCCATAAATGGGGCCCTTTGGAAGATGCAGTCTCTTTGAGGTTCCCAAGGTATCATTTACTGTACTGCAGCTTTAGTTAATTGAAAGCATCTTGCTTAGATCTTGGAGCTGAAGGCTTGTTCTGTGTGCATCTGCCTAAAGTGAGTTATACTTACAGGACAGGCAGTTTGCAAGTGTGATTAAGTCATATATAAATAGTAGTAATCCCCTTTTCTTGGACTATTAGATCTGGCCCAAAGTGAAACTCCAATGGGAGTTGCTTAGGTAAATATACAGTGTTGAGAATCGCCACATAGAGAGAAATGTTATATGAAGCAGTATGCCATATTTAATTTTAATATTAGCCTGTGAGATTAGTGGATTTGAAATTTACCTTGGGAAAGAGAGCTGACAGAGGTCACCTGAAAGGGGAAAAATTTCTTTGATTTTCAAGTTCAGCAGAGAAAACAATTCCTTCATTCATTCCTTCTTTTCCTTTTGTCCTTCCCTCCCTACCGTGTGGGACCCCAAGTTCTCTCTTAAGCTCTTAAGAGGCTGAGATTTGGGGCCTGTGGTCCTGCCTGAAGAGCATGATGGAGGCAGAGGGGCCTTTGAGTCTGTAGCTGTGCTCACTGAGTTATGGGCTTCCCAGGTGGCACCAGTGGTAAGGGATCCTTCTGCCAATGCAAGAGCTGCGGGAGTTGCGGGTTAGATCCCAGGGTCAGAAAGATCCCCTGGAGGAGGGCATGGCAACCCTCTCCAGTATTCTTGCCTGGAGAATCCCATGGGTAGAGGAGCCTGGCAGGCTATACAGTCCACTGCGTTACAGCCTGGGGTTCTTTATAAATAAACAGAGTATGAAGTGTAAGATGCTTTGCCCTGTGTCGCTAGGGGCATATTTTGATCTCTGTTGCCTTGCTTTCAATCAATGGGGTCTCTCTCTTTCTCTCTTTGAAGACTTTGTAATAGCCTGTATTCTGCATTTGGTAGGTGTCCTCACGGACTTTACTAAAGCTTTCAAATCTGAAAAGCCAGATTGGCCGGGGCAGTTGTTTTTCCTTGTTTCAGTTGATAACCAGCTCTATTTATTTATTTGTTGTAGTTTTGATTGATCTTACAAGGCACTGAAAACAACTCCTATTGCCATCACAGTGAATCTATTACATAAACATCAGACCAGAGAATTAGTTACCTGCTGTGTGTGTGTGTTAGTTGCTCAGTTGTGTCTGACTCTTTGAGACTCCATGGACTATAGCCGCCAGGCTCCTGTCCATGGAATTCTCCAGGCAAGAATACTGGAGTGGGTAGCCATTCCCTTCTCCAGGGGATCTTCCTGACCCAGGTATGTAACCCAGGTTTCCTGCATTGCAGGCAGATTCTTTACCGTCTGAGCCACCAGGGAAGCCCACTACATAGACATCTTGTGTGCTTTTCCTGGTGGGACAGGCCAGAGAAGGTTCTGGGATATGGTAGCACTATCCTGCTGTTGATCCACACACAGGGGAGCAAAACCCCATGGGTTAGTTGCGTGTGCAGATGGCTGTAGACCCCTTTTTCCTCTCTTACCTCAGTGGCTGCGGAGCTTCTACTTTTGGTCATAACTTAAGATGGGTTTATTTAACTTGCCACCCTTGAGCTGTTCTGGTTTCTGGGAGAGGTACCTTGGAAAGTCTGGTGTGAAGAGTGTTACATGGTGAGCATTCGGGCTCATTAGATTTTATTTACAGTTTGCAAATCCTTTCTCATACCTAGAAATGCAAGAGAACGGGTTTTACTTCTTACAAAACAAAACCAAACAAAAACACGGTGGCAACAAAGCCAACTATTTTTAGACTGAGAATTTTATGTTGCTTCTGCCTACACAGCTCTGAACATTTTTTCATCCTATTTATCCCCTGACTCCAAGAACATTTACAGCCTTGGTTGCTTCTGGAATTTGAAGTACAGTAGATGTTTTTATTCTATGTCTATATTAGGACTTCCCTGGTGGCTCAGATGGTAAAGCATCTGTCTACAATGCGGGAGACCCGGGTTCGAGCCCTGGGTTGGGACGATACCCTGGAGAAGGAAATGGAAATCCACTCCAGTACTATTGCCTGGAAAATCCCATGGACAGAGGAGCCTGGTAGGCTACAGTCTATGGGGTCGCAGAGTCGGACATGACTGAGTGACTTCATTTTCACATCCTAAAGGAAATCAGTCCTAAATATTCATTGGAAGGACTGATACTGAAGCTGAAACTCCAATACTTTGGCCACCTGATGCGAAGAACTGACTCATTGGAAAAGACCCTGATGCTGGGAAAGATTGAAGGTGGGAGGAGAAGGGGACAACAGAGGATGAGATGGTTGGATGGCATCACCAACTGGATGGACATAAGCTTGAGTAAGCTTTGGGAGTTGGTGATGGACAGGGAAGCGTGGCGTGCTGCAGTCCATGGGGTCGCAAAGAGTTGGACATGACTGAGTGACTTAAATGACTGACTGCTACCCCTACTCTAAGAACATTTACAGCCTTGGTTGCTTTTGGAAGTTCAGTAGATGTTTTTATTATCTGTCTATATCATTGAATTAAAATGTAGTCAAGTGCCTATGCTCTGGCCTCTGGGCTGTGAATGCAACTGTTGTTTCATTTATTTTAGTATTACTTAATATTAACTCTGGGAGTTGGTGATGGACAGGGAGGCCTGGTGTGCTGCAGTCCATGGGGTTGCAAAGAGTCAGACTCGACTGAGCGACTGAACTGAACTGAACTGAATATTAACAGTGGTTGAACATTAATGTTAATGGTTAGCTATACACAGCTGCCTAGAGAGAGGCAGGTGGTGGGGTAGGAGAAGAGAGCCTCTGTCTGGCCGCTGCCCTCCAGGCTTCCCCCTGTGCTGTGGCTGAGTGGTCTTTCCCTGAAGGCTGAGCTCTGTTCCCGGCTGTGGAAATGACACAGAAGGGCTGGTAGAAAGCCTGGTTCGGGCATTCTGCTAACTCTCCATCAGATTAGGTCGAATGTACTACTCCTCATTTTCCAATTGTCTACTATAGTTCTAGTAACTAGGCTTCTCCCCTAGTCCTGAGCCACCACGCCAGGCTCAGTTCTAGGGACTGGGTCCTTGCCATGACCCAGTACCCACTCATCCTGCCAGCGCCAGGCCTCCACACATGGCCTGGCTCCTGCCAGTACTTCTCCCCCAGAAGTGAGCCCACTTCAACTTCCTCCTCTTGCCATCTCTCAGCATCTTCAAGGTGTTGGTGTTCATGGGCAGTTGCTGGAAATTACATTTTGTTGAATATCTATTGCTTACCTCAGTTCAAGCACTGGCTACAAGGTATTGTGATTCTTTGTTTATATGTCTGTCTTCCTCAATAGACGATGAGCTACTTGAGGGCAGATGCTAGGCTGGTTCATCTATCCATCCATCCATCCATCCTCCTCCATCCATCCCTCAATCCATCCATCCATCCATCCATCTCTCCTCAGCATTTATTGAGCACCTATCATGTGGGAGGTACTGAGTTCGGTACTAGGAATTGAGTGACGATGAACACAAGATTATGGCAGAAAGTGAAGAAGAACTAAAAAGCCTCTTGATGACAGTGAAAGAGGAGAGTGAAAAAGTTGGCTTAAAGCTCAACATTCAGAAAACGAAGATCATGGCATCAGGTCCCATCACTTCATGGGAAATAGATGGGGAAACAGTGGAAACAGTGTCAGACTTTATTTTTGGGGGCTCCAAAATCACTGCAGATGGTGATTGCAGCCATGAAATCAAAAGACGCTTACTCCTTGGAAGGAAAGTTATGACCAACCTAGACAGCATATTGAAAAGCAGAGACATTACTTTGCCAACAAAGGTTCGTCTAGTCAAGGCTATGGTTTTTCCTCTGGTCATGTATGGATGTGAGAGTTGGACTATAAAGAAAGCTGAGCAAAGAATTGATGCTTTTGAACTGTGGTGCTGGAGAAGACTCTTGAGAGTCCCTTGGACTGCAAGGAGATCCAACCAGTCCATTCTGAAGGAGATCAGCCCTGGGATTTCTTTGGAAGGAATGATGCTGAAGCTGAAACTCCAGTACTTTGGCCACCTCATGTGAAGAGTTGCCTCATTGGAAAAGACTCTGATGCTGGGAGGGATTGGGGGCAGGAGGAGAAGGGGCCGACAGAGGATGAGATGGCTGGATGGCATCAGCGACCTGACGGACATGAGTCTGAGTGAACTCCGGGAGTCGGTGATGGACAGGGAGGCCTGGCATGCTGCGATTCTTGGGGTCACAAAGAGTCGGACACGACTGAACGACTGAACTGAACTGAACTGAACACGAGATTGTTTTCCTCTGCACTTTCTGTCTCAGCATCTGGCACAATGCCCAAACTAGTGGCTGGTCAAGAAATGTCCACTGAATGAACTGATGACTTGTTACAGCCTACTTCTCTTACGCAGTGAACTGGCTTCTCACACGGCTTTCCTCTGGTTGTCTGAAGCAGGGTTGGCTCCTTGGGGCTGATTCTCTCTGCTGGGCATGCCCAGTCTCCTGCCTCTTTTGATCAGATGTGGAGAAGGAAATGGCAACCCACTCCAGTGTTCCTGCCTGGAGAATCCCAGGGACTGGGGAGCCTGGTGAGCTGCCGTCTATGGAGTCGCACAGAGTCAGACACGACTGAAGCGACTTAGCAGCAGCAGCAGCAGTACAAGGCTAACAATTCCAGAACTCTATTCTGATTCAATTTTTTCTTTCAGCTCAACCAGTGGGTTGGAGGCTACTGGCATCTTAGAAGATAATTTTGCCCTGGGCTCGTGAATCCCTGTTTCCCTGTGAACTGTTGTGCTGGAGTCTTTTCAGAATCTGAAGTGATAATGAGTGTTTAATACACAATAAACACTCTTTAGTCAATTTATCATTTTTTCCTTTTTTTAAACTCAGTGTGGACTAGTGATTCTCAGTGTGGTTCCAAAGTCGTTAGAAGTCACCCAAACTCTATCAAGAAGCCCACTGTGTCCAAACCATGATCAGAATATAATAAGTGTTTTTTGGCTTATTTATTCTTATTCTCTCATGAATCTATAGTGGAGTTTTCCAGAGACAACATGACATGTAATTTGCAATAAATTAAGTCCAGAAGCAGATATGGGTATTCAGTTCTTTTGTATTAAGCCAGCATTAAGAGATTTTCAAAAAGATAAAATAATTCCATTCTTCTCAATGCATTTTTTTTTGTTTTTGTTTTGCAATTAGAGTTTTTTTAAATTAAAAATGTATTATTTATGTTAACATGTGATGAGTTTGTCATTGCTATTTTGAGGTGAATTTAAAAAATTGTCATTTTAAATATGGTAGATATTAAGACATGCCAATAGAAATAACCAATTAAACAGAAGCTCTGATGGGGGAGCTGCAGTAGTTTTTAAAAGCATAAAGGGATCTGAGACCAGAACGGTTGACAATCGCTGATGTAGACTGATGTAGCAGTGTGTGGGCTTTGCAGTTATAGGGCCTGCGTTTACCCACTTCACACTTGCAACCTGCCGCCTATCCACTGTCTATTGTGTAACCTTGGGTGAGTTACTTACCCTCCTTTAGTTTTAGTTCTTAACTGATAAAATGAGGATAATATACTCATTATCTAACCTACAAGTTTGTTGAGAGAATTAAATGAGATAATACATACTGGATGCTTTGACTAGAGCCTGGCACAAAGTAAGCATTGATTATTGACTTAGACAATGTTTCAAATGTAACATATATTTATCTTAGATAACTTAGAGAATATAGATAACTTAGATAACTTAGAGAATTCCAATAGTTGTTGGAAGAAAATGAACCATGACCTAACTACTCAGAAAGAGCCGTTGTTTATATTTTGGTGTCTTTATTTCCAGTTCATGTGTTTGTGTGTCTGTGTATTTGGTGTTTACACAAAAGTTTGTGCCTGACATTGTGTAACATATTCTCAGCAGTCTGTTACATAGTCTTACGAAACATGATTTTTCATAGCTCTATTATATCACTTATATTTCATTATACAGTCAATATATGCCATAATAAATTCAACCCTTCTCCTTTTAGACCAGGTCCAATTTTTCACCATTATAAATAATGCATAATTAACTTTCCTGAACATAAATCTCTGTCCATATCTGTGATTATTTTCTTAGGATAAATTTGCAAAAGTATAATTACTGGGCAAAAACTCCCTGTAGATATTTCCAAGTTGCTGTTTGGAAAGTTTGTTTCCATTGCATTCTTTTCAACAGTGTATGAGAATGTCCATTTTATGGTGTGAACACTTGCCAGCATTTAAAATTACTGTTTTACTTTATTTTTTATTTTATTTATTTATTATGTTATTATTTTTTAAAATTTTAATTGGAGGCTAATTACTTTACAATATTGTATTGGTTTTGCCATACATCAACATGAATCCGCCACAGGTGTACATGTGTTCCCAATCCTGAACCCCCCACCTCCCTCCCCATACCATCCCTCTGGGTCATCCCAGTTGCACCAGCCCCAAGCATCCTGTATCCTGCATCGAACCTGGACTGGCGATTCATTTCTTGTATGATGTTATACATGTTTCAATGCCATTCTCCCAAATCATCCCCCCCTCCCTCTCCCACAGAGTCCAAAAGACTGTTCTATACATCTGTGTCTCTTTTGCTGTCTCGCATACAGAGTTATCATTACCATCTTTCTAAATTCCATATATATGCGTTAGTATACTGTATTGGTGTTTTTCTTTCTGGCTTACTTCACTCTGTATAATCGGCTCCAGTTTCATCCACCTCATTAGAACTGAGGAAATACCGAGGAAACCAGAATTGAAAGAGACACGTGTACCCCAATGTTCATTGCAGCACTGTTTATAATAGCCAGGACATGGAAGCAACCTAGATGTCCATCAGCAGATGAATGGATAAGAAAGCTGTGGTACATATACACAATGGAGTATTACTCAGCCATTAAAAAGAATACATTTGAATCAGTTCTAATGAGGTGTTTTACTTTAAAATTATTTTTGCCAATTCAATAGGGCAAAATACCACAAAAGTAAACATATTTTTGTGTACTCATCAGTTACTGAGTATAGTTTTTGGAAATTAAAATTTTCATTCTATGAATTTCTATTAAGTTCCTTTGAATTAAAAAAAAGTGATATATGATTATTATATGTATGTGAATCCTATTGATTTAACAGAGGTCTATAAATTTTATCTGTTAGACATACAGCAAATAATTTTCCTGATTTGTTGGTTGACATTTTTTTCCATATTTAAAAACAGGCTGAAAATTCTTTGTGAAAAATTTACCTGGTCAGATCTTTTTGTATGTTTAAAGATTTTTTTCTTCTCTGCTTTTATGCTTAGAAAGTCCAGCCCTATCTTGAATTTGTCTACATTTGTGACACATTTTCTTTTCTCTCCCTTTTCCTTAGTTCTCCTTCCTTCTTCCTTTCTTTTTTCTCTGTGTCCTTCTGTCTCTGTATTTGTCTGAAACATCAGCTCTTTTATACATCTGGATTTTATGTTGCTGTACAGTTGAATTTCAGCTCAAGCCTGATTTTTTCCGAAACAGCCAATCCTCTTGGTGGGAGTTTTTGAATCGGCCTCCTTTATTTGGGATGGTTTCTTTTCACTTATGAGCTTCATATATATGGGGGTTGTTTGTGGGCATCCCGTTTTCAGTCTGCAGCTCTGCAGAGTGGTTACTATGCCAGGTTCATGCTGCTGTAGTTAGTCTCATGATACGGTTTAGTATCTGACAGAACCAAATTCTTCTTGCTAGTTTTCTTTAAAACCTCCCCAGACATTTACATCTTTTATTGTTTCAGATATCTTTCTGAATCAGTGATTTGGGTATCCCCTCTCTCATTCCTTGCATCCCAGTGATTGACATCTTTGCTGTCTTTTCCTGAGGCGCATGCTCTACTGCTGTACACATTCAGTTCTTCTTTTATGTGCATCAGGGGAGTTTTAGATTTTTTTTCACACAAATATCACACAGTTACCATAAGATTATTTCTAGAATTTTTCTGTGCATCATCTTCCCTTCCTTTAGAACCTCTGTTTGTTGCTGGAATACACAAAGCTATTAATTATTGTATATATAGCTCATATTAAGAACTCTTGAATGGTGTTTTCAAGGTTTATAGGAAGATTTCTTGCTTTTTGTGTGTATAATTGTATTATTTACAAGTTGCTATAATTAATGTGTTCAAATATAAAAATAATCTGTAACATGTTATATATCATGCTACAAAACATCATCTGTGTATTTTTTGTTTCATGTTTTATTGATTAATTAGCATTTACCAGCAGAATGTTACACAGTTAGAGTTAGCAGATATTCTTATCTGGGTTCTTCTAGTGTTTTGCAATTAAATGTTAACTGGTAATGTGAGATACACAGACTTTGTTATATTGATGATTTGTAGTGGGGTCCTTCTACCAGTCTGTCCTTCCTTTCTTTGCTCCTCCTTTCCTCCTGTTTTCTTTCTAACAGGACTTGAGTAGAGTATTCCCAAGCGGCTTTTGGCATTGACTGCACTGAGTGACGACTTCACTTTCACTTTTCACCTTCATGCATTGGAGGAGGAAATGGCAACCCACTCCAGTGTTCTTGCCTGGAGAATCCCAGGGACGGGGGAGCCTGGTGGGCTGCCGTCTATGGGGTCGCACAGAGTTGGACACGACTGAAGTGACTTAGCAGCAGTAGCAGCAGCAGCACTGAGTGAAGTTTTTCTTATGTGATCTTTTGATGTGATGTGTCGTATAATACAATCCTTAATAGTAAACTATCCTTGCATTCCCAGTATAAAACCCATCTGGTCAAATTTTTATTCCTGCTGAGGTTTACAGGATTCTTTAATCTTTCAAAGATAAAAGAAAAGGGAAACTGACTAGGTTTATAGGTATTGGTAGTAAACTGACCAACTGCTTTAAAGATGCAATTGCAAACTTTCTGAATTCAATCACAAATTTTATTCCAGAAATTACTTTTCAAGTTTTAAAACTGAAACGATACAACCTTTTCTTTCTGTGCAAAAAATATTTTATATTTTTCATCAATAAAGGCAGTTCTTTTCCTTTTTTTTTTTTTTCTATTTTCCTGTTTAGTATGACTTGGATCTCATGTGTTTGCAATATTTAGAGACTTGTAGTCCCCATGGAGAGTTACACGTAGAGACTTACAGTCCTTATGCACCATAGTCCATGGAATTCTCCAGGCCAGAATACTGGAGTGGGTAGCCTTTCCCTTCTCCAGGGGATCTTCCCAGCCCAGAGATTGAATCCAGATCTTGATTCTTTACCAGCTGGGCCACAGGAGAAGCCCTTAGAGAGCTGTGATCTTAATCAATTAGGGAAAATGATTACAGTGCATTAAAAATGAATGTCTATGAAGAATTTCATTCCTTTCTTTACATTGCACTACGTTACATTTATATCACATTGCATTATAGAAAACAGAGATAATAGGGATAAAATATGGGTGGTCTAGAGACTGCACATGGAATAAAATAGTTATATAATAATAATTAAGTTATAATACTTTAGTTATTAAATGTGAATATATTTTTAGGGTACTGGGATTCAGAAACATTATTTTTAGCAATTTTGACCATGATTACATTTATATCTCCAAAAAGAATTATAGAATGTTCCCTGCAAATAATTTTTTCTCATTTTATTAGAAATGAGTTGACTCATTCTAGCTGCCAGCAGGAATAAACCAATTATGACTTCAGTTAAAACTTTTAAACTATAAAAGAAGAGTCAAACTTTCAGTGAAAACGTAGAACAGAGAGTTTTTCTAGTAGATGAGCTTTTCGAGGGGGGCAGTCCTGGCAGCCAGCTATCAGGGCCTGTTTTGTTGCTAGGGCCATCTCCCTGAGGGTTCTGCACCCTAAGGGCTCAACTTCAGACACATGAGGACGGCTGCTCTCACTTCCTCCACCACCTGTAGGGTCTCGGCCGTCTCCACAGATGCAAGGGTGCTTGCCTGCCCCTTCTTCTCTCTCTTAGGGGTGAGGGGCGGGCCCTGGTCTCAGCCTGGTCGAGGGGAACCAGCCACCTGTCAGTGTCTCAGCTGATTCCTCAGGTCGGCTTCTCTGTCTCCTAAGCACTAGGCTTTAGTTGTCAGACTGGGGTTTATTCATGGCCCCATGAACAAGAGCAGCACATAGATGCACATGCCTCATCCTGGGAAGAGGAAATATAAAAATGTAAGTCCTATCTCTGGCACAGGTTAAAAGCCAGCTGCAGTGGGCGGGAATGACTAAATGTTCTGTCTGCTTGTCCATGTGCTGCTGCTGCTGCTAAGTAGCCTCAGTCGTGTCCAACTCTGTGCGACCCCATAGACGGCAGCCCACCAGGCTCCCCCATCCCTGGGATTCTCCGGGCAAGAACACTGAAGTGGGTTGCCATTTCCTTCTCCAATGCATGAAAGTGAAAAGTGAAATTGAAGTCGCTCAGTCGTGTCCGACTCTTCGAGACCCCATGGACTGCAGCCCACCAGGCTCCTCCGTCCATGGGATTTTCCAGGCAAGAGTACTGGAGTGGGGTGCCATTGCCTTCTCCGGCTTGTCCACGTAGATGCTGCCTACTCGGAAGTCAAGTCGAGTGTTGAGCACCTACTACCGTCCCCTCACTGTGCTAGGTCCTGGGGCTAAAAACATCAGGGTGACATTGTTTCTTAACGCCCTTGAGATGTTCTGCTCCACTCCTGAGCCCACAAACGCTTGAGTGTTTTCTGCATAGTTGGAGCTTAAGGACGGGAAGGCTGCTTCTTGGTCAGATGATGAACATGGCTGGACTCTAGCCTCATGAAGCGATGACCATTAAATATCAGTGCCAACGGGGGCAAAATGGCTGAGGGACCAAAATGACTGAGGTCTAACATGGTGAATGACACAGTTAATGTTACGTATTCACTTCCTTGGTTGGAATGAGGATTAACAAAAAGTAATTCTTAGTCAGCTGAGTACTTTGGCTTAGCAAAATTGTTTGCTCAGTTTCAAAATTAATATTGCAGAAAATATCAAATGTGTGATTATTTATACTAATTGTTCAAAGCTATTAACCTTAAAAGATTATTTTTCTTGTTTTTATATCCTGTGTTTATATCTTGGTTATAGCAAACCCAAGGTAATCAACATTGGAAGAAGAGCCTCAAGGCTTTAAACTCATGCAGGGGAGAATCTATTTTTAGATGGTTTTGCATTTGCAGTGGGACACACCTCATTAATGTATGGTATAGACATGTCAAGGAGCAGAGCGATCAGGTGGATTTCACTGTAATTCAGCCTCTTGTTGGCTGGAGCTCCCAGAGATGTCAGATGCTCTAACATGGGCGGGACATGCCGTGCCTCCCCAGGGTGGTTTCTCAGACTTTAGACAGAGGCTGAACGTTCCCAGCAAAGCAGGGTTCGCAGTGTCCTTTCCCTTCGGCATAAGTGGAAACATGCCGTGAATGGTAGCAGAGGAAAAATGGCAGGAGAACTTGTTCCGATCAGAGAGTGAGATGCAGTCATGCCAAGTGACAAAGGCATCTCTGGGAGTTTAGGAGGCCGATGGGCTGATGATGTTCTTCTGGCGATGCTGGGGAACCAGGGAACGAGGGAGTCACCCGTCACGGCCCCGGGTGAGCGGGGACCTGGAGTCTGACAAGCACCTGAGCACACACCGGGGGTCCCGGGGGCAGCAGAGGGGCCCTGGGGAGACTTAATGTCAGTTCCCTCCAGGATCACAGCCACCGTGGTCAGCGGGCCTGTGTCCATCAGGGCCCCTGGAGGGCCCACTCTGGGCCTCAGCACCGTGACCCCCACTCCTGGACTTGCCATCTTCTTTGAGAATTCCTTGTGGAGCACACCAGGCCCCACATCGGCAGCCTACAGAGTTGGAATTCTTCAAGCAGGCCTATAAGAACCAGAGCCCCGAGGAGTAGCTCCATGGCTTTCTGCTGGGTCAGGGGAGCAAGGAGGCGGTAACATCTAGTGACTCCCTGGGTGGAGGGCTGCTTCCCCAACTCACGTGGGGGAGATAGCAGAGCCTCAGCAGGGCAGCCAAGGCTGTTTGAGGTGTTATCCATGAGACACAGTCAAGTCCAAGAACCTCCAGGGAGAATTTGAGAGTCTGATGTAGCAATAAGTGGTGATTTCAGAGGAAGGACACAGAGATTCAGAGCGATGGGAGCACCTGGCTCACAGCAGTGAGGGGTTAGGGGGTGAGGTGCCAGCATCAAAGCCTCCCAGGGACCACTGTTGAGATGTGAACCCTGAATGCGCCAAGTCTGAATGCCCCTTGGAAGGTGAGGAGTCTCCAAACCAGTACCGTTAGAGTATATTGTTTTAAAGTTGCATCATTTATACACAAACACACACAAAGAGAGGGAAGAAAGAATGACCAACAAATACTCTTTTTCTCAGTTAAACCCTTTGTAGGAATTATAATGCTTTATTGTCCAAGTCTTTAAAAATATACTTTATGGGTTACAAGTAGTAAGAGTTTGAGAGGAAGTTTTGTCTGGGTTAGGAATCTTCTCATTAAGATAAAATTGGGCATTTTGAAGACCCCCAAAAGCTACGAGTAGTATGGTTTGTAAGTTCTATCTCTCTTATTCCAGTTCTTTACATATCAGAAGCCTGACTAATAATTGTATTTTAACCCAGGGAGCCCGCATGCCTCTGGCGGGGTTGGGAGAAAGCTTCCTTTCTCTAGAGTGGGTTGCAAAGTCCCTCGGTGCCTGGGGGGGAGTGGAGGCTGTGGCCACCTTCCCTGGGTGCTCCATGACGTAGGCAGTCCCAGCACAGGCCTGTCTGATTTCAGGGGGAAAGAAGGCGTGAGGATAAGGTTGGTTTTCCTTTGACATTAATAATCTCCTACAAAGGGTTTTGGTAAGACAGAGAAACCTTAAATAGCACTTAACACCTCCCTTGTTTTCCCCCCAGGATGGTGAAATCTGAGGACTGCAGGGCTTGGGGAGGGGGTTGTGGGCCAGTCCCCAGGGAATGTATATGTTCCCAGGACTCCATGGGCAGGACAGGTGGGGCAGCCCCTTCTTAGCCTCCTCTGCTGCTCCTCCCCAGTGGGGCAGCCGGGGCAGAACAAAGAAATCTCCTGCATCTCTCTTCCACCCAGCCTAGACAGGAAGGAAGCCCAGGGAAGCATCTGCTTGGCTGCTGTTTCCCTTTTCCATCCCACTGCAGGAGGCAGGGGACCCTTTTTGAATGAGCTCAGTCTTCTTGTTCAAAGGCCCGCTCTCCAGACAATATTTGGAGAAGTCTGGCTCTAACAGTCTGTGTCTTCTCATGACCATGACTTATTTGGAGAGAGAGACTCTTTCCAGGACAGATTCCACTGGAGAGTTTGGACCAATTTTGAAAATGCTGTAAGGATAAATATTCCAGATATGTTGAACTTGGGGTGATGGGTGGATGCTTTAAAAGCAGCAAAACCAAACCAAATGTAATAGTGGCCTCACACTCAGACAACACTCCCACTGTGGCCTGATGTCGTGTATCTGTGAGACTGAAGTCCACGGTGGTGGTGGGGGACATGGGATGAGGGAGATGGATTTGGAATGTTTGTAGACTGTTGTATACATAGCACCTTATTTAATCTTGCCAAGAACTATTGTGCGCTGAGATGTTTTAGATTGCTATTTTATCAGTAAGGAAACAGAGAAGTTAAGTGCATGTGTGCTATGTCGCTTCAGTCGTGTTTGACTCTTTGCAACTCCATGGACCGTAGCCCACCAGGCTCCTCTGTCCAGGGATTCTCCAGGCAAGAACACTGGAGTGGGTTGCCATGCCCTCTTCCAGGGGGTCTTCCCAAGCCAGGAATAGAACTTGCGTCTCTTCACGTCTTTCCCATCCCCACTGTTAGCACTACAGTTAGTGAGTGGCCTGCTGGATGCCATCGGAGTGCCCCACCCCAGCATCTTGGTTGGATTTGGGGTGTCTTGTTGGGTCCACCCAGGGCAGATGCATCTGTGTCACAATGTCTAAATGGCATGCTTTATTCCAGGACTCCTGGAAACAAATCAAGGAGAACCAGAATAACAACCCAAGTTAACATGATGCAGTTTTCCTCAGCAGTTACACCAGAGAGCTGCTAGTGAGGGACTTTGGCATGAGAGAACACAGGTCTGAATCTAATGGTGTGACCTTGGTCAAGCTACTCCATCTCTGGACTCAGTTCCTCTTTGGTGAAATGGGGCTTAAAATAGTTTGTACCTCAAAAGGGTGTTGGTGAAGATTAAAGGAAGCAATGCAAATAAGCACACAGTGTCTGGCACACAGTGAGAGCTGATGGGACTAGGTATTACTGCTACATATAATTAACTGAATTAATTCAACAGAGCTGGTTTTGCTAATCACCTCATCATTTGGGTTTGAGATTTGTCTTGTCATTGGTGTCTAAGAGGCTAAGTTTCCATCTCAGTTCCTTCATTCTTGCCTTAAGTGTCAAACTTTTGGTTGTTCAGTTCCTAGGTCGTGTCTAACTCTTTGTGAAGCAATGAACGGCAGCATGCCAGGTTTCCCTGTCCTTCACCGTCCCCTGGAGTTTGCTCAAACTCATGTTCATCCAACCATCACATCTTCTGTTGCCCCCTTCTCCTTTTGCCTTCAATCTTTGCCAGAGTCAGGGTCTTTTCCAATGAGTTAACTCTTCCAATCAGGAGGCCAAAGTATTGGAGCTTCAGCTTCAGCATCAGTCCTGTCAATGAATATTCAGGGTTGATTTCCTTTAGGATTGACTGATTTGATCTCCTTGCAGTCCAAGGGACTCTCAAGAGTCTTCTCCGACACTACAGCTTGAAAGCATCAATTCTTCGGCGCTCAGCCTTCTTTACAGTCCAACTCTCATATCCGTACATAATTACTGAAAAAGCCATAGCTTTGCCTATACAGACCTTGGTCAACAAAATAATGTCTCTGCTTTTTAATAAGCTGTCTATGTTGGTCATAGGTTTTCTTCAAGGAGCAAGCATCTTTTAATTTCATGGCTACAGTCACCACCTGCAGTGATTTTAGAGCCCAAGAAAATAAAGTCTGTTACCATTTCCATTGTTTCCCCATCTATTTGCCATGAAGTGGTGGGACTGGATGCCATGATCTTTGTTTTTTGAATGTTGAGTTTTAAGCCAACTTTTTGATTCTCCTCTTTCACCTTCATCAAGAGGCTCTTTAGTTCCTCTTTGCTTTCTGCCATTAGGGTGGTATCATCTGCATATCTGAGGTTATTGATATTTCTTCTGGCAATCTTGATTCCAGCTTGAGCTTCATTCAGCCTGGCATTTTGCATGATGTGCTCTGGATATAAGTTAAATAAGCAGGGTGACAGGATACAGCCTTGACGTACTCCTCTCCCAATTTGGAAACAGTCCATTGTTCCGTGTTTTGTTCTAACTGTTGCTTCTTGATCTGATATAGGTTTCTCACGAGACAGGTAAGGTCGTCTGGTATTCCCATCTCTTTAGGAGTTTTCCACAGTTTGTTATGGTCCACACAATTAAAGGCTTTAGCATAGTCAATGAAGCAGAAGTAGATATTTTTCTGGAATTCTTTTGCTTTTCCTATGATCCAACAGATGTTGGCAATTTGATTTCTGGTTCCCCTGCCTTTTATAAATCCAGCTTGTACACCTGGAAGTTCTTGGTTCACATACTGCTGAAGCCTGGCTTGAAGGATTTTGAGCATTACCTTGCCATCATGTGAAATGAGTGTTAATTGTATGGTAGTTTGAACATTCTTTGGCATTGCTTTTCTTTGGGATTGTAATCAAAACTGACCATTTCCAGTCCTGTGGCCACTGCTCAGTTTTCCAAATTTGCTGGCATACTGAATGCAGCACTTTCACAGCATCATCTTTTCGAATTTGAAATAGCTGAGCTGGAATTCCATCACCTCACTAACTTTGCTTGTAGTAATGCTTCCTAAAGCTCACTTGACTTCACATTCCAGGTTGTCTGGTTCTAGGTGACTGAGCACACCATCGTGGTTGTCCAGGTCATTAAGACCTTTTTTGTATAGTTCTTCTGTGTATTTCTGCCAACTCTTTTTAATATCTTCTGCTCCTGTTAGGCCCATAACGTTTCTGTCCTTTATTGTGCCCATTTTTGCATGAAATGTTCCCTTGGTATCTTTAATTTTCTTGAAGAGATTGCTGGTCTTTCCCATTCTATTGTTTTCTTTTATTTCTTTGTATTGCAGAGAACTAAGTTATAAAGAGAAAACTTAGAAAAGAGGAACATTTATTTAAACTTGCAGCAATGTAAACATGAATAAATATTCTCGCATGGAGCTGTATTTCTTTTCTGGTAAGTCTTCCTATTTTGTAGTTTGGGGATTTTAGGACCTTGGTGTATTTATACTCCTTCTCTCGTGCATATGGCACATGTGTAAAGAATTGTCCTTACAGTCTCCAGGCTGTAAAGAAGGCCCCACTGTCCAGAGTGATCCCAGGGTGCACAACACAGTTCTAATATAGGAATATCTTGCTGTTTTCCCAATCCTGTCAGGATTTACTCGTCTGCTTTATTGCATCCTACACATAAAATATACAGGGATAACAATACTAATAGTACATAACCAATTCTGATTACTGAAAACAGTGAAATAAAATTACTAAAAAGAATCAAATAATTTTTGCATTGGAGAAAAAAAGAAACCCAGACATTATATTCTTCCTAATGTAATAACAGCATCTATATAGTCTTTCAAAAGGATCAAGCCTGAGTCTGCTCAAGTCTCTGTATACAGAGACTTGTAGATTTCTGCCAATTTACAGGAAATATGCTATCCCTCTTCTTCCATTTGAAAAATTATTATGCTTTACTTACACGGCCAGATCACTTACTGCTGCATATTATTAATACAGTCTCTCCCTTTAAATTCCCTTTTAGTCTCACTTTGCTAATTTATTCCATGTTTATGCTCATCGCAGGTCTTTTTGTTGATGTCCCTCTAGTCATTCTTTAAATCTTGTTTTCTAATGGATTCCTTCAGAAGGCCGCATCATGGCACCATGGTTCTCTGAGGTTTGTGTGTTAACAGGAGTTTGTGCCCTATTTACTTGAAGGTCAGGTTTTCTGGGTATAAAATTTTTGACGCGTGTTTTCATTCTTTGAGTATCTGAAATGTATTTCCTTGTTTCCCTTTGTCACAAGAGCTGCTATAGTCAGTCAGTCAGTCAGTCAGTTGCTTCAGTTGTGTCTGACTCTTTGCGACCCTATGGACTGTAGCCTGCCAGGGTCCTCTGTCCATGGGTATTCTCCAGGCAAGAATACTGGAGTGGGTTGTCATTTCCTCCTGCAGGGGATCTTCCCAACCCTCATGTTTTATGTCTCTTGCATTGGCAGGTGGCTTTCTTTACCACTAGTGCCACCTGGGAAATCCTGATGAGAGTATAGTAATTGTTTGATGAAAACCTAATTTTATTCTAAGTCATATGCTCTTCTGTCCAATGTCCAAATGACTTTTTCTTTTTTTCTTTCAAGTCCAGCAATTCTATTAAAATGTCACTTGATGTTGATCTTTCTGGGTTGATATTCTTAAAGACATATAGAGGTCTCTCAATATGTAAACATATAGAGTTTACACCTTTCCTTTTTAATTTGAGACAAGGTTTTTTGAGTTATGATTTTTATTATTTATTCTGCTCCCTTAGTCTGTTTTCTACTCTGGGGATGACTGCTATCCACATGTTATATTTTCTTTGCTTATCTTCAATATTAATTTCTCTTGATTCTTTAAAAGTCTTTTTATAAAAAAATCTTTTTATACATTAATTTTTAATGAAAAATCCTCCCTTTTATCTTCTGAAGGCACTTTTTATTGTATTTATTTGCTCTTATGCTCCTTATAATTCAGTATTATTTCTAAAATGACTTTTTATGTATAATTTTTTTCATGAGTTTTATCACTTCATTTCTGAGTTTTTCTAATTCTGGATTATTGTTCTTTCAAATCTTGTATCATTTTTCTTAATGTCTTTGGTGTGTTTGGAAGAGTACTTTAAAGTTTTAACGTCTTTCTAGCATACCTTTTTGTCAGTTGTCACGTTATTCTCATAAACATTTCATTTGTTTCTGATAGTCACTTTCTATGGACATTGACCCATATCTTTTGTGATCACTCATTTTTATGTGAATTTACTTTTCCTGAATTTTAGAAGGTGGATGAGTTCACAGAACTTTGCCAACTTTGTGGAGCTCCCTCTTACATTGCTTTTGTCCAGTGTTACAGGAAACAATTTGCTTTCTGAGATCTCCTGTTTCCCCTCTTCCTGCTCCCACTTTTATTTGCTTTTCTCTTCCCTTTGCCTCTGTTGTCCTTACTCTGCTCAGTGTTTGTTACATTCCTAACCTTGTTTCCTTTGGTGAGGCCTTACCTGGAGAGAAAGCTAGTCAGTGTGGAGGGTTGAGAGAGCCCCATCAAATTTCTTGCCACAGGCCCTTGGGACTCACCTTCTGTGGGAGGCATAAACCTTTCCAGATTCTTCTGTGATTCACCACCACACTTTCCAGGGATACCTCTTGTTTCTTTGGGTTCCCCTGCTTGCAGGCTTGCCCTGTTCCTTCTCTCTGCTTTCTGCCTCACAAGTGCCAGTAACATCAGGTACTTTAGCAGTAGCCACTGGCAGGCTATAGTCCATAGGGTTGCAAAGAGTTGGACATGACTGAAGCAACTACGCATGCACACACTTGTATTTTAGGATTTGTGGAGAAACCTTGTCACCTAGTTTCATCACAGATGTTATCAATGTGTTTGGTTTTGCCGTCTACATGCTCTTCCTGTTTTATGGAGAGATTCTGGAAGATCCAAACCGGTGCTGTTGACAACGCAGCCATCTTCCCAGAATTTCTCTCCTAACTGGTTTTCTAGAAATTTGTGCACCTGTGTTACTTGTGATGTGGTGTGAGTCAGGACAAGTTCATCCAGTTCCCTCCACCCCAGTCCCACCCCTGCACTGAAGGTCACCTGAGGGTTGGAACTACATTCTGCTTCCTTCTGCAGAAGCACACCCCTAGGCTGAACTGAATGATAATGGTAGACCTACCACCTGGAGACCATGTGTCTGGAAATAACAACCAGTTAACGTTAAAAAAATTAAAATTCCAGAGACTGCTGGCCTTTGTCCTTTCACTTTTCTCATATGCTCCAGAATTAGCAGCAACCTCTGTAGCCAGAGCCCTCGAATATGCTTCAATAAGTCCACTCTTCTCCACTCTAACCCCCAGAAGACTGAGTGTGAGCCAAGATTTAAAGTTAACATCGCACACCCCCAACCCTTTTTTTACCTATAAACTATTTGTTTGGTCTCTGTGTAAAATGTGCTTTATAAAAGCACAAGGGCAGACACGTCTGAAATAACCTTAAGTGAAAGTAAGTAAATTAATTAGCATACAGTAGACTCTTATTGTTAAGTGGGAATGTAGCCCTTCCTGTGGGGCTCCGTGTTAAACAAGATGATTGATAAATTGTTATATTCGCACAGTGTCGCTCCGTGATATAATCACGCCTTTTGTAAATATTTAGTCAAGAGAGCAATCCAGCTGTTCCCAGTCAGGTTTCATCCGGTGTCAGCCAAAGCTCTGTGCTTCTGATTTATCTCTCGTGCTGTTTAAGCATTGAGGAAGCTCACATTTTTATGAGCCTCTAAATACCCATAATAGTAAATAGTGAAAATGATGGCTATAATAGCAATAGCCCAAGTAATTATAAGGAAGGATATCTGCGATGGCCAGAAATAAGAATACGGAAGAAGCTGGGCCTTTTTATTTCTTTGTGTAGATATAAATGTTAATCCCCTTACCTTTAGCACCGTTGATGTCAAGAAACCCATCACCCTTCTTTATCAGGGTCATAAAAGATCTGTTGATGAGATCAGAAAGGTCTGGAGAACTGAATTTTTAACCTTTGACCATTTTTGGACTGAGAAGTAAAACAGTGTTCTAGAATGTACTTTTCCACTTTCTTATTTTGAGTTGTTGAACAGGAAACAAGTGTTTGAGGTGTTTAGAGTTACAGCATTGGGAGTGAGGGGGCGCAGTTTTTATGAACCCTGCAGGCTACCTTGTGACGTGGGGGCAGGGAGGGAAGATGGCTGCCCTGTGACGTGGGGGCAGGGAGGGAAGATGGCTGCCCATGGTGTGGGGGCAGGGAGGGAAGATGGCTGCCCATGGTGTGGGGGCAGGGAGGGAAGATGGCTGCCCGGTGATGTAGGAGCAGGGAGGGAAGATGGCTGCCCTGTGGCGTGGGGGCAGGGAGGGAAGATGGCTGCCCTGTGGTGTGGGGTAGAGTGGGATACGGCTTTGCGGAGGGATGCTCCCTTCTATAAAGGGTGCGAGGGGGTGTGGTGCTGTGACTACTTGTCCCACTGGAGGAGGGAGCCAGCTGTGGGGCTGGAGGCACAGGAGAAGGGCCCATTTGGAGGCAGCCTCCATGGGTCTGGGCCCCTGTAGACTGAAGCACCCACCCCAGGGACTCAGAAGAGGGATGGAAGATAGGAGGGTCAGTCGAGGCTGCAGCTGTAGGAAGGAGCAGGTCTCCTTAGCCTAAAAGACAGCAGATGGAGAAGAGCAGAAGTGTAAAATCTACCTATTGTTCATATTGTTTTCTGCTGCATTTAATAATTTGTTTAGCTTCCTGTCATTTGGAATCTGAACCTAAAGAACTTCAGAAACACTGATACTTGAGAGGGTTTGCATTTCACCACCATGATTTTTCTGGGTTACCTGTTGGCCCCTTCTGTTATAATCTAGAGTTAAGATGATCAGGGTAAGTAACAGTCAGATTTTTATGACAAAAAATACTACACTAAAGCAATACAAGTTAAGGCTGTTTTCTTTAATTAGATGAGGTCTCTTTATGACCGTGAGCTTCTGTTAAAGTTTACGTGGCCCATCATTACTTAGAAGTTTATGTTATGTTTCCATTTATGTAATAAGCCACTGAGCTTATTTAATACGTAGATTTTTTTTTTTTTTTCCTGGCGAGAGACTATTTCAAAAGAGAGAAAAGGTGAGGGTGAAGATGAGGAGTTGGATAAATTGTTTCATGGAGAGGCGTAGGAGAGCACCAATAATAATTATAATTCAGATGGTTGATATCAGACACATCAGTGTTGCCAGTATCTGACCACTTAGGAAGGAAAGTGACAAGTGTGCACCCAAAGTGGAGAGGTTCCCCATCAGATGGATGCAAAGCACAGAGATATTTCCCTGAAGGTCCTGGCTGAGAGCAAGGCCACATTGTATAGGTATTGCTGGCCTGCTGGGAGGAGTGGGAAACTCAGCTGGGTCCATATGCTTCTTGCAAAGCTCACACAATTAATTAAGGATCTTTCCTGAAGGTCGTGTGACATTCTAAAGCCACACCTTCAGAGAACCTTTCCAGACTTGGATAAGCACTTCCTTGCCTAATGACTAGCTTAGTTCTACAAGTAATAGAAACCGCAGTGAAAAGCCCATTATTTACATTATTCCAATTGATATTTCCTCATAAATTACACTTTTGTTTTCCAGGCCCATTACATTTCCTGTGTGGCTAATTATATTAGGCAGTTCCTTTAATTTACACACCGTTTCCTGCAATTTACACTCCTTTCTCAGAAAATGCTTGGTAAGCATCTCCATCCTTTGCTTTTAAAGAGCAGAGCAGACCAAGGTTACTGCGAGCGTCCAACAAGTGTTTAACACCTGTAAGGACTGGTCATTTTCTAGCAAGAGTCCTATAGCAAGTACTTTGATAAGTCCCTAAGAATGGGGACTGAGACCATGGGGAAAATGAAAATGTGAAGGAATAAATTGGTGAGATGGCACAAAATTGCCTTGGTAAGAGGTGATTTAGCATGGGGATTGGGCAGGGCAACCTGTAAACTCTTGGAAAATTTTTAAGTGAACAGCATGCTCTAAAGGAGACTTACATTTCACTTGCTGGGTTATGGCCTCGTTTCCGATTCTCTGTCTTTATGCCCTTTATGCCTGTTCATGTGTGTGTGTGGGTGCTCAGTTGTGTCCTACTTTTTGTGACCCCATGGACTGTAGCCTGCCAGGCTCCTCTGTCCATGGGACTCTCTAGGCAAGAATACTGGAGTGAGTTGCTATTTCCTCCTCCAGGGGATCGTCCCAACCCAGGGGTTGAATCCACATTTCCTGGGTCTCCTGCATTGGCAGGCAGATTCTTTACCATTGCACCACCTGGGAAGCCCCAAACTAACTACCAGGAGTGGGGTTTGAACCCATGTAGACATATGTCCATTGAATCTTACGTCCAATGCCTTAACCACTGACCATCCTGGTGCAGGCTTACCCTCGATAAAACTGCTGGGAATATCACTATAATCTTGACATGATGGTCATCATGTTCACGTTGCTAAACAATGCCCAGGCCGGTCTGGAGGGAGACCATCCTCCCCTGGATTGGAAGTCAGTGACTTCCCTGTGACACTGAGGTTCTGGGAGCAGATTCTGGACACAATTTTTGGCATCAGAAGGATGGAGCCATTTCTATATTTAGCTGCTGTCAGTGTTTGTGAATCTGACTGAACTTGGAACTGTGGAGAGGTCATTCAATGTTTGCCCTGTCTACATTTTGGAAGCCTGTTTTGATGTAACTGGGAAGTATAATAAAAAAGTGACTGTCTCAGGTATTTACCAGGGCACCTGTCTGGGCTGTGACCAGCTTGGACCAAAGCTGGGCTGAGGACCAAAGCTTGACAAGACTGTGAAATGTTTGTGCCCAGAGGGTCGGATCAGTTGGAAAACTCCTTCATGGCTCAACTCAAAGCAACCAAAATAAGCAGACACACTCAGCTGCCTGGGTCTCTCCAACTTTTCTCTCCCTTCAGCCTGTAGTGGTCCATGGATTGGACAGTGGCCTGGTAGAGGGACTTTCCTGTGCCATGAAGAGGCTATCGAAAAGGAAATGCAAGTAGACTTTGAAATAATCACATGAAAGGAAAGGAACAGTTTAGTTGTTGGTACACTGTTTGAGAAGATGAAAAAATATAAAGTTTTGCCTTTCTGTTGGTATCATGGCCCTGAAAGTGAAAGTCACTCAGTTGTGTCTGACTTTTTGCAACCCCATGGACTGCACAGTCCATGGAATTCTCCAGGCCACAATACTGGAGTGGGGGACCGTATTTGATTCCTCCTCCAGGAATCAGACTGGGGTCTCCTGCATTGCAGACAGATTCCTTACCAACTGAGCTGTCAGGGAAGCCCATGGCGCTGATTGATCTCAAATCGAGAAGGTGAGGGAGAGACATATTTATTTGCTTGTCTTTCTTTTGTGCAAGCTTAGAAGTTCTTTGTAGGACTGCATGAGCTTGAAGGATTCTACTGGTGCAGTCCTGAAAGGTGGGGCAGTTGGCTGGGGTGGGGTTAGTGTCTTTCACCACATCGCTTAGAACTCTTTAGAGGCCAATGATAGAATGTGAACGCAAAGTAGCTTAGGCAAAAAGGGGGATTTTTAAAGAAGGTTTTGGGTGACTCTTGGAACCCAAGTTGAAGAATGTGCCCCATCTCAGGCAAAACAGGGACCATAATCTTGGGGTTTTAAAATTCTCTTGGTCTGTTCTCTCTGTAACCACCCCCCCTCCTCTCTTGTCTTTCTCTGTTTGGTTGGCTGTCTCTGTACCTCCCCACCCTTCTGTCTCCCTCTTTTTCTGTCCTCTCCCCCCCCACCAGTAGGAGGCATCCCCCGGCCAATATGACTGTAAGCATGGTATCCCCAGTTTCCAGGCACTACATTTTGAGTTCAGTCACTAAAGAGAAATTGGCTGCTCTGCTTCAGTTTTCCTACTACTGTCTGTTAAAAAAAAAAAAAAAAAGTGATTGGCTTAGCTTGGGGCAATTAACCACCAGGACTGACTGACTGATATTGGGCTTGGGATCACATTGACGGCATAAAAGCTATGCAGATGGTGTATGAAAGAGGGATAGTTTCCAGAAGAGGGAGCTAAGCCTATACAAGAGTTTGCTTCATGTATACAAACTGTATTCTGGCAGTCATACAGTGATGGTGGAGGTGGTGGTTTCATTGCTAAGTTGTGTCCAGCTCTTTGTGACCATGGACTGTAGCCTGCCAGGCACTTCTGTCCTTGGGATTCTCCAGACAAGAATACTGGAGTGGGCTGCCATTCCCTTCTCCAGGAGATCTTTCCAAGCCAGGGATTGAACCCAGGTCTACTGCATTGCAGGCAGATTCTTTACTGTCTGAGTCAACAAGGAAGTCCCAGTCATATAAAGGTGAACATATTTCTCTTTCTAATAAGGTCACTAGACTTCATAGGTCGCAGGATGCTATTATATGGCAGATGTTCCTTTTATTAAGGATTTTGATAGAGTTTCTTACAATGAAAATTTTTCAGCAATGAAGTTGTATGAGTGATGGGCTAGCCTCAAGGGCAAAGGACATCTAAGGGAATAATAACATCAGCTGGTTTGAAGGGAGAGCTTTCAAGCAGAGACTGGTCTCTAGTGGACAAGTTGGTTCATTGGGATGAAGAACCAGGAGCACTCGACCTTAGAGGAAAGTTGACTACAAGGATGGGAGGACCGGCATCAGGCTTTAGGGGAAACCCAGTACCAAACAGGTCCTTAAGGGGAAGCCCAGATACATGGACAAAAAGAAAAGCAGATCCCAAAGGAGTGGATCCAAGGGGATTTCACATACTTCATTCCTTTTGCAGTGATTGCCTGTGGCTGACCCTAGACCAGTGCCTGAAATGAAGTATGTGAACCAAACACTGAGCAAATTCATTCCTAGTTGAATAAACAAAGGATATGAGTTAATGAGCTAACACTAATCAATGAGGGGCTGAACTGTGGCCTCTTATAGGACTCTACTCTAGGCTCTGTTTCATTGGATTGATTTATGAATAATTTGGACAAAGACATGAAAAGACTGACCCACAAATCTGTGCAGGATAAACAGTGTGCTAGAGAGCAGTCTTGAGAATCATAAAAAAGTGCTGGGCTGAAACAAGGGGCGTGAATAAGAAGAGAGAATGTAATGGTTCTACATGTCAAGTCTTTCACTGAGTCACCAAAGGCACAGGTGCAGAACACAGGCTTGGTGGCTGGAAAATCTTGCAGCTGCTGGGAAAACACCTTGGATTTTGAGTAGGTCACTTGAAGTCCATGGTGTGAAAGAGCAAGTCTGAGAGCATCCAGAAAATGAGAGGACACAGTCTTGCTGTCTCAGGCATAATAGTTTAGTATGCAATAGAGACAAATTGAAACTGTCCAGAATACGAGAGGAAGACATCTGGAGACCCTGTTCTAGGAATGGTTATTGAGGAGGCTGGAGATGTTTGTCCAAGCATGGATGATGGTGTAGACCCAGCAGTTTCCCCTCCCTTGTGGGTCCTCAAGTGCAAGTGAGACTAGGTTGGCTTATTCTAGATGGCACAGTGAGGAGAAATCAGTGAGCATTATATAGACATTTATCTTTGTCTTTTAAAAACTGAAAGACTGAATAATAATTTAAAAATGAAATGCAATTCTTGTGAAGTGATGAATCCAGCATCCCCAGATTTGCCTGAGTCTCAGGGATGCTGGGGAGGGCATTCCTGTTTGAGGTAGCATGTTGAGCTCCTTAATTTCTCACCTTTCTTCTGGCTAAATGTCCAGAAGACCAGCTTCCATCCCTGGCCCTGCCAATAAAGAGCTGAGTGATTTGGGGTAAGTCACTTACACTCTAGGAACCTCTGTAAAATGGGGTTAATAATTCCTGCCCTCTCTCTCCCTCAAAGGATTGTGAGAACTGAAATGAGAGAGAGAAAAAAAAAACCAGGTGAGAGGAGATTGAAAAGTTGAAATCACTCTCTCCTTGCAGGATTTTATTTTGACTCTTCTCTTTGTGGATTTCTCAGACAGCCGCCAGCCTCCAGCAGTCCTGCTTCCTGCAGCCTCTTGCTCTTTTGACGTTTCATCCTCCTGAAAGTTTTGTTCAGTAGTTTACACTCCAGGCTTTGAAGCCATCCATCAAAACTCCTCTGCCAGGAACTGCATTAAGATGTTGGCAGCAGGTGGCTGATTCTCCCCAAATGTGCTGCTTGTTCCAATGAAAAAACATTGGAGAAAAGTGGGGAGAGGGTTTTTTCCCCCTTTTCCTGCCAAACCACGTATATTATGATGCCACTTAAAATCTAAAGAGGTGGCGTCTTCCTCAGGAACTTTCCACAAGATGCGAGTGTGGTAAGCTCATTGTGCTAGTAATTATTACTTTCTGATTTTTTCATAAATAGATGAGTCACCACCTTGAAGAAATCAGCCCCATAGCTGTGGTGTTGTGTTGCTCTAGTATTTCCTCCACTCGCCCCTTCTGGAGAGGCTGCGTACGAGCAGAACAAAGCAATCTGTACCCAGAGAGGGACGAAGGCAGTTTGTAATTCCATAAAACACTTTGAGGCTTTCAGAAGGTGCTATATACATCAATAAATAATAATAATTTTCACTCTCTCTTCTTTGTAATACTCCCTTAGAAGGTTGAAAATAAAATTTCTTTTGCTATTGATTTTGTCCTTCTACATTTGGCAAACATTGATTTTTCCCTTTCCTAATGGAGCAGAAGCCAACATAGCTGTATTTCATTTGCTTCACTCTCTGAACTCAGCATCTCAGCTGATGCGAGCAGGACTTACAGGCAGCTCCCAGGAACACCCAGGGCAGTTGTTTAACTGGAGGGCATGGGGGTCTTATAAGACTCTGCCTTGCACATCAGGCACATAGTAGGTTCCTGGTCAAACTTTCAGTTCCTTGTAATTCAAAATATTCAGATTGATTCAGGAAGGAAAAGAGCTTCAAAGCATAGAATTATATGTGTGGAAATGTTGCTAACAATTGGAAAAATGAGGAATGGAGGGGGCTAAGAAGGAATAAAGTACAAGGAAGATGAGGACATATTTGTCTTAGTCTGCTTGGGGTGTTGTGACGAAAGACCATGGGCTGTGGCTTAAGCAAAAGGCATTGAGTTGTCATAGTTTTGGAGGCTGGAAGTCCAGGAGCAGGGTGCCAGCACCGTCAGGGTCCTGGTGAGGGTCTTCTCCTGCCTTGCAGTTGGCTACCTTCTTGATCCATCCCCACGTGGCACGGAGAGGCAGCAGGTCTCTGAGATCTCTTCCTGTGAGGGCACTGATTCCATCCTGAGGGACCCAGCCTCCTGTGTGTGTGTGTGTGTGTGTGTGTGTGTGTGTGTGCGTGCGAAGTCACTAAGCCATGTCTGACTCTTTGAGATCCGTGGACTGTAGCCCACCAGGTTCCTCTGTCCATGGATTCTCCAGGCAAGAATACTGGAGTGGGTTGCCATGCCCTCCTCCAGGAGATCTTCCCAATCCAGAGATCGAACCTGCATCTCCTGCGACTCCTGCATTGTAGGCAGATTCTTTACCGCTGAGCCACCAGGGAAGCCCCTACCCTCATGACCTCATCTAGGTCAAATCACCCCCCAGAGATCCCATTTCCAAATACCATTACACTGGGGACCAGGGCTTTAGCAAATGAATTTTGGGGGAGACGTAATTCAGTCTGCAGCAATATTCTTCCACCATTGTTTATTTTGTGCCAGTGATTAACTGAGTTCCGTGCACAAGCATCACCTAACTTAGTCCTCACACCGGTGTCAGGCCCACTGAAACGTGGAGACCAGGTGTATGTGAGCCTTGATGTTGCATCATAAATCCACCCGCCAGAACTGCAGGAGCTGGGTCCAGGGTCCTGCTGTGTCCCAGTGAACTCTCCTAGCGTGACCTGGGAGCCAGCTGGAGATAAGAGAAACATCCTGGATGCACGTGTTTATTTTTAATCTAACCATGCTGAGCTAAGTAGGTTAAATAGGGGATGCCAGCTTAGCAGGCCTGCAGTCAACAGTATTACCTAGAAATGGAGCTCTTATTGTTTTAAGAGGAGGGAGGAAGGCTCTAGGTTTAGACCGGAGCAGAAGCCACAAGGTCTGGGGTGAGAAACAGGGGGCTGAGGCACGTACCTCAAGGTCACACTTTCAGATGAGATCACTGCTGAGTGTCACCAAGCAAAGTGGTGATGGTGATGATGATGGTTGTTATGCCTCTGGGCCCCGTGCTTGTGCAGGAGAATCTGACTGTCGTGGCCACAGCTCAGGAGCACGTGGGGTGCTTGGAGGACAACCTTGAGCACAACCGGGTCTTCCACACGCATTTGCTTAATTGAGAAGATGACAGCTGTGCTGATAAAGTCATGCTATTAAACACGGAACATGGACCTGTAGTGAGAATTGGAAGAGAAAGTACATAATATATTAAGACCTTCTATTTATTATTTTTTAGTCTCATCTGTCTTTTCCCTGTTCAGTAAGGAGGGGTGGTATTAGCAAATTTATCCGGAAGTAAAATAATTTGTTCTAGCATGCGTGGAAACAGTGGGTCTAAATTCCCTCAAATTGATCTTTTCTGTTTCTAGCAAAATCCAAGGGAGTGTGAATCTCACTGCTGAGGGATGCGACATCCTTGTGTCAACTACTTTGCTAGAGAAGATTTCTCTTTGGAAGACTCCTTTCAGCAAAGCTGCCAGAGTCAACATTCTCTTTTCAAGGTGGGCTTTTTATGTGTATGTAGTTCACTTAGTATTTCTATACCCACTGATTCCAAAATAGATTTGAGGCAGTTGTTTGTTCCAAGGGATTAAAACTGTACGGTTTGATTACATGTACAAAGGGTGAGAGTCAAGGTAATTATCCTGATAATAATGAAGGTTAAAAAGGCTTTTTTGGTGAAAACCCAGATAATTGAAACTAATTTCTATTTTGGCTTGTGTCAGCTAGATAATAGCTTCACTGCTATACCTCGCTTTGCACACGTAGACTCTGCTAGCAGAAATTTACACAGTTTGCATGTTGGAGCCTCTGTAAATCTGAACTGCAGCGTTAATAACAGACAAGCCAGGCAGCTGGTTTGCCAACTGCGAGAAGATGAACAAACGCGGCTCGACTGTCGGCCTCCTTCTTGTTCTTTTAAGCAACATGAACCCACACGCTCAATGAAAGTCTGAGTGCATTTATGCAGGATTCCTGGAACTCATGGATTTTTAACAGTGTTTAACTTATATATCCACTTTTATGGAGACAATCTGGGGAAAAATTAACAAGCGAAAATTGCTCGGCTCTATAAATGTGAAGAAGCCGGCGTGGGCGATGGAGAGTCCTCATTTGCTAAATATACAGCTCCTTCGTCGGAGACATAAATAAGAACGCCGCTAAGTAGGTCACATTCGAGCCTGGGCTTCTCAGAAGACTTGAAAGCGGCACCGTGAATATACACTTCAAAGCCAGGATCCGTTTTTTTGTGTGCACATTTTGTTCCTGAGAAGTTTCCCATCTGTTCGCGTGTCACGGCTGTGCCACCACGGCATGTCCTCAGACTCTCAGTTTCTGGCGGCTCACAGGGTTTACTTTCTAATGTGGCAGGTAGAGGAGGTAACGTGCCCCGGAGGGCTGGCGGGGGACTCCCTTGGGAACTGAGGAAGGGGCCGGATGCTCTCGCCAGACCAGGAGCCGCCAGGGTCTCCACTGGCCGCAGGACGTTGCAGGAGAGGAGAGAAGGGTCTGAGATGCTTCCTAGGGGCTTACCCGGGACGAGGCACAGCCTGACAGAGGTTGACAGAGTTTGGTTCACTCGTCTCTGTCCCAGCGCTGCTCTGAATTCGGGATTCTGACAGATTTAAGCGCCTGTTCCTCGGCAGCAGCGCTACATGCTCTGCCTGTCACTGTCTCAAGTGCTCTCTCTCTCTCTGACTCCTTTTCCGAGGAGCTCCACACAGGGAGGGAACTTTCTCACTAACATGTCACTCAATCCACCTACCCAGACACCCACTGCTCGTCGAGACTGGCAAAAAAGAAATAATAAAAAAAATCTGGATTTTATACAAATCTGAGAAAATGCTTCAAGCCTTCCTCCCATACATGTGATTTATGGAATGTGACACGACTCTGTAGTATTATTATCAAAAAGCCTGAGCTTTTAGGTGAGACAGGGCAGAAACGAACTCTCTGTTGTCTTCTCAAGCGATTGCTCAAACTGATCCAAGAGGAGGCATGTGTTCTTTTTTCTGGATTGTTTGGCATCGGTGGAGTTCTGCTGGTGCTATTTGGAACAGCATGTGAGAATCACGTTTATCTGCCCTTTGAGGTGGAATTGTTTGTTGCAGAGCAGTTTTCTTTTTCTAAAAAAAATTTTTATTGATTGATTTATTTATTTTAACACCGAAAACATTTTGTATTGGGGGCATAGCTGATGAACAATGTTGTGATAGTCTCAGGTGTACAGTGAAGGGACTCGGCCATACGTACACATGTAACCATGCAGAACAATTTTCTTTGCAGGCCACACACTGGTTTTGTACACTGGGCTTCCCTGGTGGCTCAGATCGTAAAGAATCTGCCTGCAGTGCAGGAGACCTGGGTTCAGTCCCTGGGTTGGGAAGATCACCCAAAGAAGGAAATGGCAACCCTCTCTAGTATTCTTGCCTGGAAAACCCTATGGACAGAGGAGCCTGGAGGGCTACAGTCCATGGGGTCGCAAAGAGTCAGAGACAACTGAGCTACTAACACTTTCACAGTTCTTAGTACTGGCTGGTGCTGCAACCAATAGATGTTTTAGTTGTCAAAGTGGCATCCAGCCTCTCATTGGAATGCATGCAACTCCAGGACCATATCTTGTCAGCTCCTTCAAGATGGAGATTCGGGCAACAGATCCAGGGCAACAGAGAGCTCCTGGAGTGGGGAAGCTGTAGCCTAGGCAGCCCCCAGAAGACAGGCCTCACCTGTGTTTGGTAACACCTGTGCCAGGGAACCTGAGCTGAAGGACACAGGTTCTCATTCCAGCCCCAGAGGCTCTGATCACAGAGTCCAAGCTCTCTGATCCTTAGTTTCTTTATCTGTAAAAGGAGTAGAACTGATGATCTCTCATGCTTTACAGAGTACTGAAATGCTTTCATTTCATAGGTACTGCTGCTGCTGCTGCTAAGTCGCTTCAGTCGTGTCCAACTCTGTGCGACCCCATAGATGGCAGCCCACCAGGCTCCCCTGTTCCTGGGATTCTCCAGGCAAGAACACTGGAGTGGGTTGCCATTTCGTTCTCCAATGCATGAAAGTGAAAAGTGAAAGTGAAGTCGCTCAGTCATGTCCGACTCTTAGTGACATTTGGGGATAATTGGTATTTACAGACTCCCAGACCTGAAAGTACCTTAGAATTTGTCTAATTGAGTGGATATTAAGTTGAGGTTTATGGGTCTATAAGAGGTTCGGCAGGTAGATGATGGCCTTAAAAGTGTACACAGCACTTGGAGTGTCTGTGCATTTCTCTGGGAAGAGTGTCCATAGTATGCATAGGGCTTTTCAGAGCCTGAAATCTGGAAGGGTCTTGCTCTTGACCTTGATCAAAGGTCCTCCGATCCAAAGTTTCTCTTCTGCAGTGAGGAAGGAGGGTGGGGTGCTAAGTATATTGCAGAGAAGCTAGCTGGTGCCGGAAGCAGGAACTGAACAAGGGTCTCCACTTTCTGACCTCTGCTTCTCGGCCCCACAGGTGGTAACAGTCTTGGGAGTGGACAGGGCCTTCTAGAGCGACTGAGCCTTATGAAGTTCTGGCCAGGCGTGTCTGAAATGAGGTCTCTTCTAGCACGCTGCCGCAAAACCACACTCAGGACCCACAGTGACTCTGTCTAGTCAAACAGCTGTTGTGTCCCACACCCAGGCCCAGGGATGGTTCTTCTAAGCACTGGCTCAGCACCTTTTCCTATTTACACGACTTTCCTTTCAAACACTGCAATCCAAGCTCTCACCCAATATTTATAATTTGCATTCTTTTTTTTTGCCTTCACTGCCTACATGGGTTCATTTAATCTTTCTCTTATTTCCCCTTTAAAACAGAGCAGAAGGAAAGAGGCAGTCAAGCAAAAGAGGTAGGTCAGGAGGGAAGAATGAGTGTTGCATTTGCCTCATTCACTAAGTAGGAGGAAATTTAATGTACGGGAGGAAATAGAAAGAGAACTAAAATCTGAATTTAAAACCACACAGTTTGTTCCTTCCTAAAGAGTAATAGCAAATTGAAACAGTTCAGATACTTGGAGGTTGTTATGTATCATTATTAGATTTTTTCCAAGAGAGGAAAGTGATTTTATGGCATTCTGGTCATCACTTGGATTACAAGACCTGATAAGGGTCTTTTAACACCACTGAAACATGCTATTTTCATGAGGAAAATGGAGAAGGAAGTCCAACATTCATGTTTTGATTATTTGTATTTGTTCCTGATGGTCTCTCTCTAATATATTTATTAATGGAGATTCAAGAAGCAAGGTAACTGCAATGATTTACTTCCAGTTTTGCACTTGGTCACTCTAAGGCCACCATTGTACAACCACCATTTTTAAGCCATTATAGCCTTGAACTGTTTCCCCTTTGAGTGAAAGATAATCCTTACACTGAAATTGAGAAATAATATAATATGGGCTTCCCAGGTGGCTCAGTACAGTTCAGTTCAGTCACTCAGTTGTGTCCAACTCTTCGCTACCCCATGGACTGCAGCGTGCCAGGCTTCCCTGTCCATCACCCAGGTGGCTCAGTGGTAAAGAATCCACCTACCTATTCAGGAGTTTCAGGAGCCACAGGAGATGTGGGTTCAATCTCTGGGTTGGGAAGATCCCCTGGAAAGGAAATGACTACTCACTCCAGTATTCTTGCCTAGAAAATACCATGGACAGGGAAGCCTGGTGGGCTACAGCCCATGGGATCACAAAGAGTCAGATACAACTTAGTGACTGAGCATGCACGCACACATGTAATGTGGTAGGAAGGGTTCTAGATGCAGCGTGGGTGTGATTGTTGGGACTACTACTCCTTCGGGTGTCTGTCTCATTCCTCCCCTGTGGGACTACTCCCCTCCACAGTCCTGAGGGGTGGGCCTGACTGGCCCAGCATCCTAGCCACAGTGGATTGTATCCTTCCTGAGCTCTGTCCCCAAGATGAGCTAATCAAATTCATAATTTGCCAAATTGGAAGAGACATGGAACTTGTGGTCAGAAGGTGTTGGGCTTTGAAGTTGGGAGCAGATTTTGGTACGATGACAACTCATACCAAAGTTGTGAGGGGCAAGAATTAAGAGTGTGACAGATATGAGAAGGGAGCAGATGTTCAGGAGGAAGAAGAAACAAGAGGCTGGTGACTTTCCAGTTCCGTCAAAGCCGTGATTGAATTCTGTGGGAGTCCTCAGTATTCTTATGATAAATATTCCTTTACTTAATTAAGCTACCTTGAGTGGATCTCTCTTTATTGCAACCCAATATTCCCTTACTAAGACATCGTGTGACCTAGTCAAGCCCTTTGTGTCTCTGATCCAAGTTTCATCTTGAATAAAATGAGGTAGTTGAATTAGAAGCCTCTGAAGTGCCTTTAGATCTCAGGAATCTATCCTTTAATTGTCTGTGGTGGTTGTATATGGGGCTTAAAAGCCAGGGGATGCTTGATAACTCTGCCCTTCCCTGTGCCCAGGGTAGGCTGCATGTGTTGATGTAGTTAGTCCTGAGGACCTTCCAGTGCCAATCCAAGGTGATGTGTAAAAAGAAAGGTGCTGGCTGGGGGAGAGAGACTCTCCCTGCCCGACTGGTGTGTGATGGGCTAGATTAAAGGACTCCTCGGGTTCGTCCTGTCTTGACTCTCCAGTGGATGCAGGCACTCTGTGAAAGACGTTGGCAGCCCCTGAACACTCACCCTAAATGAGCAGTGTAACTAAGTGCAGCCTTGTTGATTGTACATCAATTTGATGGACTAACTATGGAACAGTAATTAAGCCAAAGAGAACATTCAGAAGTACTTATTGCTATTTGCTGTCTGTTCAGTCCCCAGAGTGCTACAATAAATAGAACCATAAGTTTAATTAATACCTGCAGGTCTGCTTACCCATTTAGGATAGGCCACAGTGGACCAGAGGTTAAACTTTCCAAGGCAGCCTACCGTGAGTGATGCTGGAAACATCTGTATTTGCCTGCAGCAAAAGTCGGCACACGGGACTTGTGAACTGCCGAGTCCTTGGGGGTCCAACAGAGCTGGCACCCCCCACTCTCCAGTCAGATTTTGGGGACTTAGACTAATCAGTCCAGAAGAGCAGCGTCTCCTAGTTGGCGTCCACCACACGCACATTTTCTCTGCTCTGCAGGCCTTGACACTTTGAGTCCTCTCTTGGTGCTCCAACTGTGGTGTCACATTTCCATTGACATGCATGGGCCGCTGTTCCCCTTCCCATTGCACCCCAATCTAGTTTCCACAGGATGCACCAGGTAGAAGAGTCTGCCAAGTATCTGAGACCAGCCACTGCCCCTAGGATGCAGACATCATAGCCACGAGGAAATCAGCCATCTTGACTGTGCCTGACACAGAGTCAGTGCTCATCAGGGCTCAGCTGTCGTGGCTGTGATTGCCATTAAGATGGTTGTTGCAGCACTTACCATGGTGCACACTTGTCTCCTTTAGAAGATGTGTCCTGATATGATAGCTCACGTGGTGAATACTGCCATCTTGCCAAGCAGTGAGCCAAGCATTTAGTTGCATCACCTGCACCAACACTGTGGGTTAGTGTATTTCATCATCTCCTGGGGAAGGGAACGGCTACCCGCTCCAGTATTCTTGCCATGGAGAGTTCCATGGACGGAGGAGCCTGGTAGTCCATAGTCTATAGGATTGCAAAGAGTTGGAGACAACTGAGCAGTTTCACTTCACTTTTCATACATTTGAAAAGATTGTCCCCATTGAGTCGATTAACATATCCAAAAGACCCTAAACAGCCAAGGCAATCTTGAGAAAGAACAAAGCTGGAGGCAGCACACATTCTGATTTTGAACTATATTACAAAGCTTTAGTAATAAAAACAGTATGGTACTGGCATAAAAGTAGACACATGGATCAATGGAACAGAGTAGAGAGCCTGGAAATAAACTCATAGTTGGTCAATTGATTTTTGCAAAAGAGGCAAGAATATTTAATAGGGAAAGGATGGTCCCTTCAATAAATGGTGCTGGGAAAACTGGACAAGAATATTGGAGTGGGTATCCATTCCCTTCTCCAGGGGATGATGAAATACACTGACCCATAGTGTTGGGTTAGTAAACCCAACATGTAAAAAAGTGGAACTGAACCAGTATGTTACACCATACACAAACATCAACTCAGAATGGATTGAAGACACATATAGCCTTTCTTAGCAGAGCAAGAGGCTTAAGAGTTTTCCTATGTGTGCTGGGGTTGAGTCATGAGTCGAGTCAAAGCTAAGAAGTGTTTTTCCAACAAGAAAATTCAAGGAGGAAATAGTGTATTGCAGATAGTCAGCAAAAAGGTAAAGACTGAAAGGGGAAAATGTATTTACAACAAAAAGAAAGAAAGATGGAAAAGAAGGAAAGAAAGACTAAAAGAAAAAAAATTGAATTGAAAATAATTGGAGCTGTGGTGGTTTAGGCACTAAGTTGTGTCCAACTCTTAACTCCGTGGACTGTGGCCCACCAGACTCCTCTGTGCATGGGATTTCCCAGGCAAGAATGCTGCAGTGGGTTGCCATTTCTTTCTCTAGGAGATCTTCCCAACCCAGGGATCGAACCCAGATCTCCTGCATTCAGGTGATCTCCTGAATTGCAGGTAGATTCTTTACTAACTGAGCTACCAGAGAAGCCCAAATGGAGCTGTAGGGAGCAACAAATAATCGCCAGGAAGTGAGGAGAGGGAAGCAAGAGGTTAAAATTCTAGAACAGTGAATCAATCAATCACTCTCATGTAAACACATACACATGTCATGCAGACATTAACAGTGGTGATATTTAATAATTCAGCCCCCTGCTGGACCAGGGTTGATTTTCATTCAGGGACCATGCCGTGTTTAATAAAGCAAGGCAATGGAAAGCAAGCCACATCCTCCATCTGGGTGAAAAGTCCTTGACATTCGGCTTCCTTCTGAGTCAACAACTATGGCTGTGTTGTTGAGGAGGAGGCCACTAGACTAAGCCAAGATTGTGCATCTGTCTTGTTAGTGCTTAATTAGTGAGGAAGAATTATTCAGAAACAGCAACATGGGAAGTTTCCATGAATTATGCAGCAACCAGATTGAAAAGATATGTTGAAATATTTGTCACCACTTTGGACATTTTGAAACACTTTCAGTAATGAGTCACTTCAGTGCAGTCACTCAGTCATGTCTGATTCTTGGTGACCCCATGGACTGAGGCACTCCAGGCTTCCCTGTCCATCACCAACTCCTGAAGCTTGTTCAAACTCATGTCCATCGAGTCGGTGATGCCGTCCAATCATCTCGTCCTCTGTCGTCCCCTTCACCTCCTGCTTTCAATCTTTCCCAGCATCAGGGTCTTTTCCAATGAGTCAGTTCTTCGCATCAGGTGGCGAAAGTGTTGGAGTTTCAGCTTTCATTTCAGCATTCCATTTCAGTAATGAGGTAGTATCTAAATAGGAATCTTGTTGTAGATGCAAACAGGAATCTTTGTGTTAAGTCTGACTTCAAAAAGCTTACTGATAAACCCCTATAAGCTGAGCTTACTTGACGAAGGCAAGGTGTTTTGTGGAGACTCAAAGCCATTTCTGAATCTGAAACCAAATTTCTGATACAGATCTGTGATAGATCTGATGCCAATCAACGTTTTTACTGGCTTTCAAAAGAAGTTTAGAATCATTCTTGCATCGTCTCGTGTCCAGTTTCTCCAGAATTAAGTTGAGATCCTCTTGATTTATAAGGGGATAGACCAACTTTGTTAATAACATAATAAAATATACTAGTTGGAAAGAATGCCGCTCACTGCTTTGAAATAGTTGGACACTTGGCTCAAGCAGCTAGAACTTAAGGGTTTGGCAGGACCATGGCTAGTCCAGTCTTTTTTTTTTCCCTTAAGAGTTCAGATCAATGCATGGTTGATATGGTTAAGTGTCACACAATCAATTGAAAAATTAAGGCAAGAGAAAAAATACTTTGTTGATTGTGCAGTAGCAGTGTTGTTTCATTATGCAGATGTGTTCTGAGTCTACACAAGTAAATGTAGTGAAAAGCAAGAGAAAAATTGAGGCAATTTCCTGAATTATTCAAGGAAAAAAATCCCCTAGCTTCAATTATTCATATAGTCCTTTTCTTTGAAAGTGAGGAGAGTGGGAGAAAAAAAAAAAAGGGAAAAAATAAAGAAAGCCTGATTGCGTTAATTCTCCACTTCATTTTGGAGATTAAGGCACATCTACAGCCCTTATTACACATCCTTGTACACTGCAGTTTACTTCTTGACAAAATATTTCTTGGCCATTGTGTTTATGCAGATTTTACCCACCCTTCGTTTTTCTCTAGATAAATAGTGAGAACTTGAACTGACACTATTCTTTCTTTCCCATAAATAAGGTGCCTATAAAAAGACTAATTTCCCAGTAATCCAACCTTTTCCAAACATTCCACCCACAAGGGAGCAACTTAGGGAAAAAGAGAATTTTGCCTGAAGATGTAAGTTATAATTATCATCAAGAGATCTATCCCACCTCCATTTCCTTGGTGGTGGAAGCTATCAGTGTTGGGACCTAGCGTAGAATTTTTTGAACAAATGTCTCCAGTTTATCTGCGTGCACGCAGGCTAAGTCGCTTTAGTCGTGTCCAGTTCTTTGTGACTCCATGGGCCATAGCCCACCAGGCTCCTCTGTCCATGGGATTCTCCAGGCAAGAATATTGGAGTAGGTTGCATTTACTCCTCCAGGGGATCATCCCAACCCAGGGATCAAATCCAGGTCTCCTGTGTCTCCTGCATTGGCAGATGGATTCTTTACCACTAGTGCCAGCTAGGAAATCTCAGTTTATTTGCTGTGCTGTGCGTAGTCACTCAGTCCTGTTTGATTCTTTGTGACCCCATTAACCTGCCAGGCTTCTCTGTCCATGGGGATTCTCCAGGCAAGAATACTGGAGTGGGTTGCCATGCCCTCCTCTAGGGGATCTTCCCAACCCTGGGATTGAACCCAGGTCTTCCACATTGCAGGTGGATTTTTTACCATCTGAGCCACCAGGGAAGCCCCAGTTTATGTGCAGGGGCCACCAGGGGCCACCAATTGTGGTGTTCAGAGAGAACATGACAACCTAGATCTGTCTGCGTGTCTGTCTATCTGTCTGCCTATTCATGTGGCTGCCAGTCACGTTACAGACATTACATAGTTGTATACTGATTAGGACAAATTTCTGCCAGCAGTAACTTGTCTTAACAAAATTAGTGTTTGTGACAGTTTTCCATGAAATGGAAGTAAAATGTCTTAAGGAAGGGGTGCTATTTTCTGTTTCACATAAAATCACGGTGTGGGTTAATGGCAGCTCTGAGTTGCCAATGATTGTAAGGTTTAGGTAATATGGAGAGGATCTGGAGGCTAGTAGTGGAAATAATTAGTTTGGGAAATAAACCTTAGGAGGAGATGCTAAGGAGATGAAAGGAATAGGGTTACAGAGCCAGGAAAGGAGGATGTTTGATAGCGAACTAATATCAGCCTTCCCTAATATGAAGGTGTGGTGACTGATGTACAGGCTCTTCTTGGTGTCCACTACAGGGAGTATGAAATGGAACAGACTTAAATTATATGGACTCAGAGTGTATCTAACCTAAATATAATTGCTTAGCTGGAGTTGACTATGAAGAAGTCCCAGTATGGCACTAATTTCGTGTTAAAGTAGGTCCTTCTTCGAGAAGCAATTTCTCACTATTAATTTCTATGAGCTAGTGTTGTCTTGTAGGCTGTGAGAAGGTTGGGGAACAGCTCAAAGCCCTAACGATGATGTGTCTGTGTGGTCAGAGGCTTTTCAGTGGCCTGTCCAGCTCATAAAATGTGCTTCTCGAGTGCAGGGAGTGCTGAACTCTGCACCCCAGGTCGGGCTCTCTGAATCAGAACCTTTGGTGGATGAGGTCCTCGATGCTACACCTTCTCCTATCTGTTTGTTTTAGAAATACTAAATTAAACTGTGAGCTGTTTGGTGACATGAATCAGATATTATTCATCTCTACTTGTACTGCATTTTATAAATCAGGCTTTCAAAAATGAATCTTAATTATTGCTGCACGGAACTAACAATACAGTAAATGATAAGGTTATGATATTGAAATAATTTTATGCTAGCAACTCTGATTTTGATAAGTTTCAGGATTATTATATAAACATCATTTTGTGGGGTTCTGAAAATTAGAAAAGGATGAAGCTTGTTAATAAAAATAGGCGCTAATACCTTGATGACTATGTTCAACATAAATAAGTCTTAGTCTAGTGTGACACTGATCATGAAGCTTTACTTCCCAGCATTCTTTTATTATGTTGACAAATGCATTTTCCATATCACAGGGGAAGGAAGAAATCAAGGGATTTGTCTATTTGTCAGTGAGTGAGGCATACTGAGTCCTGGCAGGTGGTACATAGCTGATCAAAAATCTTGAATTCGTACCTGTGCTAAGGTTTAAAACATGCAGCAAGACAATATTATAAAGTAGAATAAAAGGACAAAACCTACATCAGCCTAGAACGAAGCTCCCTGCTCCCTATGTGCACACGTGCCCCCCACCCTGCCCCAGACTTTACTGTTGGAAATAGAATTCAACAGTAATCTACCAGCCAGCAGTTTTTGCTGTAAAACAGGAAAGAGAGGGAGAGTTTTGTCATAGCAATAGCATCCAAAGAACGTGTCCCCCATGAAGTCTGCAGGCTGTGTAATCCTGGACTTCCACGTCCACCTTTTGTTGGCTTTCTCCATGTGATTCCATAGAGAGGCTTGGTCCCTGTATTTTTGCCTCCTTCAGCCCTCTTCCCATTCATGTGCAACAGAAATGTGCTTCATGGGGGATTTCCTGGTGATCCAATGGTTAAGAATCCACCTTCCAATGCAAGGGGTGTGAGTTCCATCCCTGGTCAGGGAACTAAGATCCCACATGCTGCAGGGCACCTAAGCCCGAGTACCACAACTCCTGGGCCCGTGTGCTCTAGAGTCCACATTCCACAGCTGGAGAAAATGCCCGTGTCCTGCAATGAAGACCCAGTGCAGCCACAGTTTAAGCAAATAAATATGCTTCATTGATAATGCCATCCCTCAGCTGCACTCCTTCTACAGGCACAGATGAGCTAGGTAATACATTCAATTCACCCTTGAACCTCCTAGTAACCAAATCAGCTTTTTACCCAACCAAAAGTTTCAATGGTGGTAGCAAAACCAACTGTAGAGAGTCTTCTCTAACAGATTCTCAGGCTTCCTGTTCTCTGCTGGTGGCCACGGACACTTGGGTGGGCGGGGAAGGGGGAGCCTGGGAGTTATGGTCGTGTCTGTGAATTGGTAACTCCTCCTCCTTGTCCTCCACTGCGATGTGACGAGTCAGACTGCACAGGATGCTGTATACGTAGTAGGTGGAACCACAGGAAATTGCCATTTTTGTTGGTCAAAACAGTTGTATGTAAGCAATTTACTATGATTCACCCTAATAAATGTTATGTAATCGTCAGTAACTTTTTGAGATTAGTATTACTACCCTCATTCTCTAGATAAAGGAAGCTGAGGCTCACAGTGATGAAGGTGACCCAGCCAGAGAGTGTGGAGTCTGGAACTATCTCTGCTTGCCATCTGCCAGCGCTCTAGGGCTCCACATTGTGCCAGATGACCATTTTGTAAGCAATAAACATTATCCATCACTTGAATCATTGTATTTCTGGCATCATATGTATGTTAGCACTCTCGAATGTATGTAGGTGTCTTCTGATGAGTACAGTAAATTTCATTAAAATATTTTCTAAATTCATGGTAGTGTTTCTGAAATGAGGTATCTTGTCAATCAAAGAGTGTGTAGAGAAATTGTCCCAATAGTCCATGGGTATACAGTGCTGATTGCATCTCAGTCCCCTCCCCACTAATCCTGAGGCCCTGATATCTCTCTTGGGAAGGGTTTAAAACTTGTTCCCTAGACCACATTTACTGAGATGTGTTGGCTCATGCCTCTTAACTGTCTCACTTCCCTCTGAGCTGCTGCTCTGTAATTTGAAAAGATTCTGAGAAGTTGATGAGATAATCCATACAGAGAGTGTAGGTGAGGTGCTCGGCAGTGCCTGCAGCAGGGGAAACCCTTAGCAAGTAACACTGTTGTTTGTGTTATTTGGACTTTCTGATGACCACAAACTCGGTCTGTCAGTTCAGTTCAGTTCAGTCGCTCAGTCGTGTCCGACTCTTTGCGACCCCATGAATCGCAGCACGCCAGGCCTCCCTGTCCATCACCAACTCCCGGAGTTCACCCAGACTCATGTCCATCGAGTCAGTGATGCCATCCAGCCATCTTATCCTCTGTCGTCCCCTTCTCCTCCTGCCCCCAATCCCTCCCAGCATCAGAGTCTTTTCCAATGAGTCAACTCTTCACATGAGGTGGCCAAAGTACTGGAGTTTCAGCTTCAACATCATTCCTTCCAAAGAAATCCCAGGGCTGATCTCCTTCAGAATGGACTGGTTGGATCTCCTTGCAGTCCAAGGGACTCTCAAGAGTCTTCTCCAACACCACAGTTCAAAATCATCAATTTTTTGGTGCTCAGCCTTCTTCACAGTCCAACTCTCACATCCATACATGACCACAGGAAAAACCATAGCCTTGACTAGACGAACCTTTGTTGGCAAAGTAATGTCTCTGCTTTTGAATATGCTATCTAGGTTGGTCATAACTTTCCTTCCAAGGAGTAAGCGTCTTTTAATTTCATGGCTGCAGTCACTATCTGTAGTGATTTTGGAGCCCAGAAAAATAAAGTCTGACACTGTTTCCACTGTTTCCCCATCTATTTCCCATGAGTGATGGGACCTGATGCCATGATCTTCGTTTTCTGAATGTTGAGCTTTAAGCCAACTTTTTCACTCTCCTCTTTCACCTTCATCAAGAGGCTTTTTAGTTCCTCTTCACTTTCTGCCATAAGGGTGGTGTCATCTGCATATCTGAGGTTAGTGATATTTCTCCCGGCAATCTTGATTCCAGCTTGTGTTTCTTCCAGTCCAGCGTTTCTCATGATGTACTCTGCATAGAAGTTAAATAAGCAGGGTGACAATATACAGCCTTGACGAACTCCTTTTCCTATTTGGAAGCAGTCTATTGTTCCATGTCCAGTTCTAACTGTTGCTTCCTTACCTGCATACAGATTTCTCAAGAGGCAGGTCAGGTGGTCTGGTATTCCCATCTCTTTCAGAATTTTCCACAGTTTATTGTGATCCACACAGTCAAAGGCTTTGGCATAGTGAATAAAGCAGAAATAGATGTTTTTCTGGAACTCTCTTGCTTTTTCCATGATCCAGCAGATGTTGGCAATTTGATGTCTGGTTCCTCTGCCTTTTCTAAAACCAGCTTGAACATCAGGAAGTTCACGGTTCACATATTGCTGAAGCCTGGCTTGGAGAATTTTGAGCATTACTTTACTAGTGTGTGAGATGAGTGCAATTGTGCGGTAGTCTGTCAGTACTTTTAAATTGACTTGTTATACAATCAAACTTTCTGATTCCTTTCAGCTTCCACCCATATCTGTTAATTCCATCTAAAAATATTTCTGTATCTTCTCTCTTGTTCTCTCTCCTCTGTTATCTATGTATCTATCATCCATCCATAGATAGATACATTCTATCTTCTCCATCCATTCCTCTGTCTATCCTCTCTCCCTCCTTCCCTCCACCCCCCACCCTCCTCCTCCCTTCTCCTCCTTCTCTCTCCCATCTGTAATCTTGGAAGCATAACCTAATATCACTTTGAAGTTTTCTTCTTCTCATTCTCCATTTTTTTTACCAACCTGGGACCATATTATTTTTACAGAAAGCCACAGTTAATTTAAATGTGTCAAAAATGGCAAGAGATTGCATCTGTACTGCAGATACATTATAAACGTACACGTTTGCCTGGGTACTGGGCTTCCCAGGTCGTGCTAGTGGTAAAGAACCCACCTGCCAATGCAGGAGGCATAAGAGATGTGGGTTCCATCCCTGGGTTGGGAAGGTCCCTGGAGGAGGGAATGGCAACTCACTCTAGTATTCTTGCCTGGAGAATCCCATGGACAGAGGAGCCTGGCGGGCTATAGTCCATGGGGTCTCACAGAGTCAGACATGACTGAAGTGACTGAGCATGCATGCACTCTGGGTACTGATCCTAGTCACTGAGGCTGAGTGCCTAAAGGAGGCAACAGGGCAGCAGAAAGTGACAACAACTTTGTGACGCTGTGGTTATGGACTCTGTGGCGGAAAGTATTGATGAGTAGGTTTCAGTATCTACCCTTTAGGGAAAATGAAAATGTATGTGAAATAACTTGAGGTATTGACAGTGTGAGTGAGTGACAGTGGTGGGTTGGTTTTATGATACGGCGGCATTTGAACTGGATAAGCTGGCATTGAATCACCCAAAATATGTATTTATGCATTAAATTTGTTCAAAATTCATGGTGCAGTTTTCGTTTTAACAGAAAAATAAATGGTGGTTCTGATTTTTGTCCTTCAGTTGCTCATGACAGTGATCCAGCATGTCCCTGTACTAAATGGGATTCATGAGGGAGGTAAACACATTTAGAAACCAGTTTGAAAGTCATTCATTGGAGGAAAAAAGCTCAGAATGAAAAACCATCTCTTTGAATATACAGGATTTGTTGTGTCGTCATCAGCCTCAACAGAGATTTATTGAGCACCTACTATGTACTTAGTTATAATTCAGATAACTTTGATGCCAACTTTGCAACAGAATGATTTCATTAGAATGTTAAAATGAAGGGCCGTTGGTGGATTACATTCATTATGTGTACTTATTCAGAGTATATTATTTGTGTTGGCCTATAGGTGATTGGCTATTATTTATGTATTTATGGGTTTGATTATGCTTCATATATTGAAATGTTTAAAATAGCCAGGAAAATCAATTTCTTGTCAAGTAAATGGAAGTTTCCTCAAAAGAGTTCTCTCTGCCATGAATTTTGTGTAGCATCTGAACAGAAATACTTAATGTTTTCCTTCAGATAGAGCACTTCCGTGAGAGAATTGCCTCATGGAATTAAACAGCATCAAAACTCAATCATGGTAATTCATTAGGCACCTTTAATTTAAGTTTTTTAAGGGCGTTCATGTACATTAGTTCAGTTAATCATCTGACAGCGTCTATTGCTCTTTTGCTAAATGGAAGGCATTATTCTAGCCATCTCATTTAATCCTTTCAACCTTCCTAAGTGGAAGGTACTATGGTCGCCGCATTTTACAGACGAGGAAACTGAAGCATACAGTTACTAAGTGGAAGAGCCAGAATTTGACTTGGATATTTTGGCTGTAGAGCTCGTGCTCTTAATCATGACTGTGCCCACATCCTAACTCAGCAGTGCTCTATAAACTGGCATTAAGTACCACTTTCTCTTTGAAGGTTGAAGGTAGGGTGCAGAGGAGCATGGAAACAAAAATTGAGCAGTTTGTCTGTCGAATGCTATTCATTTCAGTGCATTAGTAAATGCAGCATCTTTGCCATGATTACTCAGAGTTGCTGCTTCCACATGTCCCCCTCACTTCAACCTGCTCTGACCTTTGCCTGGTTAATTCCTCCTCATCCTACATTCTTCCCCTTGAACAACCCATTTCTATGTTCTCCCAACACTCAGTGGTCTATGCAGTCAGTTTATTGCACAGTCTGAATTTGGTAAGGATATGAAAAGACATGATTTGAGGTTTTTTGCTTTTGTTTCTTTCAACTACTGTATTAATCATTGATTTTTTTTTTTTTTTGACTCTTCCAGTCCCAGCCCTTAATTATAACTCTGGAAGATTTCTTTATTTTCTTTCTTTCTTTATTTTTAAATTTTATTTTATTTTTACTTTATTTTTTATTTTCTTTCTTTCTTTTTTTTATTTTTAACAATGTTGTATGCTTTTCTGCTGTACAGCAAAGTTAATCAATTATATATACACATATATCCACTCTCTTTTAGATTCTTTTCCCATATAGGTGGTTACAGAGTATTGAGCAGAGTTTCCTGTGTTATACAATAGGTCCTTATTAGTTATCTATTTTATGTATATTTGTATGTATATATCAATCCCGATTTCCCAGTTTATCCCCCCCACCCCAGTTTAGGCAGATTTCTTAGATCTGTGATCCCTTTCAGTTATTAAAAATCCATGTCAGTTCAGTTGAAAACATGTTCTTTTTCTCCTCCTTCTAAACCCCCTGACTCCTCAGCTCAGGCCGAGGATGGTCAGTGGGGAAGGGTAGGGACCCGCCTCTCACTGTCTCCCCCATGCCCATTAAGGCCTTCGGTTTCTTAAAATCCTATGGCTCTCTCTAAGGGTGCGACTTCTTCAGAGGTCTCTAGCCTCCTGTATAGGTTTCCCTATGGGAGGTCATTTCTTTTCTTGACCTCTTTGAAGCTTTCTTCAGCTCCTGCCTCTGTGGAACACCCCACAGCCTCTGCATGAGAATGAAAGTTGCTTGGATGGCCAGGCCAGCCCCTTGCACAGAGGTTCTGCAACTTGGCTCCCATGTGGCCCCTTCCATGTGCCCGGTCAGGAAGAGCCGTGCATCTCACCACACCAACGGGTGAAAGCAGGTTGCTCTGCATAGTCCCCACTCCCTGCCTTGCTGTGGTCTCTCCAGTCCTTTCCTTTCCCCTCGCCCCCATCCCAGAGAGGGCGGATGAGCAAGCCCACTGAACAAGCAGATGGCCAACCAGTGTGAGAAGGTGCCGAAGACAAACCTAACTTCTAGGAGACGAGCTCTTGGAGCTGTCTTTACTTATGGAGGGAAGACTCATGGTATTTGCCCCCATCCAGCTGTATTATTAGTTTCTTTCTCAGTCTTATCTTCTCTCCCTGGTCTTATTTATTTTTTAAATGAAGTTGGCTGATTCTTGATAAATCCTGAGGGTTTATCTTGGTCCAGTTTCATCTCTCTCTCTGTGACTTATCTTTGTCCTCAGCTTTAAGTCCAGCAAAAGTCACTTTAAATATCCTGTTACCTTGACAATTACCTATTTAATATACATCTTCCTATGAGACCCAGTGCAGTACTCCCTCTTAATCTCATTTACCCTGTTTCTTCTTGATTTGCTGTGGATGATAAGCATACTGATGGGACGAGGATTTAACTCACAGGAAGAAAATACTGATTGTAGTATTGGGATGATATGGTTTGAGCCAGGTTATAGAACTCATCACCATCTGATCCACATCTTAAATATTCCATCTTTGGTATAAGATATTTGTGAGGAATAAATAATGTGCAGGGCGTCTGTAAATATGATTGGGATGCTGCTGCTAAGTCGCTTCAGTAATGTCTGACTCTGTGCGACCCCATAGACGGCGACCCACCAGGCTCCCCCATCCCTGGGATTCTCCAGGCAAGAACACTGGATTAGGTTGCCATTTCCTTCTCCAATGCATGAAAGGGAAAAGTGAAAGTGAAGTCGCTCAGTCGTGTCCAACTCTTCGTGACCCCATGGTCTGTAGCCTACCAGGCTCCTTTGTCCATGGGATTTTCCAGGCAAGAGTACTGGAGTGGGGTGCCATTGCCTTCTCCAATGATTGGGATACTTTGTGCAAATATAAACTAAAGAGAAAGAGCTCAGCCCTCAGTTCTTCTCATTGCTGAAATGCAAAGAAGGATGGGCATCTTGCTTCTTTTTTTCAGAGCTTGTCACTGGACTGTGTCTTCTTTTTCCTTTTATCTGGAGTGATCATTATCCTTATGTTCACTGCCCCTCTATCAATAACTCACTGATGTAAATGTTAAAGGGCTTCCCTGGTGGCTCAGCAGTAAAGAGTACGCCTGTAATGCAGGAAATGCAGGAGATGGGGTGGGTCCGTTCCCTGGGTCGGGAAGATCCCCTGGAGGTGGGCATGGCAACCCACTTCAGTATTCTTGCCTGGAGAATCCCATGGACAGGGGAGCCTGGCAGGCTACACTCTATAAGGTCGCAGAGTTGGACACCATTGAGTGACTGAGTACATTGACTATAAGTTAATTACTGGGATAGGGTAAAACCAGGGAATGAATGCATAAAACTGATATGTTACCATAAAATTAAAATATCTAATAGTTGCAATTTCTACTTATTAAGTCAAATTCCTTAGTAAAATTCCTATAATTATATTTAATTTCCTTTCCTTTTTTCTGCTCGCATTCTGGGAACTGTCCTATTAATAATGAAATGGGAGATAAAATGATAAGGAAAGTAACCGAAAGGGTAGCTTATTTTTTCTGTGATTAATCAAGGAGTCATGAATATTTGAAGGATATAATACTATCTCTTTAAGAACAACAAACCCCCCCCTAGAAACATGTGTAACAAATAACATATGCAAAAGCTTCTTAATTAGGAGAGAGTTAAGACTTCACACGTAAGATTAAAGTTCACTGAATTTAAATCACAATACAAAAGGAAATTAATCCTGTTAGTATTTTTGCAGAAGTTTGCAGGGCTTAGACATGTTGTGGCAGTTTTCATCCTATGGCATTTGGTACCCCCTTAACATGTGTGGCTCAGAGGTTAAAGCGTCTGCCTGAAATGTGGGAGACCTGGGTTCGATCCCTGGGTCAGGAAGATCCCCTGGAGAAGGAACTGGCAACCCACTCCAGTATTCTTGCCTGGAGAATCCCATGGACGGTGGAACCTGGTGGGCTACAGTCCACGGGGTCACAAAGAGTTGGACACGACTGAGCGACTTCACTTTCACTGTAACATGTGATACCCCCGCCCCCTTCTCCCTGCAACACCCACTCTGCATGTCTGCAAGATTCTTCTCTTTTTTTTTCAGAATTGTCAGTGTGAATGAATCCTAGTGAATTTCACAAATAATCAGGCTATGGGCAGGAATCAAGAATGGAACAGTCCTATAGTATTTCTCCCTGGCTCTGGAGGTTCTCTGGTGATATAGAGACAAGTCTGCTCTCAGCCTCTGAAGACAATCCTTTGTCCATAGAACTTGCACATTTTAAGCAATTTCATTCTTCTCTGCATTCAAGTCTATGGAACATAAGTTTAATCAACTTTATATTTATTAATGATGATCTTAAAAGCACAAAGGATGCTCCAAGAAAAAATTCATAAACCTAGAATTAATTTTTTAAATTATGAGAGATTTCAAATATATACACATGAATAGAAGTTACCGTAAAGAACACATATATACCTAACAGGTGTGTGGTCATCATGTCCAACTCTTTGCAACCTCACGGACTGTAACCCACCAGGCTCCTCTGTCCATGGGATTTCCCAAGGAAGAAGACTGGAGTGGGTTGCCATTTCCTTCTCCAGGGGATCTCCAGGGATCTAGGGATCAAACGTGCATCTCCAGCATCTCCTGCATTGGTGGGTGGATTCTTTACCACTGCACCACCTGGGAATACCTATCATACATCTTTATTAATCTTAACATGATGCCATATTACTAGATATATTTTTTGGTTATATAAAACATTAGGATGCAATTGAACCCTCTTATAAACTTCTCTTTGATCTTATTTCTATTTCTTCCCCCTTAAACTATTATCAGAAACTCAGGATTTGTTATTCCCATTCCCATGCATGTTTTTATATTTTCAGTATAGGGTATTAACATATAGTATTTAGCATAGTATAGAATTATTTTCAAACTTTTTGACTTTTTATTAGTGGCATAATACTGTATTTATTTTTCTGTAAATTTTTTTGCTCATTATGTTAATGAGAATTATTCATGTTGATGGATATAACTTTAGTTCACTGAGGATTAAATGCTGCCTAGTGCTCCATTGGATGAATGTATGCTACTTTGTTTATCCATTCTTCTGTTGATGGGCGTTTGGATGGGTTCCAGCTTTTTGTAATACAAGTAATGTGGAACTGATAATGCCTGTTTGTTCATATGCGTAAGTTTCCCTAGGACAATTTCCCTCACACACTTCTTAAAGTGTGGCCCATGGACTCCCTGGGCTCCATGTTACCTTTTCCAGGGAGTCTTCAAGATTGAAACTATTTTCATGGTCGTACTAAGATGTCAATTGCCCTTTTCACTGTGCTGATATTTGTACTGATGGGGAAAAGCAATGATTAGTGAACTCATTGCTGCTTCAGAATGAATCAGAAATGGCTGAAATGGTGCTGGCAGTCATTTTCTTCTTCATCACTCTGCACTCACAGAGAAGAAAGTCGTTCGTTTAAGAATGTCCCTGGTGAAGCATTGAGTACTTAATAAAACAATCTTAATGTTTAACAAAATGGATTAGTTTTATTAAATCTCAACTCTTGAATACATGTCTTAAAATTCTGTCTGGCACGGAGTGGAGTGTCCGTATAACCCTTTGGCTGCACACTGCAGCTGTTTAAGTTACAAGCTGAACTAGCTGCTTTTTCGTGGAACACAGTTTACTTGAAAGAATGACAGACTGGCTGTCCTGCACTGACGGATAAACTCCTGGGTGCCTGCAGACATTTTCTCCAAAATGAATAAAGAAAGGCTTTTGCTTCAAGGAAAACAACTGGCAGTGTTTTCTTCCAGTGATAAAATTTGAGCTTTCAAGTGAAACTTAGAATCTTGGAAAATTTTGCCACTGTGAGGTTGATATTTCCTAACACTTAAAGACATTTTCTGACTTGGAACAGTGGTAAAGAATCCACCTGCCAATGCAGGAGACACAGGAAACTCAGGTTTGATCCCTCAGTCAGGAAGATCCCTTGCAGAAAGAAATTGCAAACCGCTCCAGTATTCTTGCTGGAAAAATTCCATGGACAGAGGAGCCTGGTGGTGTACAGTCTATGGGGTCGCAAAGAATCAGACACAAATGAGCGACTGAGCACAACACAACACAAAGTTAATAAATAACATATCTTTTGATACTGTATAAATAGCAGAGACATTACTTTGCCAGCAAAGGTCTGTCTAGTCAAAGCTATGGTTTTTCCAGTAGTCATGTATGCATATGAGAGTTGGACTATAAAGAAAGCGGTTGTGTGTGTGTTAAGTCACTTTGGTTGTGTCCGACTCTTTGTGACCCCATGGACTGTAGCCCGCCCAGGCTTCTCTGTCCATGGGATTTTCCAGGCAAGAATACTGGAGTGGGTTGCCATTTCCTTCTCCAAAGAAAGCTGATTGCCAAAGAATTGATGATTTTGAACGGTGGTGTTAGAGGAGACTCTTGAAAGTCCCTTGGACAGCAAGGAGATCCAACAAGTCCATCCTAAAAGAAATCAGTCCTTAATATTCATTGGAAAGGCTAATGCTGAAGCTGAAACGCCAATACTTTGGCCACGTGATTTGAAGAACTGACTCATTGGAAAAGACCCTGATGCTGGGAAAGATTGAAGGCAGGAGGAGAAGGGGACAACAGAAGATGAGATTGTTGGATGGCATCACTGACTCGATGGACGTGAGTTTGAGTAAACTCTGGGAGTTGGTGATGGACCAGGAGGCCTGGCGTGCTGCAGTCCACGGGGTTGCAAAGAGTCGGACACGACTGAGCAACTGAACTGAACTGAATGAAGTGTGTCCACACTTGGAAGGTCTGTAGAACTCAGTACATCAGTATTTCCCGTCATGTTACACAACTATGCATGGCTAAATGATTTGTTCCAATTACAGGGCTAAATTTTCTTCATATTCTTCAACCAAAAAACCTAATTCAGAAGACTGAAGGCAGAAGCAGATCTGAGAATTCAGCCTTGTTTAAACCAGATATTAAAGAGATTTGCAAAGCCTTACTAAATTTTGTTGGTTTTAGAAAATATAGTTATTTTTTTGGAGAAATGGTATCTTAACATGTATTAGGTATCTCCCATTTATATTTTTAATGATGTTGATGTTTATAGATACAATGCACATAAATAATAGTTCTTTGGGGTCCTGAATGATTTTTAAGAATGTAAAGGGGTCCTGAACTTCTGTTTTATGGCATAGTTTATGAGTGAAATGTGCTGAGTCATGGTACAGGTATTTTCAAATTGCTCTTTGAAGGTTGATAGGAATTTGTGCTCCAGACAGTGGACTATGACAGCCCTGTTTTTCCACAGTATCCCTCACCAGAATTTTGTCAGAGTATAAATACTGGCCAACCTGAAGTGTGTGAAACGGTATCTCATTATTGTTTTAATGTGTCTTTCTCTGATTACTAGTGAGTTTGATGTAATTACACATATCGGTTGGCCGTTTGGTTTTCTTCTTCTATGAATTACCTTTTCATATCTTTTGCTCACTTCCCATTCACATCTCCTTAGACTGTCCTTTTTTGTTTGTTTTCTTGATTGATTTTTAGGAGTTATTTGTATTACTTGGTTTCTAGTCAATTATTTTGACTATATGAGGCAAATATTTTCTCTCAACCTGCGGCTTGTCTTTTAATTTTGTTCATCATGTTTTTGTTGAACAGAAGTTTTAATTTGGATAGTCAGACTTATCAGTTTTTCCGTTTTGTATTTTTTATCTTGTCTAAGAAATTCTTCTCTACCTGAAGTCCACACATATCTATTCTTATATTTTCCTGTAAAGCTTTTAGGATTTTGTTTTCCATATTAAATCTTTAATTACCTTGAATTTAATTTTGTGTATGGTGTGAGATGGGGATCAACTTATCCCCAGCACCCAACACACTTTGTAGTCAGTTATTCAGGACCTTTCAATAACAAGTTCAGCATTTCCCCACTGATTTGTGCTGCCACTCCTGCCACATATACAGCTTCCACATAGGCATGTTTGTTTCTCTAGGCTTCCTTTTACTTTCCATAGGATCATTTGTTCATCTGTACACAAATACTCCAGCCTCTCTTGATTTTATTATAAAGCTATAATAATCAGCTACATAATAACTATTTTTGAAGTCCTCCAACGTTGTTGTCATTGAGCTGCTAAATCGCGTCCAACTCTTTGCAACCCTGTGGACTGCAGCATGCTAGGCTTCCCTGTCCTTCACTACTTTCTGGAGGTTGCTCAAACTCATGTCCATTGAGCTGGTGATGCCATCCAACCATCTCATCCTCTGTTGCCCTCTTTTCCTCACGCCCTCAACCTTTCACAGCATCAGGGTCTTTTCCAATGAGTTGGCTCTTTGCATTAGGTGGCCAAAGCATTGGCGCTTTAGCTTCAGCATCAGTCTCTCCAAAGAATATTCAGTGTGGATTTCCTTTAGGATCAACTGGTTGATTTCCTTACTGTCCAGGAGTTTTCTCCAGCACCACAGTTTAAAACATCAGTTCTTTGGTTCTTAGCCTTCTTATGGTCCAACTCTCACATCGGTACATGACTACTGGAAAAACCATAGCTTTGACAATACAGAGCTTTGTTGGCAAAGTGATGTCTCTGCTGTTTTGGTTTGTCACAGCTTTCCTTCCAAGGAGCAAGCATCTTTTAATTTCATGGCTGCAGTCACCATCTGCAGTGATTTAGGAGCCCAAGAGAATAAAATCTTCCACTGTTTCCACTTTTCCTCATCTATTTGCATGAAGTGATGGGAGCAGATGCCACGATCTTAGCTTTTTGAATGCTGAGTTTTAAGCCAGCTTTTCCACTGTTTTCTTTCACCCTCATTATGCCAAAGAATGCTCAAACTACCGCACAATTGCACTCATCTCACATGCTAGTAAAGTAATGCTCAAAATTCTCCAAACCAGGCTTCAGCAATATGTGAACTGTGAACTTCCTGATGTTCAAGCTGGTTTTAGAAAAGGCAGAGGAACCAGAGATCAAATTGCCAACATCCGCTGGATCATGGAAAAAGCAAGAGAGTTCCAGAAAAACATCTATTTCTGCTTTCTTGACTATGCCAAAGCCTTTGACTGTGTGGATCACAATAAACTGTGGAAAATTCTGAAAGATACGGGAATACCAGACCACCTGATCTGCCTCTTGAGAAATTTGTATGCAGGTCAGGAAGCAACAGTTAGAACTGGACATGGAACAACAGACTGGTTCCAAATAGGAAAAGGAGTACATCAAGGCTGTATATTGTCACCCTGCCTATTTAACTTCTATGCAGAGTACCTCATGAGAAACGCTGGACTGGAAGAAACACAAGCTGGAATCAAGATTGCCAGGAGAAATATCACTAACCTCAGATATGCAGGTGACACCACCCTTATGGCAGAAAGTGAAGAGGAACTCAAAAGCCTCTTGATGAAAGTGAAAGAGGAGAGTGAAAAAGTTGGCTTAAAGCTCAACATTCAGAAAACAAAGATCATGGCATCAGGTCCCATCACCTCATGGGAAATAGATGGGGAAACAGTGGAAACAGTGTCAGACTTTCTTTTTCTGGGCTCCAAAATCACTGCAGATGGTGACTGCAGCCATGAAATTAAAAGACGCTTACTCCTTGGAAGGAAAGTTATGACCAACCTAGATAGCATATTCAAAAGCAGAGACATTACTTTGCCAACAAAGGTTCGTCTAGTCAAGGCTATGGTTTTTCCTGTGGTCATGTATGGATGTGAGAGTTGGACTGTGAAGAAGGCTGATGAGCACCAAAAAATTGATGATTTTGAACTGTGGTGTTGGAGAAGACTCTTGAGAATCCCTTGGACTGCAAGGAGATCCAACCAGTCCATTCTGAAGGAGATCAGCCCTGGGATTTCTTTGGAAGGAATGATGTTGAAGCTGAAACTCCAGTACTTTGGCCACCTCATGTGAAGAGTTGCCTCATTGGAAAAGACTCTGATGCTGGGAGGGATTGGGGGCATGAGGAGAAGGGGACAACAGAGGATGAGATGGCTGGATGGCATCACTGATTCAATGGACATGAGTCTGAGTGAACTCCGGGAGTTGGTGATGGACAGGGAGGCCTGGCGTGCTGCGATGCATGGGGTCACAAAGAGTCATACACGACTGAGCGACTGATCTGATCTGAAGAGGCTCTTTAGTTTCTCTTCACTTTCTGCCATTAAAGTACAATCATTAAGATTACTTATATATTTGAACTTATTTCCACCATCTTATTTTGTGTTTCCTTTTACTACGTTTTTCCTTTGCCACCTCTCTTCTTTCCCTGATTTTTGTTATGTTGCTACAGTTTTTAATGTTTCATTTTCTTCAGATGTTTTGGAAACTGCAAAGTGTATTTTCAGTGTTTGGAGGTTACTTTTAATTTTAAGGTAGTTACTTAACTATCCTTTTTTTTTTTTTAATAAGTCTGTAGTTATTCAGTATTTTCTTCTCTCAATGACTACAAGGATATTAACACATGTACTTAAACAATTGTTATTGACTGTTGTAGTTTAGAGTTGTTATTTACTTTTTAAATAGACAATACTTAATAAAATTATTGCCTTTGACAAAGTTCTCCGTTCATCTCAAGTTCCACATCTTCTGGGTTCTCTTTTTTCTTGCTGCATTCTTTTTTTTTGTTGTTTAAACAACATCCTTGGCTGGTATATTCTTTTAGTCTTTATATGCCTTGAAGTGTCTTTATGTTGTCTTTACTCAAATGATAATTTGGATGAGTATCAATTTCTTGGTTGTCAATTACTTTTCTGTCAACATGTTGAAGATACCATTTTTCTGCCTTTGCCATCTATTTTTAGGAAAAAAGTCTAAATTTGTTTCCTTAGTTAAGTGGTAAATCTTCCCAGTCTCTAAGTCGACAATTTTGAATACTGAAATAGGTTGGATTTGCAAAGGAAGCTCTATGGCCCACGGATCCCTCCTCAGTATCCCGTCTGTGGTATCTCGTTTACGGATCTTTCCAGGAAGTGCCTAGATGGATTGTCGCAGGAATGTGTGAGACTCAAAGAATTGGTCATGTTATAGCCATAATTTTTCCTCCCCAATATACTTCTTTCTTTCTATGTTCAGTTGTAAGAGAAAGCGTGGGACCAGGTTAATGGTTTTGAAGCTGTGTTCTATGGAGTCCACATGTGGCTTGGACTGGTTGGGGCCTGGTGGGTGAGTGCTGCACCTCTGGTACTTCCCTGGACTGTTCTCCTTTTCTTCTGCATTAGTGACCTGTGATGCTCCTGTTCAAAAGATTTCTCTTAAAGAAAGTATTCTGGTAGCCCAAACGATTAATCACTGAACATGGACTCTGAAAGCCCACATCGAGCTCTATGAGGGGCTTTACACAGAATATAAGCATAACCACTCACTCGTCTTATGTATTATTAATTACTGCTTCACCTGGTCAAAGTTAGACTCTGCTTTTTAACTTTTACCCACCTGCAGAGTTTCCAGACATCGTAAAGCAGCTATTGTGTCAGTTTTTCTAGTTTCACATGCTTCTTCTGTTTCAGCATGAAAACCTTAAAGATGCTTTACTTGAGTTTTAGTAGAGCAAGAGTGGCGGCCCTTACTTCTCTGATTAAATCCTCACACCGCTGCCTTACTCTACCCCAGTAGGTTTCTCCCAGGGCCTTGATTTATGGCTCCCTTTTGACCATATGATCAGCAATGGAGGCCCTCCAGTGTGAGCTGAGGAAGATCGTGGCTTCTCCTTTCCTTGTTCTCTCCCTTCCTTGTGCCTCGTACTTAGGGAATTTTACCTGGATGACTATGGACCCAGGGGATTTACTTTTTTCCATTGTGATTGATGGGCTTCACTAGTGGCTCAGTGGTAAAGAATCCACCTGCAATGCAGGAGATGCAGGAGACACTGGTTGGATCCCTGGGTCAGGAAGATCCCCTGGAGGAGGGCATGGCAACCCCGCTCCAGTATTCTTGCCTGGAGAATCCCATGGACAGAGGAGCCTGACGGGATACAATCCATAGGGTTGCAGAGAGTCAGACACAACTGAAGCAGCTGAGCATGGTTGTGACTGATAGAGTGTTAGGTTCTGATGATGTATCTCAAAGCTTCATTCCTGGGGTTTTCTGAATTTCGGCTTGGAAAAGGCTATGTAAAAAATAGATGATTATATATCACAGAATTTAAAAAAGAATTCAGCTTGTTCGTAATGCTTAACTTAACAGCTTTTGAACATAGTTGTTTTTTTTATATATCAACAAAGAATATCTTTCTTCTGGTCTGGATGATCTTAACTTGGTGTGAGGTCCCATGCTACCCTGGCATCTTCCATCTGCAGAATCCAAAGTTGCTGCTATTTACAGAAAGCAGTTGAAGAAGAGGATGTGGTGAAATTTAAGATGTGCTGGAGAGTTTCCATTGCTAGTGTGCATATTTAAAATAAAATATTTCACCACTTCTAAAAATTCAGATGATGTCTTAATACCAAGATTGTTGTTTATAAACTCTCTATAGTATGTATGGATAGTCCATGGAATACTCCAGGCTAGAATACTGGAGTGGGTAGCCATTCCCTTCTCCAGGATCTTCCCAGGGATTGAACCCAGGTCTCCTGCATTACAGGCAGATTCTTCACCAGTTGAGCCGCAAGGGAAGCTTCACACAGTATGTATGTATGGGCTCCATGTGTATTATAAATATTTCTTCATCGTATGGATTAGTATTTGCAGTCTAGTCCTTGAAAATTCTCAGTAGTCAAGTTTCATCTGTGCACTTACCTTTTATTTAGATAGGTGATATGTTTTATAACAGATTTGGCCATTTTTATGTGTTTCCATTTTTGATGTTTCTTTCATGTTTACTTCAGGTGACCAGGTTCTTAACTTTTCTGGATTAATTCTTCTTTCCTTCCCTGATGATTAAATATGTATCATTGTGCTCTGTTAGTGAGTTTACTGTGTCCCTTTCCATGGAATATATTGGATTCAGAAGACTTTCTTAAAACTTACCCTGGGGGTCATAATCCAGTGCTGAGATGAGCTGTCTGTCATGTCAGTTCTAAGATTTCACTGGAGCCTATTGAGAATGCAGTACAATAAAAAGTTGCCGTTTCTTAACTGTAATCAAGGAATATTCCATACCTTTGCAGAAATATGGAAATGCAGGAGAAAACCATGAAAGCTGATCTCTCAATGTTGTCTAATCACCTTTCATATTCTCGTTATTGCTGCGGTTTAGCGTACATACAGAACTTGTTTTTCTGTTTTGGTCTCTATTCTGGGAATTCTTTTTTTATATTGTTTAATTTTGGAAATAGTATTGAACTAGTAGCAGGTGGGGAGAAGGCAATGGCACCCCACTCCAGTACTCTTGCCTGGAAAATCCCATGGGTAGAGAAGCCTGGTGGGCTGCAGTCCATGGGGTCTTAAAGAGTTGGAGATGACATAGTGACTGGACACACATGTATTATGCAAATTTTATCTAATAAGCAAGGTATGACAGTGTTTGGTTTAACAATATTTAGACATAGACCACCTTAAAGTTATTTGCTGACATGAGTATAGAGAATCGACACAGCAGGAAAAAGAAAATGTACCTAGGGAAGACATGTCCAAGAATGCACATAATTCGCTGTGATTACTTTTTTTGGTGTTAGTGAATAGATATTTTTTTGAAAAAGAAAATCAGATCATATAATATAGACTGATGAGCAACCTGTATAATATAGGCTGATGAGCAACCTGTTTTTAATTTACTGTAGAATAGATCTTGAGTATTTTTTCAAGTTACCAAAAAAGCCTGTGAAACATACTTTTATGGCTCCATAATATCTTGTTCTGTGTTTTACAGTATTTTATTTGATGAGTTGTTAGCCACTTAGGTTATTTTCAATTTGTTTATATTATAAAGAGAAAGCAGTGATCATTATTGGAGCTCTCTCTTTGAATGTATTGTAGTAATTTACTTAAGATGAGTTATTAGAAATGAACTTGTTCTTCCACAAGTACTTAGTCTCTTTTTCCCCCTTGAATTCTTTCACGTGATGTTCATCTTGGAGTCTTGCTTTTACTCCTATTATTATTTCAAGGCTTCCCTGGTGGCTCAGGTGGTAAGTATCTGCCTGCAATGCAGGAGACCCAGGTTCAATTCCTGGGTTGGGAAGATCCCCTGGAGAAGGGAATGGTAACCCACTGCAATATTCTTTCCTGGACAATTCCATGGACAGAGGAACCTGGCGGGCTACAGTCCAGGGGTTTGCAAAAAGTTGGACATGACTGCCTGATAGTTCTTTCTCTATTCTTTGACTTTTTGGAGGACATTTTGCTTTATGTTACCTTCTCTCTTCCCCTCCCTTCTTTCTTTTCTTCTTCCTTCCTCACTTCCTTTCTTTCTTCCTTCTTTCTTCCTCTCTCCCTATTTTCCTCTCTTCATCTTCTATAACCTGCCGATTCTCAGTTCATTAATTTAAATTTACTGTTATATGCAATGCATTTTATTTTCTGTTACTTTGTGCTTCCTTTGACTTTTATATAAACTGTGAATATAAGCTGTGTTTTCATTTCTTGAAAAGTTTTGGAAAGTTCTTCATGCTTATCACAATGCTTGACATCAGAGCAATCACAGAAACAAGCAGGTTCTGCTTATAGTTCACGTTTGCTGTTTCCCCCAAAGGTTTCAGGAGCATATTCTGACCGTAGGTGTCATACTCAGAGGTCAAGGGTGCTCTTCTGCTTGTCTTCCCTTCTTCAAGAGAAAGGTGTATACAGTAGCCTTTTCTCCTCTTGTCTCTGCAACATTTTGTTTCATTTATTATGTCCTAAGCCACAGGACTGGAAAAGGTCAGTTTTCATTCCAGTCCCAAAGAAAGGCAATGCCAAAGAATGCTCAAACTACCACACAATTGCACTCATCTCACACGCTAGTAAAGTAATGCTCAAAATTCTCCAAGCCAGGCTTCAGCAACATGTGAACCGTGAACTTCCAGATGTTCAAGCTGGTTTTAGAAAAGGCAGAGAAACCAGACATCAAATTGCCAACATCCGCTGGATCATGGAAAAAGCAAGAAAAGCATCTATTTCTGCTTTCTTGACTATGCCAAAGCCTTTGACTGTGTGGATCACAATAAACTGTGGAAAATTCTGAAGGAGATGGGAATACCAGACCACCTGATCTGCCTCTTGAGAAATTTGTATGCAGGTCAGGAAGCAACAGTTAGAACTGGACATGGAACAACAGACTGGTTCCAAATAGGAAAAGGAGTACGTCAAGGCTGTGTATTGTCACCCTGCTTATTTAACTTATATGCAGAGTACATCATGAGAAACGCTGGACTGGAAGAAACACAAGCTGGAATCAAGATTGCCGGGAGAAATATCACTAACCTCAGATATGCAGGTGACACCACCCTTATGGCAGAAAGTGAAGAGGAACTCAAAAGCCTCTTGATGAAAGTGAAAGAGGAGAGTGAAAAAGTTGGCTTAAAGCTCAACATTCAGAAAATGAAGATCACGGCATCCGGTCCCATCACTTCATGGGAAATAGATGGGGAAACAGTGGAAACAGTGTCAGACTTTCTTTTTTTGGGCTCCAAAATCACTGCAGATGGTGACTGCAGCCATGAAATTAAAAGACGCTTACTCCTTGGAGGGAAAGTTATGACCAACCTAGATAGCATATTCAAAAGCAGAGACATTACTTTGCCAACAAAGGTTCGTCTAGTCAAGGCTATGGTTTTTCCTGTGGTCATGTATGGATGTGAGAGTTGGACTGTGAAGAAGGCTGAGCGCCAAAGAATTGATGCTTTTGAACTGTGGTGTTGGAGAAGACTCTTGAGAGTCCCTTGGAATGCAAGGAGATCCAACTAGTCCATTCTAACGGAGATCAGCCCTGGGATTTCTTTGGAAGGAATGATGTTGAAGCTGAAACTCCAGTACTTTGGCCACCTCATGTGAAGAGTTGCCTCATTGGAAAAGACTCTGATGCTGGGAGGGATTGGGGGCATGAGGAGAAGGGGACAACAGAGGATGAGATGGCTGGATGGCATCACTGACTCGATGGACATGAGTCTGAGTGAACTCTGGGAGTTGGTGATGGACAGGGAGGCCTGGCGTGCTGCAATTCATGAGGTCACAAAGAGTTGGACACAACTGAGCGACTGAACTGAACTGAAGCATTATGATCGGAGAAGGCAATGGCACCCCACTCCAGTACTCTTGCCTGGAGAGTCCCATGGATGGAGGAGCCTGGTGGGCCGCAGTCCCTGGGGTCGCTAATAGTTGGACAAGACTGAGTGACTTCACTTTCACGCATTGGAGAAGGAAAGGGCAAACCACTCCGGTGTTCTTGCCTGGAGAATCCCAGGGACGGGGGAGCCTCGTAGGCTGCCACCTATGGGGTCGCACAGAGTCGGACATGACTGAAGCAACAAGCATTATGATTCCTCTTGTTGATAGTACTCTTTAATGTACATAGAGGACTTGTTTTATTTGTACTCCATTAATGCAAGAAGAATTTTCTAAAAATTTTCAGAATTCTGCAGTAGATTATTTTTATAATGTTACTCTGCCACTGAGTGACACGGGTGTGAATATTTTCCTCTCTTTACTCAGCATCGAATGGTGTCCAGACCCTAATTTTTTCCACAGACATTAGCCCGGATGGTGCTGGGTCTCTCCTCTGCCTTTGTGAGTGATATTTGGACCCTCTGTTCAGAGCCATGCCTAAAGGGCTGACTGTGTGTCTCTCAGTCTGATGTTCAGGGGACAGACAGCAGACTTCCATCTGCAGCACCTCTGCTCTGTCCACAGGGATTTTTCTCCTCCTCTTTACTCCTGTTCTTAGATATACTGGAACAACCGAACAGATAGAAGTAATAATTACCAGAAGTCACTCCTGAAAAATGTGTTAGTTGCTTAGTTGTGTTCAACTCTTTGCAGCCAATGGACCGCAGTCCACTAGGCTCCTCTGTCCATGGGATTCTCCAGGCAAGAATACTGGAGTGGGTAGCCATTCCCTTCTCCAGGGGATCTTCCTGATCCAGGGCACTCTCAAGCCTCTTTTTGTGCCTGCCCTTGTCTGTGCTATTTGACAGTTGAGGCATTGCCTGAAGAGTGCACTGTATCACAGGTGTACCCATAGGTTCTTACTCGCTGGTTTTCTGGGAATCCAGAAAGAATGAAGGGTGTGTGTGTGTGTGTGTGTGTGTGTGTGTGTGTGTGTGTAAGGCAGAAGAGAGAGAGCTGTGCTGTACTTTAATAACCCTTAACGATAACAGTGTGGCTTAGTTGATGCAGTTCAGAAACCTGGGTCAGTGAGATACTGGAAGGGAATGGAGTCACTGACCATATAAAAATCTGTATCTATATTCAGCCATAGCCATAAAATACCATGGTAATGGATTCTTATTTTAAATGTATTCAGTTCTTTTTTTCTCATTAAGATAAGTTTATTTATAGTTTATGTAACCTCTGATTGGCAGGAAAATTTATGGATCATTTGAGAACACTCTCCCCCTGAAGTGTTAAACTATGTTAGCATTTAATGAATTACTCTCCAGGTCTCCTTAATGACTGATTCCTGAAAATCTTCTGATGACTGAGATGTAAAGCAAATGCACGTTATGATAATTTCTCCCATGGATTTTCTGCCTCACTGTTCCTCTGCCAGAACACAGATGATTGGTTTTGATACTAGAGTCTGTGGTTTTGAAGATCAAGTTTAGATTGTCCACTGATAGGAGGAGCCATTATGTAAAATCCCTTATCCAAAAGAAATCACATATCTTAGACGCTTCCTCTAAACACAGTGTATAGGTTTCTTGTAGCTGCTATAAAAAATTACCACAAATTCGGTGGCTTAAAACAACAGAAATGTATTTTCTCACAGTTTAGTAACCATCTAAGGTATCAGTGTCAATTAGTTAATACAGTTTTGAGGCCTGAAGTCCAAAATCAAGGGCGATACTCTCCCTGGAGGCTCTGGTGGAGGGTCCATTCTGTGCCTCGTCTCAGTTCTGGTGGTTGCCTGCATTCCATGGCTCATGGCCGTCTTGCTCCAGAATCTGCCTCCATGGCTCATGGTTGCATCCCTCCCATCTCTGCCTCCATGATCACATTGCATCCTCTTCTCTCCATGAAATCTTGCTCTACCTCACTCTTATGAGGACATCTGTCCCTGGATTTAGAGCCTACTCAGCTAATGCAGGACACTCTCTCATCTCATGATCCTCATCTTAATTATATTACCAAATACCCCCTTTTCTAAATTAGGTCTCATTCACAGGCCCCAGGGATTAGGAAGTGAAAGTTGTTAGTGGCTCAGTCATGTCTGACTCTTTGTGACCCCATGGACTGTAGCCCACCAGGCCCCTCTGTCCATGGAATTCTCTAGTCACGAATACTGGAATGGATTGCCATTCCCTTCTCCAGGGGATATTCCTAACTCAGAGCTGGAACCTGGATCTCCTGTGTCTCCTGCATTGGCAGGTGGGTTTTTTTTTTTTTTTTGAACCATCTGAACCACTTGGAGATTAGGACATGGACAGATTTTTTTTGGAAGGGGGCATACACACCATTCAGCTCACTGCAATTTATCATTTATACCTAAAACCCATTAGTGTCTTTTTTATTGAGCAAATATTAAAGTAAGACTAAAGCTTGAGTTTCCATGGGAATGGAGACAAAAGTTGTACATACGTCAACTCCGAATGTTTTTTTTGCCAACGTTTAAAGAAAGTCGGTAAGTACCTCCCCAGGTCCACTGATTGTGACAGCGAGTGAGCTTTGACTGTTTTCCCCATCCTCCTCTTTTGCCAGGGTACCCAACCAAAACACAGGCAGCAGAAGAGCCTGGGGACAAATAACTCTGCTGTCTGGCCCTTGAGTCAGAGTTTGTTGTGTGTGGCTGGAGGACATGGAATCACAGAGTGTTAGTCATGGAGAAAAAGAAATGCTATTAATTTTGAGAAGAAATGCTAAAACTGGAGGGAGGGAGTGAGAACCACAGGGCGGGGCCAGGCCTTTCTGGGCCTTCTGGGGATGACGAAGGGAGGATGAGGAGGTGACCAAGAAGGAAAAGAGTCTTAAATAAAGAAAATTTCAGAAACAACTCTGTCTGCCATCAAGAAGAGCTGAGGAGGAATGTTGGTAAGTCAGGGATATTCTGTATTCCCTGATGCATCCCCTGTCCTCCACCCACCCCCCACCACCGCCCCAAACTCCAGGGGGGTGATAAACAGGTGAAGATCAAGGAGAATAACCTGTATTTTAAAGTACATTTCTTCAAGGACCTCAAAGTAATTGTTGATTTTCAAAAGCATTCATCTTGCAGAGTTAGCTACTGTTTTATTTTTAACTTGTGAGACCTCAGCTCACAAATGCCAGGGTTACACAGGAAATTAATGTGAAGGTCTCCTGGCTCACCTGGGAACATTTTTCACCATCACATCACCTGATCTATCTCGACAACCCTGACCTCTAGCCCCTGGGGTTCCTGGAAGAGGATGTTCTGAAGGTCAGCTCCAGGAATCAGGAACTGCTGGAAAGAAGACCTCACACATTTAGACCAGAAAAGGCTCACTTTTTTGAAAACTTGCACAATCTACCTGGGCTTCCTTTTTGCTGTCCAAAGAAGGAAAGATAAGGGGCGGAAACGAACATTTGTTGGGCTCTTCCTATGTGCGAGCCAGTTTGAATCATTTCTCTCCTTTACTCTTTGAGTGATAAACATATTTATTATTCCTATTTTGATAGATTTGGGGGGAAAATGTTTCTGAGAGGTTAAGTCACGCGACTGAAGTCCGTCTGACAAGGGCTGGGGCCGGAGTCTGGTCCTGACCCCGTAGAAACTCTTGCCCCCATCTATCCAGGACTGGCTCCCCTGCGTTCCCTGCATCCACTTGCCTCGTTCTCCCCTTTGCCTGCTGCGTCCATCCTAGCTTCTTTTTGTTTCCTGAACATCCCAGATCAGTTCCAGTTCCAGACTTAGCTCATCTGCTCTCTTTCTTTCTGGAATGTTTTCCCTCTGACCATGGTCTGTTTTTTCCCCTTAGTTTTCAGCTCTACTGAAATTTCAGCTCCACTAGAGTTGAGTGTGATCTACTCCAGGGAGCCTCCCCGGACCACCCCACTTACACCGCTGTCTCCCCCGGCTATCTCATGCCAGCTCATTTTCTTCCTACACCAAACACTGACATCTGATGTGTGTCCACCCACTAGAATGTTAGCTCCAAGAGGGCAGGATATTAGTGGTCTCCTTCATTCTCTGGCTGGGCACATTTCTCGAATGAATACGTTTATTTCAATATATATTTGTTGAATAAATGCATGAATGAATGAATGAATACATGAATGGCAACATATTGTCACTCTAGTGACATTTCCTAGACGTTTTGGTACCATTTCCCTCTGTCGTCAGTGTGGTTCAACTTTAATGTTAATTGTGATGTGGTTTTTTTATGATCTGAGAAGTTGTCTCCAGACTATCTACATACTCTCTAGGTAGTGTCTACATGTCCAGAGTAAAGTAGAAGAATGAGTGCTACACTCAGTTGAAAAAATTGAGATTAGGCAACAGAAGTAGTAAGTCCTTGATTTTTGAATTTTTTCTCTCTGAATTTGTACAGACATCTGCATTTAGCCTTGGAGAAGGAAATGGCAACCCACTCCAGTATTCTTGCCTGGAAAATCCCGTGGAGGGAGGGCCCTGGTAAGGCACATTTCATGGGGTTGCAAAGAGTTGGACACGACTGAGTGACTTTTTTTTTTTTTCCTGCATTTAGCCTAAAGAAATTATACATGTTACAGGCAACCTATCTTATGTAACAGAGGTGTGTGAGAGAATAATCTGTTACCCTAGTTAGCTATTAGCCCAACAGCAGTCACTCCTGGGGGCTTCTCTGGTGGCGCAGTGGTAAAGAATCTGCCTGCATTGCAGGAGATGCAGGTTTGATCCCTGGGTCAGGAAGATCCCCTGGTGAAGAAAATGGCTACGCATTCCAGTATTCTTGCCTGGGAAATCCCATGGACAGAGGAACCTGATGGGATATAGTCCAGAGGGTCACAAAAGAGTCAAATACAACTGAATGACAACAAAGACAACAACACCGTTCACCCCTGGAGTCCAGGTGTCGTATTAAGAGTTGTAGCCTCTTAATGGCTCTTAATGGCTCCAGGTGTTGTATTAAGAGTTGTAGCCTTTTAATGGCTCTCAGCACTGTGGTGAGAAGCATGTCCCAAACTGAGCTCATTGTCCCTGAACACTTTCTCCCCAGCCCCCAAGCCTTCCCAGTCTCAGTGATGCAACCTACTTCGTTCCTTAAGCCAGGTACCGAGTAGGAGAGGGGTCACACTAAACTCCTCTCTTTCCCTTCAGATCCCAAGATAAAGAAGTCCTGTTGAGACCACTTCTTGCTTATCTCTTCAGCTCCATCTTTGTAGGTAACTCATACCCTCCTCCCCACTGCCAACCCCGCGGCCACACTAAATGATGGTCACATCCGTAGTGCACCATGCTGTTTCACATTTCTACGCCTTTGCTCATACTCTGTGTAGAATGTCTTCTCCCTTGGCTTACCTCTCAACATCCACTCCATTTTCAGTACTCAGATTAAGTGTCTTTTTTCCATTGAAACCCTTTCCTCTTCCTTCCCACCAGCAGAATTAGCCCCTCCTATCTGTGGGCATCTGATTTGCTTGATACACACTTAATTCATCTTTTCCCGTAGTGCCTAGCATACCGCCTTGTTCCAAGTCCTCCATGCCCAGTCCCTGAATGAACACTGAGACCTACAGGAAAGTTGGCTTGCTTTCCCCTGCAGCTAAATCTATAGCATGGTGAGATGTCTGACATTGTGTCCCCGAAGTCTGTATGGTTGAGAAGGAGGAAAGCCTGGGGTTTAGAAATCCACAGTGGATGCTCCACAGAGTGTGTCATGGATAATCTTGACATGAATAATTGATAGTTGACTGTAGCGTCATCAATTAGTAATGGAGGTCAGTCTTGTTTCATGAGAATGTAACTTCCTGGAAGTACCGCTTTTGTTTATTTATGTCCTAATTTTTTTAAAAAGTACCATGTCAAAAATGGTGTGGTATCCAAAAAGTTGAAAATCAATTAATCAAGTATATCAGGTTCCAGAGTGACCAAAGGAGAGGCTGATATTCAGGAAACCCATTTGCTCTCATTAATAAAACAATCTTATCCATATTAAAGTAACAGTAGATGGAGGATAGGAGAAGGATCTATTAGTGTGGTCCAGCTGGGGGCCTCTAAGATCATTCCTTCCTTCACGGAGCTCATGAATAATAAAATAAATCGGTGTGGCACCAGGGAATAAGCTGTAAAGTGTCACAAAATGCCAGGAACAAAATCCATCCAAAGTGCTCTTTTTCTTCCTGAGGAAAAACCTAAAAGAACTTTTCTGATTACCTGACAGTCCATTTAATCCCCAGGAAACATTCCTTTGTTATAGTTTCAAGGAGAATTACTTGAAATAATCCTTTGTACAATGTGCCTGGTTCTATTTTAGTTTTAAATCGTGTCCCCTTTCTTTTTGAATTTGTTAAAAAAAAAAAAAAAGACATCTAATCAATGCCCAAGTGGAAGTGGTATGGCCAAGTGTGAGTTTCTTTCTCTCCTGGATGAAGTTACCTTTTGTGTCGAGGCCCTTTTAAAAGAGACTTAAAAGACTTCAGGAGCTGAGAAAGAATAATAAAAAAAATCTTGAATGTTATAATTAAACTGTACAGACTTAAGCATCTCTCTTGAGTATTATTGAGGAGGAGCATGCCTTTTGACCAGCTTGCTCCATGTACGGATGCTCACAGTGACCCAGATTTTAAGGGACTTGGGCATTTCTTGGATAAGTACCTATGAGAATTTGTCTATAGCATGTGGTCAAGGCAGGAGGAGAGGGAGCACAGCCCTGCCAATAGTCAGGCCTGGTCTACTGATTAGCAGTTGAAAAGTGGGATAAAAAAGAAAAGGAAAGGGAAGGAAAGGAGTCTTACAGATATCCTGTACGCCTTTTAGGCTTCCCCATAATTTGGCTTGGAAATGCATCAAAGCAAAAGAATAAAGAGGGAAAAACATCAGGGAGATTTTAATTTAGGAAATAAGGCAACATTTAAGCTCACACACGTGGACTCTGTTTGGGAGACAAAATCAAGACTCTTTGGGTGAGCTTTCCAGTGCCCCCCCACCTACCTCAATTCTAGAGTACCATGAATGGGAATTTATTCCTTGTAAGAGTCTCACTATCCTGAGTTATCCTGTGTTTTTCTGATTTAAACATTTTCTTCTCTCTCTCAGGTTCCTCCTTCCTCTTTCCATTCTCCAAGGCAGAGGTGGGGGAACGTGTATAATTCCTGGTTCAATTCTAGCATTTCTGAAACCCATCCCATCCAATGACTCCATCCAAATTCAAAATGCAAAATTAATGATTAGTTAACATGGGTGCAATCACTCAGTTCACAGCTCAGGAACCTTATTTATTTATTTATATTTTGTCTTCCAAACTTGTATTGCTTTCTTCTTCCTCTAGAGACAGAGTTTCTTTTTGATCTCTAACTAGTAACATAAGGTTAAACCTCAGAGTGATTTCTTTTTTTTTTTGCAAGGATGAAAACTGTCCTGATAGTTTTGAGGTAGCTAGTTGCAAGGAAGATTAATGAAAAAAATTAAGGTAGAAATTTTGTTCACTCTTTCACCTGGTGAGGGGTTTTCAAATTTTTCTTACAGTTCTTTTTCCTTTTACTTAATTTTAGGGGAAAATGGTAGATTATAAGAATGCATTTTAAAACAAATGTTTAGTTAAAAATAATATCCAATTTGGCCTTAACTAGAGCATGGCAGAAATAAAAAAAGGCAGTTAATGTGGGATGAAGTAAATGCTCATGTCAAGTTGCCAGCACATTATCTTCGTGTCTTTTACAAGAAGGGCTTCACTTGCAGAAATGGCTCTTGACAAAGTTAAGTGGTCCTATATATTGTTGGGGAAATTGCCCTTATTTTGTGTGCTTCTTGTTCCAGTAATGGAACCCATGAGCAGTAGATAATTGTAGCGGCCTCATCTATCAAATAATATTAGAAGTCAACAGCTATAATCTGAGCCACTTGCTTTACACAGCTTTTCTCTGTATTTTCTGCTCAAATTGTCAGTTGTTACCTGTAAGTGTCCCCATTCCCTGTGGTTGAGAGAAGCAAAAAGATTTAAGTAAATCAGGAGGTGAGCTGTGTGCAAGCTCAGGCCCAAGCCCTGTAGCCAGCGTGCCGCAGCAGATGATAACAGCGCCCTGAATAGGGAGAAATCACGGTTCTTTGTGCCACATTCTATGTCACTATTACTGGTGCAGAGGCTAGGAGGAAGGGGGCTTTTAGAGATAGTCTGGGCAGTTAAAAGCTGAGTTTAAGGGGGTCAGAAAGGAACCTCTCATTACTGGAGAGTAAATCCATGTAGCATTTCAGCATTCTGACCTACTTTTGTTCATCTCTCACATGCCTGTGCTAAAAATGAAGTTGCTCGAAAATAGAGTTGTGCAAACTGGGGGTAGATACTTAGATGGTTAATAAATTATTCCATAAACTCATTTGTGGGTGTAAAATACTTCATGATAGAAAGGAAAATGTTAGTTTTGCAGGAATAGTCATTATAAACATCTTTGGTTTGCTTCCTCTATCAATGAGAAGTCAGAAAAATACCAAAGCAATCAAGTAAAATTATGAATGTACTTCACTTGATGGCAGACAGTTTTTATGCATATAAACTACTGTTATATACATATCTAAATTATAGGGCTTATATAAAAAATAATAGTATATATAAAAAAGAATAGTATATATAAATAATAGTATGTATATAATAGTATGTGTATATATATATATATATACACACACACATATATATACAGTAAGATCACATTGTGTCTATCATGTATCCAGCTTAATGTATAATAAGCATATTCTATATTCATAAGTATTTACTTACTACATCATATTTGACGTCTGCATTATATTCCATTCCATGTATTCCTTATTATTGGACACTTTGGATATTTTCAGAGCTTCACTATTATAAACAACGAATATCCTTATAGCTAAAACTTATCAACATCTATGATAATTTCTTTAAGTGAAATTATTAGAATTTTATTAGAAGGATTTCTAATAAAGGAGAAGGAAATGGCAAGCACTTCAGTATTCTTGCCTGGAGAATCGCAGGGACTGAGGAGCCTGGTGGGCTACAGTCCATGGGGTTGCAAAAGTCGGACATGACTTAGTGACTAAACCACCATAGAAGGATTTCTAGAAGGACAACGGGTTAAACAGTTTGTACAAAAGAAGGCAGACCAGTTTCTATTATTACGAGCAGTATGTGAAGGATCCTGAGTTGCCTTTTTCCTCAGTATTGACTATGTACAAGGCATCATGGATAGTTCTCATGGTGAGAGGTGGTCAGTGGAAGAGGGGTGCTTGGGTGCTGTGAGGTGGTGGCATCATGGATTAGGGACAGCTGCAGCTCAACCACTCCGAGATGGAGGGTCTTGAGCAGGGAGCGGGGCACCTGAATTTGGGGAGTGATATGTCAGAGGCACGAAGGTAGCATTTAGGCACAGATAAGCAGACTGACCCCATCAGTGACTGGCAGAAGCGCCTGCCTGGTTAGTGGGCCCTGCTGTTTTGGGGCCAACAACACCTCCCTTCTCTGAACTCCTACAAAGTTTAATTGTATCATCCACTTTAATATGGAAAAGCTGCCTATTCCCTCATATTGTTCTGTCATTGGATGGTTGTTATCTTTGCTTTTCTGATGGGATTGCAAAGTCTTTGGAGGCAAGTGCCCATTGTGGTCGAAGCAGAGAGGGTCTGAAAGCTGCCCCATGCTCCACACTATCCTTTCTGCCCCCTGAAAGTTAATAGTTCTCCGTGTACCATTTTCTTTCTTTTACATATGATTTTGTTTGAGAGAAAGTTCTGGGATTATTAGGGCTTCCCAGGTGGTGCTAGTGGTAAAGAACCTACCTGCAAGTGCAGGAGATGTAAGAGATGTAGATTTGATTCCTGGGTCAGGAAGACCCCCTGGAGGAGAGCATGGCAGCCACACTAGTATTCTCAGCTGGAGAACCCCCATGGACAGAGGAGCCTGGTGGGCTGCAGTCCATGGGGGTCACACTGAGTTGGACACTACTGAAATGACTTAGCAGCAGCAGCAGGTGTTATTAAATGTACACCCTCCTTTTTTTCAAACCACTGGGTTGATTTTAAGATTTAACCCAAATAATCAAACCAGTGATTCAGTTCTCTATTTTTCGTGGCATTATTATTTAGGGGCATTTCTTTGACCATCAGTTTCCCAGCTTGCCTACTATGTCTCCGAATCACCAAGTGTTCAGTTGTAGGTTTGTCCGTTCAGCTGTTACTGTAGGTACTCAGAAAATAAGAATGGGGAAATTACATTTTATGCAGCCTTTTTCTAGTATAGGGCAGGGGGTTCGAGGGATAGACGGTAGTTTACCCTCAAGTACTAATCTTTCTGGGCTTCCCCCAGTGGCTCAATGGTAAAGGATCCGTCTGTAACACAGGAGACGCAGGAGATGTGGGTTTGATCCCTGGGTGCGGAAGGTTCCCTGGTGGAGGGCATGGCAACCCACTCCAATATTCTTGCCTGGAGAATCCCATGAACAGAGGAGCCTAGAGGGCTGGAGTCCATGGGGTCACAAAGAATCAGACACGACTGAAGCGACTGAGCATATACGCATGCACTGATCTTCCTAGAGCTTCTTGTGCTGGAATTCATAACAATCAGGTGTAAAATCAGGTATAAAGAACCAGTGGTAGCTCACTGTGAAGCTCAGTGGAGAGATCTTTGCTTGAACAGGAATACTCAGTGCTGCAGACCGTGGTCTAGCAGCAGCTGTTCTTCTCAGCCTTTGCTGTAGGATCATCTTTGCAGCTGGTGGAGACACTGGGAGTATTTCTATTTCAACTGCTGACTAACATCCCAGGGCCAGGGCCACGCTCACTTCCTATCAAGAGCCAGTATTTTAGCCCTGATACCCTATTGTTGTGGTTCAGTCGCTCAGTCGTGTCCGACTGTTTGTGAATCCACGTTCTGCAGTGTGCCAGGCTCCCCTGTCCTTCACCATCTCCCAGAGCTTTCTCAAACTCATGTGCATTGAGTTGGTGATGCCATCCAGCCATCTCATCCTCTGTGGTCCCCTTCTCCTCCTGCCCTCAATCTTTTCCAGCATCAGGGTCTTTTCTAATGAGTTGGCTCTTTGCATCAGGTGGCCAAAGTATTGGAGCTTCAGCTTTAGCATCAGTCCTTCCAATGAATAGTCAGGGTTGATTTCCTTTAGGATGGACTGGTTGGATCTCTTTGCTGTCCAAGGAATTCCCAAGAGTCTTCTCCAGCACCAAGAGCCAATATTTTAGTTCCAGTGCCCTGAGACACAGTCATTTGCATTCCTAACATTGATCATTTCCATATACTCTACAGTATTTCAACAAAATGTTCACATAGTGCAACGGTGGTTCATGACACAAACCAAGAAAAAAAGGTGCTAATTGATACAAATGTGTGACAGAGAATTACCAGTTGCCATTAGAAATATGCCATGTGACTTTTCACTAATGCATGCTGCCTAAAGGAAAAAAAAAGCAGTCAAAATTCCAAATGGTGCCGTCACGATTGAAGTTGCAGCAATACTGGTGGGTGATAGAATGTGATCTTGAGATGCAAAGCTGTGGGTGGCTGACCTGGAATTTGAAAAGATCCTCGGATACTTGAAATCATTTCAAGGTTAAATGGAAAATGTGAGTGAGGACTATCTGAATCCTCCTTTACCTGGATAATGTATAAAGAAATATGAAGTGGAGAATAAACCTGTTCACAAATGTGTCACTGTTAGAGAATCACTCTCCTGAATGTGTTCAAATTGCTGGAGAGCAGTTTGACCGTGTGCTTCTTTAAGTAAGCTGCTATGGATTTGAATACTGTAATTTTGTAATAAATAGAGATTATTGAGGGCTGACCTTCTTTTGAAGTACTTATGTCCATTTAACAGTCTCTAAGAAATTCGGTATAAGGTTAAATTCATACATATACTGAAAATAAAGATAGAAACTGTTTAGTCAGGGACTCCTCCAACATCTGTTATTACATTCTCACAACAACACTTTGAGGTACTTACAATTAATCTCATTTTACAGATGAATAAACAGAGGCCCAGAAAGGTTAAATAGAAAAGCTAATAAGTGGTAGAGGCACAGGTAGATTTGATCTCCAAGGCAATGTGCTCAGCCACTCAGCTACACCGAATACTTTGCTAGAACCCTTTTCATGTTTCTGAAAAGAAACTTATCTGACCTGTAGGGCTTAAAAATGACTGTGTTGATTACAAGATAGCAATATTTAATTCCACTCATTTTCATTCCTTTAAAGGAAAAAAAAAATCATCCATTTGCGGCTGATTGCTTTGCCCTTTGTGCATCTGTTTTGTGTGTGAAGGTTTATAGCATTATATTGACTTTCTTCATTATCTAAATTTTATGCACCTAATGATACTTATTAGTATGCCTAGTGACCTCCTTTAAAATTTTTGCAATAAGGATGCACCCCAAACAATTCATCCAAGCAGCTTTTCATTGGTAAAATGCCTTCAGTGACCAAGCTGAAGCCACATATACTCATTTATGTGAGTGCTATTCTTGCAATTACTGTTGGAATGACAGTTTCTCTGAGGTATTTGAATGATGCAACTTGTTCAAGTTTAATGCCATCTATTATGAACTCTGCTGCATGCTGTTAATAGCTGGAAGGCATTGATTTTGTTTTCTGCTCTCTTATCTCAAGCCCATACATTTTGCTTGCGTTATTGACTGTTCTGATCATTTCATGCACCATGTCTTTAGAAGATGTATAAATCAATGTCAGCCATGAAACTTAAGTTGTTTATTAGGCTGCCATGTAGGTTTACACCTTCATGAAAATCATCTAATGTGGTTGGTGTCAGATGTTTCAAACAATTGTTGGCCAGTCTGATGAAAGAGGACAGCCTTGGAACATGTCACCCCTAGAGTAGGAAAGTTCATTCAGTTATTTATTTGGGTCACATGTTATACTTGACTGGATGCACTTTTTAATGATGTTAATTAACTTCTTCAGGGTGCTAAATTAGTTTAGAACTGCTATGATTATAGCATGACATAAATTGGACTCTCTATTCTAAGAGATGCATTTGAGTTTTGCAGAGCAAAAGGATATTTTGTACTGAATTAGTGCAAATGAAACCACATTGCTTACATTTGAGTATACTTGATAGAAGACCCATACAGACTTCAGATCAATTTCACACTTAAATCAGAGTCAGAAAACAAGTGCAAGAGCCTGAAAGCCTGTCTATCATTTTATACAATTACTGAGTCCTTTATCCAGAATCCAAAGAGCATCGAATTGCACCTCTAATCCAATAAAAAGTGTTTTTCATAATTAAGGCAATTATGAAATGCCTTGCAAAATCCATTCTTAAGAATCAGCTTCTAAATGCTTCCTGTGCATAAAGCAAATTTTGGATTAGTTTAGACTTTATATTCTTCCTTAATTTTTATAGTGCTTTCGATTCATGTCTCTTGGTCCCTTGTTTAGGATTTTTCAGAGCATTTTTCAAATATGGAGTTCTCTTGGTATGGGAGGTGCAGAGTTGCACATGGCAGCATTACTCACACCGGTTTCTGGAACAGCTGTGAATCCAGTCATACGAGGTGGCTGGTATTTCCACTCATGTGATGATTGATAGGTTTGGGAAAGTCTCCCTCAGCAATCAGTCATATGGCCCTGGCCAAGATCTCAAAACCCTCCCAACTGGTTAAAAATTAAATTCAGAAACATGGCCATAAGATTATCTTTAAGAATTTATTGCCTGGATATTTTTTGATTCAATTCATAACCAAAAATAAATACAAGGAAAGTTATTATTATTATTTGGTCACGACGTGTAGCTTGTGGGATCTTTGTTCCCTGCCCAGGGACTGAACCTGGGTCCTCAGCAGTGAGTCCTAACCATTGGAATGTCAGGGAATTCCCAGAAAATTTATTTTTAAAGTTATACATTTATGTGAGAGGCACCCTGTAGAGGTCTGAATTGTGCCCCCATAAAAATATGAACCTCAGAATGTAACTTATTGGAAAAAGAGTCTTTGCAGAGGTAAGGATCTTAAGGTGAGGTCATTCTGGGTTAGGGCAGGTTCTAAATCAAAAGATAAGTCCTGAGAATAAGAGAAGGAAATGGAAAGGGAGGGGAGGGAAGAGAAGAAGAAAAAGATGGGTGACAGAAACACAGAGAGATGAGGGCCATGTGGGGATGGGAGGCCGAGAGTGGAATTGTGCAGCTCCAAGCCAAGGAGAAGTCAATGGCACCCCATTCCAGTACTCTTGCCTGGGAAATCCCACGGATGGAGGAGCCTGGTAGGCTGCAGTCCATGGGGTCGCGAAGAGTCAGACAGGACTGAGCGACTTCACTTTCACTTTTCACTTTCATGCATTGGAGAAGGAAATGGCAACCCACTCCAGTGTTCTTGCCTGGAGAATCCCAGGGACAGGGGAGCCTGGTGGGCTGCCATCTATGGGGTCACACAGAGTCAGACACGACTGAAGCAACTTAGCAGCAGCAAGCCAAGGAACACAGGGGTTGCCAGCTGCCAGCAGAAGCTAGGAGGAAGGCAGGAAGGGGTTTCTCAGACAGAGCCTCAAGAGGGACCCAGCCCTCTGACATCCTGATTTTGGACTTTTGGCCTCTAGAGCTTTGGGAAAATAAATTTCTGTTGTTTTAAGCTGCTGAGTTTGCAGTACCTTGTGATGGTGGCCCCAGGCCTCCAAAACATGCCCCAGCCACTTCTGTCTGATATGCAGGTGTTACCTGCTTCCTCCTTCCCATTCAGGAGTGTGCTCACCGTGCCCTGCACCAGTGTGCCCTCTGTTCCCGCCTCTGCCTGGTGAGGGCCCCCATGCTTCCAAGGCCAGTTCATCATCCCCTCAACCACTTGGTTCTGATACTCCCTCTTCTCTAAACGCCCACAGCCAGCGTGTCTATATCCAGAGCAGTGCTGCCCACGCCCGCCTTGTATTATGTTGTACGTATATGCTTCCTCCCTTATTGTTTGGAAACATGCCTTGTTCAGCTTTAAATATGCTAGAATGCTTAGCACAGACCTTCATCTATAGTCGGGCTTCAAAATATGTTGAATCTAGTTGCATGGCATCATTTGCCATGAGACAAATTCTGTTTTTGTTTCACAATTTGGGTATGAAATTGTGTATGCAGAAAAAATTGAAGCCATGGGAGAAGTAATTTCAACAAAGCCAAAATTCGATGATTCTAAAAGCAAGCGTGAGAGAGCTGCTTATATTTCAATATGTTTTTGAATGAAAATATGTTGTTCAACGGATAATTCCAAGTCCAAATATTTTCCTGGGGAATATGATGTAGAATCATACTTACAGTTGGGGATACTTAATTCACTGTGTTAATGAGTATGCATTTGACTTCTCTATTTTTAGTCGTATTAGTCACTCAAATATTCTTCTGAAATATATTATCCTTGCATAATAAAAATGCTGTTCAAAAAGTCTTCATTCAGGACTTTAAAAACACCTTATTCACATCTAGTCAATTTCTGATCGTTTTGTTTAGCAATTTATTTTTATACTTTGGAAGTATAGCTTCTTTTTAAAAAATGTATTATTTTTTGGCTTTGCTCTATCTTCGTTGCTGCACAGGCTTTTCTCTCGTCGCAGTGAGTGGGGGCCGCTCTCTGTTGTGGAGGGCAGCCTCTCACTGTGGTGTCTCTTGTTGCAGAGCACGGGCTCTGGAGCACAGGCTCAGTAGTTGTGCTGCCTGGATTTAGTTGCTCTGTGGCATGTGGGATCCTCTTGGATCAGGGACTGAACCCGTGACTCCTGCACTGGCAGGCACATTCTTAGCCGTTGACCCATCAGGGAAGCCCTTGTTTGGCAATTTAAACAAGATAATGTATTGGAAAGTACTTTCAGAGCTGCTACATGCAACACACATTAATTATGAAATTTGAAAAGTAGTTTGTGAGTCTGAACTGCCAAATTTAAGTCAGTGGTTGACGACCTTTAACCTTGGTGCAAAGCCTCTTTTTTATCCCATCTCTATTTGGCACATGCTTTCTGGATTTAAGCCCTTTCTTACCATGCCTGTGTGTAGGTAGTCTTGCTGCTGCTCCCTCTTGATGCCAGGTTTTGGTGGGGAGGACCATGCTTAGATGGATCTTCCCAACCCAGGGATCGAACCCATGTCTCCCACATTGCAGGTGGATTTTTTACCAGCTGAGCCACTAGGGAAGCCCAAGAATACTGGAGTGGATAGCCTATCCCTTCTCCAGCAGATCTTCCCCACCCAGGAACTGAACCAGGGTCTCCTGCATTGCAGGCAGATTCTTTACCAGCTGAGCTATCAGGGAAGACTTAGATGGAATAAGCAAGGTTTCTGGCTTGAGGAAGATTTACATATGAATGCCGGGTCACATTTTAGCTAATTGTACGTCTGTCACCAAATCATTTAGCTCAGCTGAGCCACAATTTTACCATCTGTAAGCATGATTAATAGTATCTACATCATAGCACTGTCATGAGGGTTAAATTGGGTAAAATAATATCTGTAAAGTGTTTAGACTTGGTCTTGGCATATTCAGGGTGCTCAGCAAATAAATTGTAGTCATGATTTTGTTGTGGATGATCAAGAATTAAACCCTCTGAATTTATTTAATTCATTCAACAAATATGTATTGTTGTAGGCTTTGAGAATACAACAGAGATGAGACACGGTGTCTGCCTTTTCAGATGGGAGCCAGATATTTAAATAGGTTGAAGGAAGTCTGAGAGAGAATCTGAACAGTATAATGGACACATGTTATAACCCATCCCATTCAACTCAACTCTTTCTGGTTCAGTTCAGTTTAATTGCTCAGTCATGTCCAACTCTTTGCAACCCCATGGACTGCAGCACGCCAGGCCTCCCTGTCCTTCGCCAACTCCTGGAGTTTACTCAAACTTGTGTTCATTGAGTCGGTGATCCCATCCAACCATCTCATCCTCTGTCGTCCCCTCTCCGCCTGCCCTCAATCTTTCCCAGCATCAGGGTCTTTTCCAATGAGTCAGCTCTTTGCATCAGGTGGCCAACGTATTGGAGTTTCAGCTTCAACATCAGTCCTTCCAATAAACACCCAGGACTGATCTCCTTTAGAATGGACTGGTTGGATCTCCTTGCAGTCATAGCGAAATGTCCATACCTCTTTTTCTCCTTTCTGTCCCCAAATTCAATTAAAATGGCTGGAAAGGAGTAAAAATAGGTAAACCCACAAACACAAAGGAAGATGAATGGAGACACCAGCAAATGAAAGAAGCCTAGAGCTGCAGCTGAATGAGCAGCGTAGAGGGAAGAAACAATCCCAGGTGCCCTCAAGAGGGAGACTGTGAGGAGCAAGCAACCCAGAACTTGAAGAGGAGGGACACATTGAGGCTTCACGATGGGACGGCAGGCAGCAGAGAGGCACCAGGCAGATACACTGTATATGCAGTGGTTGGATTCCTTGGGTCCCGCCCCATTCCATGCATCCAGTTGACAAATTCCACAGGCAGGGCGTGAGAGGTTTGTATTTTGGACAAGTGAAACCAGAGAGAATTAGAATTTACTGACAAGGAATATGGCTTCCTAGGTGGCACTAGTGGTAAAAAACGCCCCTGCCAGTGCAAGAGACATAAGAGACGTGGGTTCTACCCCTGTGTTGGGAAGATGCTCTGGAGGAGGGCATGGCCACCCACTCCAGTATTCTTGCCTGGAGAATTCCATGCGCAGAGGAACTTGGTGGGCTGCAGTCCATAGGGTAGCAAAGAGTCAAACACGGCTGAAGAGACTTAGTACAGCATAGCACAGCACAACACAGGCATAGGGAAGGGCAAGGATGGAGTGGATAATTAAATACGAGGAATGAAGTGAGTGTCTGTACGTGACCTCTGGTTCCCTTCCCCTACTCTGTTATTAATACTAACATGTTAGAAGTCAGACATGTCATCCTAACCTCCTCTGCCTCCACTCACTAAACACACACACATAAACCCAACTGGGCCAGAAGATAGATTCTTCTCTGGAGAAACAATATGACCATAGAGAAAAGACCTTTACATATTGACATTATGGTACTCTAATGAAAAGATTAGATTAATAGCCCGTCACACTGTAGTGAAAACTATCCAGTAAGCCCAATCCAGGCAACTAGAACTTCCACTTAGATTGTTGTAAATACAAGCAGACAACCAAGAATTTCTACTCATTGGAGGGAGATCTGTGAAATGAGAGAGACTAAAACAAAGAGAAAAAAGGAACTTTAGAAGAAATTGATATAAGGCAGGAAACTGAAGAAAACATCTAGAAAACTAAAATTAAGATTTAGTTCAGGAAATAGGGAGAGATACTGCATATATGAAGGAAGAATAGGACACTGGGGAAAAGGAGTAACCAGAAAGGATGAAATGCTATTGGAAATTAAAAATATGATAGGTGACATAAAATCCCAATAGAACGATTGGAAGATAAACTTGAATTCTCCTCCAAATAGAACAGAACAAAACACCAAAAAAACTAAGAGATGCAAAATAAGAGAAAAGATAAGAACTGGAAGATTGATCCCAGAGGTCTAACCTGTGACTAATGAGTTAAAAAAGCAGAGAAGAGTGAAAGTGTAGCTGAGAGAAGTATTAATGAACTAGCACTAGAAAATTTTCTACAACTGTAGAAATAAATAAATCTTTCAGTTGAAAAGGCCTATTGAGTATCCATCATAATGAATGAATAAAGAATGATTAGAGATGGCTCATTATGACATACCAGGATACAGGGGAAATGAGAAGTTTACAGAGTAAAAAAATGTATTGGGAATCAGAATGGCATTGCATTTCTTAACAGCAATACTGAATGCAAGACCTGCAAAATTTTGAGGGAAAATAATTATCAAACAGGATTCTGTCCCCAGCTAAACTATCTTGTCATGTGTGAAGGCAAAATAAAAGAATTTCCTGATGTAAAAGATTAACAGATATATGTGTCACACATATATATATATATGTATGTATTTTTTATATATAGCATTTTTTTACACATATAGAGATTAAAAAAATTTTGACTATGTTGCATGGCATGCAGAATCTTAGTTCCCCAGCTAGGGATTGAATTCCTATTTTTATATTTGTATTCCTCCAGGTCCAAACCTTTTCCTTCTCTTTCCAAATATAACCCATGTGATATTATGTTAAGCATTCTCTTGCTTTTCCTTATCATTTTACTATATGTTTATATTTCCAAACAATATATCATCAGGAGGACAGGAGGCTCTGGGTGGAAGGGTGTTAGGGGGAAAAAAAATCACGATGGCTTATATGATAATTTTGAGCTTTTTGCAAATAATACTGAGGTGAATTTTTTAGATCTGATGAAATGTGAAAAAAAATTAATAGATGCTTCAGTTCAGTTCAGTTCAGTTGCTCAGTCGTGTCTGACTCTTTGCGACGCCATGAATCTCAGCACGCCAGGCCTCCCTGTCCATCACCATCTCCCGGAGTTCACTCAAAGTCACGTCCATCGAGTTGGTGATGCCATCCAGCCATCTCATCCTCTGTCATCCCCTTTTCCTCCTGCCCCCAATCCCTCCCAGCATCAGAGTCTTTTCCAGTGAGTCAAGTCTTCACATGAAGTGGCCAAAGTACTGGGGTTTCAGCTTTAGCATTCCTTCCAAAGAACACTCAGGGCTGATCTCCTTTAGAATGGACTGGTTGGATTTCCTTGCAGTCCAAGGGACTCTCAAGAGTCTTCTCCAACACCACAGTTCAAAAGATCAATTCTTCAGTGCTCAGCCTTCTTCACAGTCCAACTCTCACATCCATACATGACCACTGGAAAAACCATAGCCTTGACTGAAAATTAATAGATGCTAAGCAAATGAAAAACAAGGAAACCACTAACTCCTGTCTCTCATTTTTCCTATTTGGGTATGAGTCGTTGGAGGGAAATGACGATGCGTTTCCACATCTGTCTGCCTGGTCCCTCACCTTTTGCGGACATTCAATACATGTGCATGAGTAGATAGAATGAAAATTGTTAATGAAGACATAGTCAAACCAACAGATAAACAAGCCTCCTTTATGTATCAATCTGCGTATGCAATTATTCCTATAATTTGGTGGTAGTGAAGCTTGTGTCTCCTGAAAAATGGTGATATTTTAGTTTATCAGACAACAAATACTTATGAGTTTATGATCTTACTCTTTTTTATTCAACCAGAAACTTACTGTCTTCTAAAAACTCAATCCACAATTGGGGTGTCTTGTTTCCTTGAGATCTTGGTGACTTCCCTGTGGCGCCTATTTTCTGAGTGCGTATCTGTGGGGACCTCACCAGGTCTCTGTTGAAGCTGGGGTCCTGTCCTTCATAGATGATTTAAATTTGCTTGAGCCAGATATTTGGAGGGCATGGCGAACCTGGGATCCTTTTAGAATAAGACTGCTGTTTTCCCAGAATGCCAGGTTGTTTTAACTTTGAAATCCAAGCTCACCTGAGGCAGGCTTCTTTGTGGTTAAAAATTTGCAGGGAAGATTTTTTTTTCAGCTTTGAAGTTCAAGACATAATCTTCCTTGTGCTGTCCTGGAGAGTGGAGGATTTATGTTTGGTTTACCTGTGTTGCACATACAGCCCTTTGGCATTGTGTCTTTATGCGGGGTGTAGTGTGCACCTCCTATTTATGTTCCATCTTAGGCTGTGTGTGCTGTTCCAGCACCGCTTGAGGCCTCGTAGACCAAGTTCAAGTCCATCTGGTTTGCCTATTGACATCAGTTTGAGAGGCAGTTTTGGGGCTCTGGTCTTCATTCAGAATCTGGCTGTGACCTGGATTTTTGCTTCTGAGAATTCCTTACTTTCTTATCAACTCACTGATGCAAGTTAGAAAACAGATTTTCTATTTCATTAAGTATTTTTAGTCATTTGTAGCAAATAGTTTGGCTAGAGTATCTAGTTCACTATACTCCTGAAAATTTAAGGCAGTAGTACTCTTTTCAAGTATATCAATGGATATTCTTACAATATACCAATCAACAATTCATCCTTTATAGAGAATTGAACAAAAGAAAGTGAGACTAAATTGCAAGTCTAATTAAAAGTTCTGTGACTAAAAGGCTGATTGGACTCTGGCCAAGCCAAGTGACTAAGAGGAATTTAAATATCTCTCTGAATATTTAAAAAACAGAAAGGGAAACAAAACAGTACCTGCAGTCATTTATCTTGTTTGATGGAGTCCTCCTTTGCCTGAGGCAGGAGGCTGGAAAAGATGACCTCTTAATGCCCTTTGAGTTCTGTCATTTTATTACATTTGTGAGAAATAGAGCTAAACTTTCAGAACAGTTTTTCACTGTGAGTTTGTGAAGTGATATTATGAAACTGGTCTAGTTTCTATCTGTCAATTTCAACTTCCTGCAGGAAATTTCCAGGTACTGAGTTTTACTCCACAGGACACAAATTTCTTTTTCTTGTGATTTGTCAGTTTTCTCAGGCTTTCCAAATCATATACAAAAATGTGTAAAGAACGGTTCCCTCTGTCTGTATCCATAGGGATTCCCTTTGACTTTTCCTAGATAAGATAGACGAAGCATCAGAAATAAGGAAATCAATTTTCCATTAATAGTTGGTAGTGTAGTAAATGCAAAGATTAAGGGAAGGGGAAATACTTTTAGTATTCAGAAAGATTCTGTCATTGTCGCGAGTCACCAGGGTCTTTTGTGAGCTGGCTGACATAGAAATGTGCTCATCGGGGGTTATTCATTGATGTAAAATTTGATGTCTGATGCCGTGTTGATCCCCCAAAATTTACCACTGTGTGCGACGGTGACTGTCTCTTTCAGCCCTGGCTTATTAGGACGAGCAATAGCCATTGTGATGATGGCATATTTTTCTCAGTAGATTCTTGACTCTATAGAGTTTTGATTTTAGAAAAAAAAAAAAAAATGCCATCACAGGCAACTTTCTTTCTTTTTTATCTTTCTTTGTTATGGCAGCCACATATTGTTTTATAACTGAAAAAAATCCAAGAGAGTTAAAAAGAAAAGACAGTGCTAATTCAGACCTTGCTCTTGAGGGAAAGAGGAAGGCTAGACTGTGCATCCAGTGAGCCAACTTATAAGTTAGTTTGGCATTTTCTGTTTGTTTTATATAGTTTTCCCAGTGTAGGGGGAGGAGTCACTCTGGGCCTATTGAGCAATTTTACTTCAGTTCAGTTCAGTCGCTCAGTCGTGTCCGACTCTTTGCGACCCCATGAATTGCAGCACGCCAGGCCTCCCTGTCCATCACCAACTCCCGGAGTTCACTCAGACTCTTGTCCATGATCCATGATGCGATCCAGCCATCTCATCCTCTGTCGTCCCCTTCTCCTCCTGACCCCAATCCTTCCCAGCATCAGGGTCTTTTCCAGTGAGTCAATTTTTCACATGAGGTGGCCAAAGTACTGGAGTTTCAGCTTTAGCATCATTCCTTCCCTTAAAAATTCCTGAATATGAGATGAGCAAGGTTAAATCACAGATGACTGAATCCTTAGGGAATCCGGCTGCCTTTCACTCTTTTCAGATATAGAATCTGAGCAGTTTAAAGAGCTGTGGTGAGCACACACACCACAGGGCTCCCCGTGGCTGTGGACAGCACTTGGCAGATGATCCTAAACTGATGCCATGGTCCTCCAGGCTGGCCCACGGGTCCCTAAGACTGCCCGCCTCATCTGTGAAACCTTTTGAATCCACATTCCTCCTTTGTGATTATTTGTTTTTACTTGCAGATGATATGTAAGTATTGCTCCCATTGTTGTTCAGTCGCTCAGCTGTGTCCAACTCTTTGGACCCCATGGACTGTATGGCACACCAGGCTTCCCTGTCCCTCCCCACCTTCCAGAGCTTGCTCAAACTCATGTCCGCTGAGTTGGTGATGCCCTCCAACCATCTCATTGATACCTAGATGTTTTATCTATTGTAAGATATATACAGAAAATATAAATTACCATCAGATGAGGGAACAAAAGAAATGTAAAAGAGAACATGTAGGGTATCTTCCCAACTCTACTGGATGGATGCTGTCCCCACCTTGCATGTACCTACTTTGGAGGATGCCAAGAAAGGATACTTAAAGACCTAAAGATGATCAAAGAACAACTAACTTCTCATGTTAAAGAAGTGAACAGGGAATTTTCTGGGCAAGTGTGACCTGATGCTACTCTTGACAGAGGAATATATGAATAGTATTTGTCTGCCTCTAGTTCTTTTGGCGGAGAAGGCAATGGCACCCCACTCCAGTACTCTTGCCTGGAAAATCCCATGGACGGAGGAGCCTGGTAGGCTGCAGTCCATGGAGTTGCTAAGAGTTGGACATGACTAAATGACTTCACTTTCACTTTTCACTGTCATGCATTGGAGAAGGAAATGGCAACCCACTCCAGTGTTCTTGCCTGGAGAATCCCAGGGATGGGGGGGCCTGGTGGGCTGCCGTCTATGGGGTCGCACAGAGTCGGACACGACTGAAGCGACTTAGCAGCAGCAGCAGTTCTTTTGGGTTTCCATGTCAGGTTGATAGCAAACAGTGTTAGAGAAGGGGGGAAATAATGAGATACCTAAATTATGATAAAAGGAAAATAAGAATCTCCCTAATTAATTTTGCTCATCTTTAGAGATCACAGGAAAGGAAATGAAAGGTGGCGGGAGCAGGCAGAGGGAAAATCTTGCAAATTCTTCAAATACGAATGAGATTCTGTGATAAACCCTCACTTTCGGGTAAGCATTTTAATGGATCCCTTAATTAGCTTTTCTGGAGAGCTCACTGATGATATGCTGGAATAATGATCCCCTGTGCTCCGAGTGTCTAGTCATTAGCTTGCAAGGTGACTGAACATACTAATACACTTGCCTTTTAGACACTTTAAGCCCATGTTCCTGTGATAAGGGTCTTGCCTTTTTTTGGCTCAACCATAGAAAGACGTAGGTGGGCTGGGTTCTCTCAGAAGGGCAAGGACACTGAGCCAGTCTCCATGTAACTCCAGGTCCTAAAAGGAGATTCTTGGGGCGGATCTTTCTGGAACTTTTCCCGTGCTGCCTGCCACTTCTGTACCAAAGCTTTGGCTCAGCATTTATAGGCATCCCCTAGATCTGGAATTCATTCTAGTTTAGAAAATTAATTACCTCTTGTCACCTTTATCTGCAGCATCTTTTTGAACATGCAGCTTTCATCTATGTGTATTTATGTTGTACTTCTAAATGGTGGATTAGTTTTCCATTTTATTTCTAAGGCATGCTTTCTACACTTCACGGTTATAGATCAGACAAGGTGAGGAATAGGTTAGGCAAGGTGAGTGGGTGGAAACTGGGAAGGTGCTTCAGCTCCCAGCTGAGCCAGTGACTTGGCTTTGCACCAAGTCCGTAACAAACTGGGCTCGGATCACCTCTGACGGGCCCAGCCTGGTTTGGTTCCAGCATGTTAGTACATGCTGGTGTGCGCAGCCTTTTGCATTGCATAACTTCTTCTTGTGCCCCTGGCTGAAAGCAGCTAAACTGCAGATAATTTATTCAGCATAAATTATTGCTAACCTTAGCTGGAATAACGCACGCTTTTGATCCTCTTTAGATATGGAGCCGATGGGGGATTGGCTGGCTACAAAGTTTTCCCTGTATCTTTCAGTTAAATCAAACTCCAGATCTTGAGGACATCTGATATTCCTCAAGGACATTAAATCTATAAAACTGGTGCCTGAATCATATGCTAAAAAAAATATAATTCACAGTTTGTTTTGTTAGTGTGAGCTATCAGTAACGTTTTAAACATCTAATTACTTTTTTCACTTAATAATTCATTCCTGTATAATTAGAGACAAGTTATGCAACATGCCTAGGTTTTCAAATGTGGACATCTTCTTTAAGTGTTTTACACCAGTATCTACGAGATGAAACATAAGAACAAATGCATATTTTAAAAAATTAATGCTCAAGTTTTGTTTTGTTTTTGTCCTGGCACAGCCTCTCTCTAGGCAGTTTTGATGAGGTATGTTTTGAATGGTAATAAAAGTTCCAACCTGCCCAAACTACATATTCTTCACTAGGCAGTTTCAGGGAAATCTTCCCACTGTGCTTGCTTTTAACTTCCCTCCAGGTAGACACACTTTACCCAAAAAGTATGATTGTTTAGGTCAGCAAGCAACCTTATGAAGGGATTTTGCACACACCAGTCGAAAGTGTGTGTGTGTGTGTGTCTGTGTGTGTCCTATCAGAGTTCAGAATTCCTGGCCCAGCTCCTATGCTTCCACATTACACTCAACTCACATGGAAGCCTGGAAGCAAGTCACGCTGTCCGATTGGTGAATGTTGATCCTAATCATGTAGGGAAAATAATGTCTGGTTTTTAAATTGAAAACGTAGCACTTCAGTGTGGTAAGAACAATTCAAACACTGCCAAAGGGCATATAATGAAGACACGTAGATCTTCCCACCAGATCCCAATCTCTAGTTTTGTTCCACGGGTAACCACTCTCCCCACATTCTTGGGAATCCTTTCTGAAATAGTCAGTGCACATATCCGTTTTATATGTATGCTTCTTATTTTAAAAATACCCAAGGGGCATCCTATCTGTACTGTTTGGCTCCTTACTCATTTCACTTATCAATCTATCTCAGTGTGGTGCCAAATTGATCATGCATCCTTTCCACGTTTGCACAGCTGTCCACTCTTTAGATGAGTCATGCTTTATTTACTTATGTTAAATATTTATTTGTTTGGCTGCCTTGGGTCTTAGTTGTGGCACGTGGGATCTTTCACTGTGGCGCACAGACTCTCTAGTTGTGGTGCGCAGGCTCAGTAGTTGGGGTGCAGGCTTAGCTGCTCTCCGGTATGTGGGATCTTAGTTCCCCAGCCAGGGATCAAACCCACGTCCCTGGCATTGCAAGGCGGATTCTTAACCACTGGACCACCAGGGAAGTCCCAAGCCATACTTTCTAACTCATCCCTTATTGCTGGACATTTGGCTGCTATTACAAACAAGTCTGCATACATTTTTGGGATCCGATGTGAGTAGATCTGTGCTACCCCGGTGGCTCAGTGGTAAAGAATCTACCTGCAAATGCGGGAGATGCAGGAGACATGGGTTTGATCCCTGCGTGGGGAAGATCCCCAGGAGGAGGAAGTTGCAACTCACATCAGTCTTGTCTGGCAAATCCCATGGAGAGAAAAGCCTGGTGGGCTATAGTCCATGGGGTCACAAAGAGTCACATGCACATGAAAAGATCTAGAGCATGAGTTACTTGAAGCAGGTTTGTTTGGTCCAAGGGGATGTATAGCTTAATTTTCATAGATGTTGAAAAATTGCCTCTGCAAAATCACACAATATAAGATTGTAACAAAAGTAGACTCATTTCAAAGGAATACATCCAGACCCCAGTGTCTCCAAATCTCAGAGCAACGGCCACTGAGATGGGGAAGCCTGGGCAGGCAAACTTTCTGTCCTTCCTGTCAACCAGGTAGTATCCATGATTTACACTCCTGTAAAATGCTTCCCATGTATCATCTTCTTAAATCCTCAACACACACTCACGAAGCAGAGATTTTTATCCCATTATAAATCACTACATGATGCCAATATTTGGGATCAGTCAAAAATAAATGACAGCACGAACGTTTGACTTGTGCTTGCCCAGGATCTCTTTGTAATTGAAACCCTGCACATGGCTTACACAGAATATTCTAGGATCACTATGAAGTATAGGTAAATTCTGTCGTTCTGTGTCTCTGTAATACTGGCGATGAAATGACTTAAGAGCAGCACACTTGCATTTTAACGCTACTTGAGATCTTGATAGACACAAGCATGTTTAGCCCAAGCCATTTAGGTTATAGTTCAGGCTCAACGCAAATCTGTGACCTATTCAACTCTCCTTTATTTCAAGATGGCAAAGCGTGCTTGACAAAGAAGAGCAAAATTCGTGATTAATTCCAACGTCTGTAAAAAGAATGCATCCAACAGCACGTCCTGTTTGTTTATTTGTTGAGGTATTAGGGACATTTTGTATTGAATTAAAATACTTGAATATTGAAAAGTCTTAAAGTGCACTATATAATGATGAATGGGAGAAAAATCCATTGTGCATGGATGTGTAACCCTTATCAGACGGGTAAGAAGACAGGAAATGTTGAATGGAAATATTTCACAACCTTGTAAAATCTTCTCCATGGGTGACCTCAGAGCACCCCTTCAGGGACATACAAGCATCCATGGCTTCCTGGCTTACCGTGGTAGTCATGTGAGTTACAGGCCGTGTCTGTTCATTACTGCTTTTATTTGCTATGTTCTTTTTTTGTACCTGTGTGCATAAGGATGGCTGATCCTGTAAGCTTCTCACTAGTTAATGACCATCTAGCTGGCTTTGTTTCCTTCTAGTTAAGGAGAGTAGTCTTGGAAGGCAGAGCATGTGGATTTGAATCACGGCCAGTAATTATTTGTGTGTCTCTGGGCTTCAGTCTCCTCATCTGTAAAATGGGATCTTGATATTAATTGTCTCATAGGGTTGTAGTGAGAATTAAATGAATTCATCATGGAAATCTCTTAAAATAGTTCAAAGCCCATCATTTAAAGTAGGTCTTTACAAAGCTTCCTGTTACTATAACTAAGCCCCTTTCACACGAGAGCGCTGTAGTCAAGACTGAGAAGTAAATAAAAAATTTAAAATGAGAACGTCCTTGTCAGTTAGGGGCTCTCAGTCTAATTTGATAAGTATATACCACGTGCTAAGAGAGCATAAGGAAAGGAGAGATTATTGCTGAATGTGTGACTTCTTTTTAAAGATTTATTTTCTTAATTTATTTTATTTTTCAGTTTAGTTCAGTTGCTCAGTCATGTCCAATTCTTTGTGACCCCATGGACTGCAGCACACCAGGCTTCCCTATCCATCACTGCCTCCCAGAGCTTGCTCAAACTCATGTCCATGGAGTCGGTGATGCCATCCAACCATTTATTTATTTTTAACTGAAGGATTATTACACTATCGTATTGTTTCTGCAATACGTCAACGTGGATCAGCCATAGGTATACTTATGTCCCCGCCTCTTTAGCTTCCCTCCCACCTCCCATCCCATCTCACCCCTTCTGGGTTGTCACAGATTACTAGTTTGAGCTCCCTGAGTCATACAGCCAATTCCCACTGGCTATTGATTTTACACATGGTAGTGTATATATTTCCATGCTACTCTCTCTATCCCTCTCCTTCCTATTCCCCCGCCCCATGTCCATAAGTCAGTTCTCTATGTCTGCATCTCCCCTGGAGTGGGTGGTTTCTTGGAGGAAGCTGGATTTACCCTAAATAGTAAGACTCATGTCTTTCATAGAAAAGATGGATGTCCTAATAGGAGCAATTCCCTGAGCCCATGTAACTATTACATTTACCTAATATTTCTTGACTACCTATTATTATGTGTTGGCAATGCATTAGGTGATGGTGATCTAGTTAGGTCCCTGCCTGCACAGAGCTTCTCACTGAGACAAACACAGTTTCTGAATGATGTGTTCGTGCCTTCCTCAAGAAAGGAGGTCCAGGGAGAAGAGATACATGCCATATTTGGTTTTGCATATTATCGTGTGTCACTTTGTGATACAATCATTGATATATATATGAAATGGAAACAGGATCACAGTTTGACATATAAAGCATATAAAGCAATGGAAATGATAATTTTCAGAAATAATTTCAAAGGAAATAGGAGAGACTAAAAATTTCAAATTTAAGTTTTTTAAAAGCAGATACCTTTTTAATATTGGAAAGGGTTTTAACCTAGGCTGATTTTGTATGTCCATAGCTCAAATCACCGTAGGAATGGTTTCTTTTAGGGCATGCTTTCCTTCTTCCATTTACATCATTCATTCACCAAATACTATTGGGTCTACTCTGTGATAGGTCTTGTGCTAGACAGGCGATGAGGAGCATCACTGAGACAAACAGAGTCCTTTTCCTCATGAGGCTTGTATGTTCTTGGACTGAGTTAAAATGAAATGATCAAATAAAGAAACCACCACATGCAGTATGCTCAGAACTTACGTGTCCTTCCTGAAATGAATCTGTTGGAATCTCAAAGGTTAGTATGGAGCATTTGGAATGAGCTGTGCTTTGTGTAAGGAGTGGGGTAAGACCTGTGGTTCATGTTGGCAGTGGGGTGTGACTGTTGGTTGGGTAACCTGTGGTTCCTGTGGGGAGTGTGTTGTGTACCCCCAAGGAAGGGGGAGGGGCATGGCAAGGAAAAGGGGTTTTCCTCCCCTCCAGATTGCTCACATCACTTTAAACTGCAGGATAACACAGGGTAGAAGAAGAAGGAGCTCAGATGGTAAAGAATCCACCTGCAATGCTAGAGACCTGGGTTCAATTCCTGGGTTAGGAAGATGCCCCTGGAGGAAGGCATGGCAACCCACTCTAGTATTCCTGCCTGAAGACTTCCCATGGACAGAGGAGCTGGGAGGTCTACAGTCCATGGGGTCACAAGAGTCAGACACGACTTTGTGACCTAAGCACATCAGCATCCTTGTTTAATGGTGCTTGATGAATTTCCTACCCAAAAGCCTTTGAGCCTGTTCCCAGGATTCTGGGCTACTATTTCTTTTTTTTTAAAAACTCTTTATTGATTTTATTACAGTGTTGCTTCTGTTTTATGCTTTGGTCCTTTGGCCTCCAGGCATATGAGATTTTAGCTCCCCAACTAGGGACTGAACCCACACCCCCTGTATTGGAAGGTGACGCCTTAACCACTGGACAGCCAGGGAAGTCCTGGTCACTGAGTATTTCTAAGGGGTGGTTGGAACTTCTTGCTACCTTTTAAAGAACTGGAAGTAGAGCCTGTCTGAGATGTTTGGTCCTGGGAAGCACTCTTAGTCCTAGAAGGTCTTAGAACTGGCTGGCATCAAAATTGTCCTTGATCCAGGGCCAAATGTGGTTTCTGCTGCTGGGTGTGAGCGCTCCCTAAACCTGCTTGTCTTGTGGTTAGGGAACTGTTTTCATATCTCAGATTTTACCGTCATTGTGGCTAATTGACATTAAAGGTATAAGACCCAGGTGGGCCTTCCACTGCCATGGGTAAAAATCAAGAGCCCCAAAATCAGGAGGAAACCTGCTTGTGAAGAAGTGGAAAATGTTTCCCACCAGGACAGAAGAATGATTTTTGGGGAGAAACTTATTTAAAGTTCTTTTGTATTCTTGGTGCTTTTCAAGGCAGAAATATATTTGTTTCCTTGGTTCAGTGAGTGCCTGTCCAACGACTACATCATTAAGTAAAAGCTAAATGCAAATTGAGTGGTGATGATGTTTCATATGTTGACCTCACAGCAATCCTGTATGATCAGCTCTCTGATCATATATGGGGGTGCCTTGGTACCAGACATGCAGCAGAAGCCTCTGAAAATTTGCCTTCATAATAAAAAGTTTATGGTTGCTTACATTTGAAATGGAAACTGCAGGAATCCTGCAGGCTGCAGGAATCAGGCTCGGGCACGCCAGTGACCTATTTTGCAATGCCGAGCTCACATCCAAGACCCTCTCAGGAATTGTGAGTAATGTGTGTGAAGCAAGAGACTGAAAACATGAAACAATCCCAGAAATAATTTAAAGTTTCAGATAAATTATAACATAATTTGGTGTTTCTTTGAAGATGAAAGTCGTTAAAAGTCTTTATTGCAGTACATTGTGCTTTGTAAAGTAGTTTGAAAAAACAAGTCAAGGATTCTAGCTTTTTTGTCTGACTACCAGACCCTTATCAGACCCTGGGAATTGGTGGGCGGCTGGGGTAGGAACTCAGGCAGGGTGAGGTGGGGAATTCGGGCACCTGAGAGTGTGGCCTGGGTCATGAATTCTTGCTTCTGCTAACCTGATGGGTCTGTATTTGTGGTTGAAATAGTCTGAGAATTCCTGGGAAATACAGATGCGATAGTCCCATTGTGTGAATCCTGCCTGTCTGCTCAGAGTCAGTAAAGAAAGCTGCCTAAGATGTTATCAAGTAAATCCTGAGGGATAGGTTGGCTTAGTGGTCTTGTAGGTAAATAGGAAAGGTAAGAGAGGCTGTAAAGCTATTTCCAGTGAGACACATGGAGAAACTCCCAAGAGGGTTGAGGCCAGGCGTCCCGTCCTTCTCCACTTCAGGTCTAGGAGGTGCCCCTGGCTCTCACTCCAAGCCTTCTGCTAAAATGCATCTCTAATGCATGAATTGGCTCTTCTGGGTCAGATACATAGGGTGATAAAATCACCAAAATGCAAAACCAGCTTTGCTCAAATGAGATGTTTTTTTGTCACACAGCAACTAAGCTTTGCACTAACAAGAAACACCAGGTGACAGCGAAAATGCTTTGCAGGTGGTTGTGAGAGCCTGCAGGGGAGCACACGTCTCATCCTCTCTCTAGTGCCTCAGTTCATCCTTATACAGGTTTTTCTGCGCATGTGTATCATGCCATTCTCCTGAGCTTGCAGGTTTTGTTGTTAAAAAATTATTTAATACAGCAATGGAAACATGAACGAGTCCTTATAAAGAATTCCAGTGATGAGCAAAAAGGAAGGTCTTAAGTATTCAGGAGAAACTGAAAATAATGAAAAGTTTTAAAAGGTATAAGAATGAGAGACTAGGTGGTAGATCTGAAGGAGTCATCATCAGAGAGAATGCCAACAAGAGAGAGATTCACACATACACACACACACACACACAAACACACACACACACAGAGGGTCACAGAGAGAGACAGAGAGAGAGAAGTGAGAAGTGAGACCTGAGCCACGAACGCCGTGGACATCGTGGTGGCTGTGCTGCTTGTTAAGCTATTGCTCTCGTTTCAGACCTGCTGTTTGTGCTCCGCTTTGTGAAGCAAGCCATATTTCTGCTTCGCCCTTTGGCAGCTGCTTCTTGTTGGGATCTGTCCATGGAGATGGAGGCTTGAACCTGGAGCAGCAGTTGGTTCCAGTCTTTTCCTCCATTCCTGGACCCTGATCTGTTTACCAGCGCAGAGGTAGCAGTGCCAGCTGGCAGGTTCCTCCCAATCAGAGATCTGAGTTCGAGCTCTGTGGAGCCCCTCCTGTAAGTGCTTGAGGCATCACCACCAGTCAGGCACCACGATTTCCTCAAGGTTGACCAACCATGCCCGTTTGCCTAGGACTCTCCTGGTTTTAGCCTGAAAAGTCTGTGTCTCAGAGAAACTTCTTCCCAGAAGTCTGGTTTGGTCATATGATGCTCCTCTTGGGTTCTGCTCCATTTCTCTACATTTTCCTTAGCCTCAAGGAGACCCTGATGCTGGGAAAGATTGAAGGCAGGAGGAGAAGGGGATGACAGAGGATGAGATGGTTGGATGGCATCACTGACTCAATGGACATGAGTTTAAGTAAGCTCCGGGAGTTGGTGATGGGCATGGAAGCCTGGTGTGCTGCAGTCCATGGGGTTGCAAAGAGTTGGACACGAATGAGCAATTGAACCGAACTGAGCAGTGGTGAGTGCTTCCTAAAATTGCCCAGATTTTCCCTTTGCCTTTTCAGTCATCCATTACCCACTTATGCAATCTCCTATATTAAATTCTCACTTCTAAGATAACTTGTGTGGTAGTTACCTAAGTGGGGTAGTTATTTAAATGATGCTTTAAATGGGGTTTAAAAGCACCTCCAGTGAACGGAAGATGATGACTTAATGCCAAATACAGCAAATTAGACATTTTGTAATTAAAAGAGGAAACCAGCAAAAAACTGCAAACCTGAATTTCTAATTTAAATCAATGTAGGAGAAAAAAATGTAGAATGATGAGCCATAAGTATCTACCTCTGATGTCACTGCATTTCATCCTAAAAATTCAGATGTCATTTCTTCCACTTCTTCTTTGTAATTCAGAAGTAATAGATTTCACATGCATACTTCCATGAAAAAAGAAAAATTCATGCTATTTGTTAAGGTAATCTGCCAAATCATGTTATTTTCTTTAAAGTATTAAGGACTTAAAATGTTTGGCATTTTAACAGTGCTATTTTTCTCCTTCTTCTTACTTTTCTACTTTATGGTATATTACTTAGAAAACAGAGAAAGTTTGGGGTGTCTAACCCAGCCCCATTGTTCCATAGGCCCATGTTTTCTTTTGGGGTCACCCGAGGAGGACCCTGAAACAAGACCTCAAGTACAAGTCATTTAAATGAGAGGAGAAGGAAATGCTGGAAGGAAGTGGGGAGATGAGACAGGAGGAGAAGACAGCCAACAAAGGCATGTGAGGACAGTTTTAGTTGTGGCAGCTGGAACTTAATCCTTCTGAAGAAAATGAAGGAGCCAGTTCAGAACATGTGCTCCTGACTTATCCCACCTGAGGGGCAAGGGAGCTGGGGTATTTATGCTCCGACTCCTATTTGAAGGAGCCAGTTCAGAACATATGCTCCTGACTTATCCCACCTGCGGGGCAAGGGAGCTGGGGTATTTATGCTCCGACTCCTGTTAGATATTGCTTAGAGTGGCTCCTGGGAATTCTTGATTTCCCAGCATCCCTAGTCTTCCACGTGGACAGGCAGAGAGGGCTTCAGAGGCCAGAGACCTCAGCCAAAGAAGATAGTCACGTGAGCAGGCTGTGATAAGTCTGGTCCACGTGCTATGAAGTGATGAGGGTACGAGGATGTGGCTGAATCACTAACAGCATCTGCTGTATTTTGTTATTTTTATTGCATGAAGTTCTGTAACATGAAGACAGTTAGGAACACATATTCATTGATGTAGGAGAAATCACTGCCATTTGATTTGTCAACCTATAATCAGTTCCCAGGGCTTGGAACTTATCATTCTTGTGTTGAAGGATTCATTTCTGGTGGATGTTAGAGCATCCAGGGACATATTTTAAATTGGGAGCTAGAGAGTTCCAGAAAAACATTTACTTCTGCTTTATTGACTACATCAAAGCCTTTCACTATGTGGATCACAACAAATTGTGGAAAATTCTTCAAGAGATGGGATTACCAGACCACCTTACCTGCCTCCTGAGAAATCTGTATGCAGATCAAGAAGCAACAGTTAGAACTGGACATGGAACAACAGACTGGTTCCAAATTAGGAAAGAATATGTCAAGGCTGTATATTGTCACCCTGCTTATTTCACTTATATGCAGAGTACATCATGCGAAATCCTGGGCTGGATGAAGTACAAGCTGGAATCAAGATTGCTAGGAGAAATATCAATAACCTCAGATGTGCAGATGACACCACCCTTATGGCAGAAAGTGAAGAAGAACTAAAGAGCCTCTTGATGAAAGTGAAAGAGGAGAGTGAAAAAGTTGGCTTAAAACTCAACATTCAGAAAGCTGAGATCATGGCATCTGGTCCCATCACTTCATGGGAAATAGATGGGGAAACAATGGAAATAGTGAGTGATTTTATTTTATTTTTTGGGGCTCCAAAATCACTGCAGATGGAGACTGCAGCCATGAAATTGAAAGATGCTTGCTCCTTGGAAGAAAAGCTATGACCAACCTAAATAGCATATTAAAAAGTAGAGACATTACTTTGCCAACAAAATTCTGTCTAGTCAAAGCTATGGTTTTCCAGTAGTCATGTATGGCTGTGAGAATTGGACTATAAAGAAAGCTGAGCCCCAGAGAATTGATGCTTTTGAATTGCAGTGTTGGAGAAGACTCTTGAGCTTCCCTTGGTCTGCAAGGAGATTAAACCAGCCCATCCTAAAGGAAATCAGTCCTGAATATTCATTGGAAGGACTGATGCTGAAACTGGAACTCCAATACTTTGGCCACCTGATGCCAACTGACTCATTAGAAAAGACCCTGATGCTGGGAAAGATTGAAGGCAGGAGGAGAAGGGGACAACAGAGGGTAAGATGGTTGGATGGCATCACTGACTTGATGGACATGAGTTTGAGAAAGCTCTGGTAGTTGGTGAAGGACAGGGAAGGTTGGTGTGCTGCAGTCCATGGGGTCACAAAGGGTTGGACATGACTGAGCGACTGAACTGACTGACTGACTGGAGATAGAACACTGGCTTTCCCAAGTTTATCTTTCAAAATTTCCAAATACTATGGAACAGTTGAAGTTTTAAAAGGGGCAAGGGAGTTCCAGGAAGTAGTGAGCAAAAAAGCATCTTACTCTCTTTGTTCAAATGGGGACTCAAGGAGAGAGGGAGGGGAAGGAAATGGAGAAATTGGACATGGGGGAGGAGCAGGTGTTCCAGCCCAAATCAAGCTGGAGCAGGCAGAGTGGAATGGATCAGGAGGTGACCTGTGAGTCAGGAAACACACCAGTGAAGAACAGCCCACGTTTTCACTAAATATTAAATAACTGATTTAGAGAAGCTAAGAAGGCCATCTTCTGCCTTTGGGGAAGGTGTGGTGGACATGGTGTACTAATTTACAGGTAAGAACAGGTGTCAGTAGGGATGAGGGAAGAGTCTTTGCCATGAGAGAACAGAGATTCACAGGAAGGCTGACATCCGTAGATCGCCTCCCACTGCGCCAATTTCTATACCAGATTTTGTGGGCTCAGGGAGCATGATATGAAAGATATTTTGATGGAATCTCTGAAGTTTGGAAATGTACCAGAAGCACACCATCCAGCTTCTTCTCTGTTAGTAGTCACTCCTAAGGATTTAGTTTTTGATAAGACCTAGCTATGGTTTTCTTTCAGTCTGAACTCAGCTGGGGACACTTTTTTTTTTTTTTTTTTTAGAGAGTGCAGGGAGTTTATTTCATTTTTTAAAAATTAATTGATTAATTTTAATTGGAGGATAATTGCTTTACAATATTGATGATGTTTGACGTACATCAACATGAGTCAGTCACAGGGGGACACCTTTTATTCCTGTGTCCCTGGTTGGACTTCAGAGACTTAAGGAATCGGGTAGCTTACTTGTTCTCCAGGGAGGGCTTGGCATCATCACAAATTGATGACTTTGTTACGGCGTTGAGTATCCTCTAAATTTGCTCATCTGTCTCCCAGGTCAACAAAAACGAATATGATATCCTCTGTCCTCTATGGCAAATCTAAGAGAAACTATTTGGGGGTATGTTTTGATGAAAACATTTATGAAAATATTAGTTGCTCAGTCGAGTCCAGCTCTTTGTGACCCCATGCATTGTAGCCTGCCAGGCTCCTCCCTTCATGGGATTTTCCAGGCAAGAATATTGGAGTAAGTTGCCTTTCCCTTTTCCAGGGAATCTTCCCAACCCATGGATTGAATCCGGGTCTCCTGCATTAAAAGCAGATTATTTACCATCTGAGCCATGAGGCATAAGAGCATCTATTGCTGAGCAATAATTTTATTGATGAACTTTTCATAATGGAGGGAAAAAACTTCTTCCATGTTGCAGGCATTATCCGGACAGTGTGATCTGACTTGTTTCTTTTTATTTATTATCTAGAGTTTCCATGTGACCAATTTCAGGTCTTTAGGTTTAAGCAGATTTTGTTTAACTATGTCAGATAAAATCCAAAAACAGTTATATAAAAAAAAGAAACTGAATTTAAAATTTAGTAGGATGCTGACAATGACTTAGGATGTATAAAGCTCAGCAAAAGAAAAGATGACAAAAGTCCCTTTTTCAGAGATGGAGCCCATTTGTTTGGAGTGTGTTACAATGTAATGGTATAAACATAAGCTTCGATTAGTAATGATCAGGAGCTGGAATAATTGGGCATAGGCTCATTTGAGCAGTTCCAATTCAGGACAGTTCTATTTGTATGGAATTATTTGCATTTATGTTTTTCCTGAGTTAAAAAAGAATACCCCTGGGTCTTGCTTAGAGCGTGGGGAATTAAACATACAGCTCTCATTAACAAGCCTGTGAATTGTACAGTCTGCTTCATTCCCTAAACACTTTGTGGAAAGTGCTCTGTCTGCCAGCGTGCTGGATACAACCGCGTTTTCCAGATTGGAAGGCTTAGCAGAGTGACATGGCACTGAGAAACAGGCCACATATGGGAGGTCTGTCACCCAAAAGGTGCCTTTGGAGCCAGACGTTTTCCTGGAAGAAGGCCAAACGAGGAAGATGGAGCAGGTGAGGGATGGCCGGTACTGGGATTTAGCTTCCCGTTGTGAGTTTTCTTTGAGGAAAACTTTCATGACTGACATAGGATCTCAGAATTCTTGGGTTCCCTTAGTGTGAGAACATGGGAGCTGAGAAGTGTCAGGAAAGGACCTCTCTTGGCCACAAAGGCGATGTCATAATTAAGAGTATGGCCTTCAGCGTCAGATTTCCATACCTCATTTACCACCTGTTTGACCTTGGAGATGCTTTTTATCCTTTCAACCTTTGCTTTTCACCACTGCAAAATGAGTTTGGGGCTTCACAGGTGGCACTAGTGGTAAAGAATCTGCCTGCCAATGCAGGAGACACAGGAAATGCAGGTCGGGAAGATCCCCTGGAGCAGGAAATGGCAACCTGCTCCAGTATTCGTGCCTGGAAAATTCCATGGACAGAGGAGCCTGGCAGGCTACAGTCCATGGTGCCGCAGAGTCAGACACGACTGAGCGACTGAGCACACAAAATGAGTATAAAAATAATACTTACCTCATGGGGTTATGATGAAGCATCCATGTAAGAAATGCCTAGTGCATAGTAATGACTCAAGAATTTTTTTTTTCACTCTTGGATCCCAGGGATCAATTCATTTCAGAAGCCATTTCATCAGCACTTGTGCTTGCTGCAAATCAATGGGCAGATTGCCTGGATTGGGCTTGAAGGCAATTTAATTCTGGTGTCTCTACTGTTTGCTTTGTCTTGCTCTGAATTCAGGCTGTGAAAGGTGAGTTGGCATCAGCAGCCGGCTGTTCCCACCTCCATCTGAATGCCAGTCTTCTCATCTATTGACACAAGAAGAAAGTAAATAAGGGAATGTCCTCGGAATTTTCTTTACACTAAACATGTAATTAGCCACTTACCCATGATGAGTAAAATTTAATTTCAGCTAAGTGAAAAGGAATGCTGATTAGATTTATTTTATTATCTGTTTACTTTCTGGGAAGAGGGCAGCTGGATTAAATATCTTCTTGAGCTGCACTGCAAAAGTCCTGCCGTGCTTACCAAAGAGATTTGTGAAAACTTGTAGGAACTGGACGTATAAATGCAAATGATGATTTTGTGGGCATTTTCTTTCGTTTCATTTGTCAGAGTGATGGTAGGTCTGGCCATGAAGCTCCCATATGCCCAAATGCAGAGGGAAGAAGGGCAGGAGGAGGGTTGGGGGTCTGGGGGGAGGAGGCAGAGGCAAAGCTGTTCGGAGGGGTATCTCCCTTCTGCTTTCTCAATTTCTCGCTTTCCAGTGACTTTGCTTCCCTTTGGCAGCTCAGAGCCCCAGCCTGGGCCACTTTCCTAGGCTGCCTCCACCCTAGGACTCCTGGCTGCTCCCCAGTCACTGCTCTTCCAGCCTTTAGTTTATCCAGACCCCGTTTACAAAGGGCCCAGCTCTCGACTAACAGCTTTAAGGAAATAAATAGAATAAATTCCTCTGAAGAGTTTCATAAGTGATAGCAACTTCGTGCATTTTCTTCATAACGGGTATTCTTATAAAGTAGAAACTTAGCATGCATGTACGCATGCAAAAAATTTGAGGTGTCAGTGTTTTAATTTTAAAAGATGAATCAGAAATGGTGGAATTTTAGAAGGCCCTTCTAATTGCCCTTCAAATCAGATCACAGACTCAGCTCCAGCCTTGCCTTTGCCTAAGAAGGGAGACAACTGTGGGGTGGGCTATGGAGCTGCTTGAAGGGGTCTCCCCTACCCCTCCCCCATGGAGCTTAGGCCTAAAGGTTACTGGGAGACATACTTTGGCAGCATAAGGAAGAATTTTTATACCAATCTATTAGGACTATGTAGCTTTGTGAGGTAATGAGTTCCAAGTCTTTGGAAGCATTTAAGCAGAGCTTAGAAAGATACCTGAGAGAAACACTGTGGAGAGGATTCAGATGTCATGCATATCAGTCAAGGTGGAGCAGGGGCCCCAGAAGGACTCTAGGAAGTCTAGACTTAGAACCATAAAGAAGGCTGAGCCCCAAAGAACTGATGCTTTTCAGCTATGGTGCTGGAGAAGACTCTTGAGAGTCCCTTGGACTGCAAGGAGATCAAATCAGTCAATCCTAAAGGAAATCAACCCTGAATATTCATTGGGAAGACTGATGCTGAAGCTCCAATACTTTGGACACCTGATGCGAAGAGCCGACTCATGAGAAAAGACCATGATGCTGGGAAAGACTGGGGGCAGGAGGAGAAGGGGCTGACAGAGGATGAGATGGTTGGATGGCATCACCAACTCAGTGGACATGAGTTTGAGCAAACTCTGAGAGATAGTGAAGGACAGGGAAGCCCCGTGTGCTGCAGTCGATGGGGTCTCTAAGAGTCGGACACAACTGAGCGACTGAATAACAACAGTCTAGTCAGGGGGCATTTCATCCAGGTTATGTTGGCCAATAAGGCAATTGGAGACTAGAATGAAAAACAAGCATTACCCATAGGACTAGAGGGACAAAGGGAAAAGCTGGTGGTTTGAGGACCCAGAAACTGGGCCACTCTGGCCAGTGTTGAAGCTGCTCTGGAGCTTCCCTGAGAGAGCTGGGGCCGTGGAGAGAGGTGTTGTTTGGGCTGGAACCTCAGAGTGGGGACCTCCTGCTGCCATAGAAAGTGAGGAGCAGTACCCTGACCTCTCCCTTCCTCCTGCTTTCCAGTGTCCAACCAGTGCTTCCCATTGGCCAAAGCCAGCTGGGAGCCTGTCGGCTGGGAACTTGGACCATGGTGAAGGCTGGGGCATGGGTCTGAGAGCCACCTCCCAGGTACAGGGGTCTTTGGACTAGATGAACTCTAAGCTTCCTTTCAAATGTAACAAACAAAAGCTGGTTGTTGTTTACTCATTGAATTGTGTCCGACTCTTTGTGACCCCATGGACTGTAGCACGCCAGGCTTCCCTGTCCTTCACTATCACCTGGAGTTTGCTCAGACTCAACGTCCACTGAGTCGTGATGCCATCCAACCATCTCTTCCTCTTCCGCCCACTTCTCCTTTTGTCTTCAATCTTTCCCAGTGTCGGGGTCTTTTCCAATAAGTCATCTCTTCACATCAGGTTGCCAAAGTACTGGAAGGTCAGCTTCAGCATCAGTCCTTCCAATGAATATTCAGGGTTGATTTCCTTTAGGATTGACTGGTTTGATCTCCCTGCCATCCAAGGACTCAACCCTCTTCAATTCTGTTTTAAGACACTCCCGCTTAGCAAGTATCAGTCAGTTCCTAGAAAAAGAGACCAGTGAACATCCAGAAATCTAGCCTATGAATTCCACCTCCCCTGTTTCAGGGACATTTATACATTGCTTATCATCTGGTGCCACATAAGCTACACTCGATAGGATATTCTCCTTCGATATTTTTTCAGGCCATGGTGAAAAGTTAGGGATTGTGGATGCCTTCTTTGTTCTTGTCTTTCTGGTTTCCTGGTCATAGAATTAGATTGAAAGGGTTTTTATCATTGCATTTTTTAAAATTCTTTGCTAAGTATTATTATCCTTTTTTTTTTTACTATAGAGGATTTGGGGGATGGCCATTACAATAGCACATTCTCAGTGCCCTCACCCAGCACTGCCACTACCATTCGGCCAGGTCCCTCCTTGGGGTCATGTTGGGTTGGTACTTGGGGGTGAATGGGAAGCATCTGTGGGGTGTCTGGGTCTCATTATGACCCTGTTAAGATGCCCTGGCCCCGCTCCTTCTCACAGTTTCAGCTGTCTCCCTGAAACTGGGTGTCTGGGTGCTCTTTCTTAGCGGTACAGTCAGCCTGGCCTGGCTTTGCTACAGCCTGGCATGATGTTTTTTGTTTTTTTTTTTTGGTCTGGCAACCCACTGAAGATGAAAGCAGTTCTTCCCTTTCAAGTGGTGGCAGTGGGCAGGTTTTCAGAACTGGAGTGTGCTTTGCAGAGCTGCCATGAATCTGCCCATGGCTGTGGCTTTGAAAAGGAAGGCGTTTAACCTTGAAAGTCATCGAGAATGGAAATGGTGGGTGGGTGACCAGGCGTGCTGCTTACGGCCTCTCTCTCAGTTCAGCTCGTCTCCCCTGCTCCTGGGTCATGGAAGTTCAGGGTCAAGAGGTGAAGGTACAGAACTGGAGGTGACTGAGTTGAAGTCACATGGTTACCAAAAATGGGATGCCTTCCTAGGTTAGAGCATGAATGGGAGTTAGAAGCAGTGTTTGCCTTCTTCTGGAAAGAACGCTTACTGCCCCAGACTTAGGGCACAGTGCTGCCAGACACATGGAAGAGGCCCAGAAAACATTAAGCAGTGGGCTTTGTCACCTCCCCTAAAGGTACGGATTTTACTATTTCATAATGCGCCATCACCTCCTGGCATGGTTGGGGCTGGATTTTGAATGTGTCACCCGGTGCAGTTAAATGTGAAGAGACGAAGCGGCGGGTGGCGTTCCTGTGCTTCTCTCGGCCCCGCTGCTGCAGCTTACTTTTTGAAAAGTGGAATGGAAATGGCTTGCTTGGACAAGTGATATGGTTATTAATAAATATTTCGATAGCACCATCCACTTTCCTAGGCCTGAGCCATAAGCAGAATTGTGCCAAAAGAACAAAGGGAACAGGATCTCCTTGCCTTGGGAGCAGAAAGCTCCCTGTGTCTGCAGTAGCCACCGGTCCGGATGGCTGCATTTTGACGGCGGTCCTCTGGGTTCCATTACTTAAACAGAGGATGCGCCTGTCGTCCACCTCTGGCGGGTCACGCGATGCTTCCTGCTGGGGCCGAGAGGGAAGGGAAGCTTGAAGTTAGGGGTCAGAGTTCCTGTCTCAAAAATACCCATTCCTTTTGGTTCAAACACTGAGTAAATGATATTGATGGTAGCTCCGCACCTATTAAATATTAACTCAGGTGAGGTGTTCCAAGTAAATGACTTTTCTATAGTTATTATCAAAATCTTTCTAAAAACAGGCTACACGCTTACTTGCCTTGCAACATAAAGGATATGGAACATATCTTAACCTTTCCTAAATAATTTATCGTCCTCAGTGTGGGTTGACATTCAATCTAGAGGCTGTATTTCAGGGTGATAATTCCTGGGACTTGTGGGTTTTTACTTTTTATCTTATTTTCTTATTGGAGTACAACTGCTTCGCAATGTTGGGTTAGCTTCTGCTGTACAACAGAGTGAATCAGCTGTGTGTGTCTACTTGCCCCCTCCCTCTTTAGCCTCTCTCTGCCCATCCCATGCCAGCCCTCTAGGCCAGCACGCAGCTCGGAGCTGAGCCCCCGTGCTCTACAGCAGCCTCCACTGGCTCTCCAGTGCACACACGGTGGTGTATATGTCAGCGCCACTCTCCATTTCGCCCCGCCCTCCCCTTCCTGCTCTGTGTCCCCATGACCATTCTCGATGGCCACATCTTTATCCCTGCCAGGACTTCTGTTTGCTGTGTTTTCACTCTGTCTACTTTCCATAGGTAAGTCCTTCTTTGAGCAAATATTTATGGAGCATGTACCATGGTTGAGGCCGTGTGGCTACAAAGGTATATGCCAAATAACCTCTGCTCTCAGGAACTGCTGAGTTTGGCCAGGGACGGCAGAAACATACATTATGATCTGCATTTGATGCAGTGGCACAGGTGGACAGACATGATGGGAAGTCTCACGGAGGAGGGGGTATTTGGGTTGGATCTCAAAGGATGAGTAGGTGATTGATGACCAGACACCGGCCCTAGGGAAGGACATTCCAGGCACTGAGCCCACTGTGTGTAGAGGCTGCGAAAATACATTGCATTGATGACCAGAGACCCTGGGAAAGGGCATTCCAGACACTGAGCCCAGCATGTGTAGAGGCTGTGAAAGTGCCTTGCCCAAGCAGGGAAGGCGCAGAGTGTCTGCAGGGGCAGGTGTGTGTGGGCCTCTGGAAGTGAGGGGCTCTCCCCTATCCCTGGGCTCTGTTTGTTTTCCATCTCTGGGGTCACTCTGCCTGACTGTGCCCTCCTCTCTTCCTACCATTCGAGCACTTTGTCTTTTGTTGGTTGTGAAACTACATACCTGATCTCATCAGAATTGTGTTTAAAGGCACAACAATCAGCTTCCAGAGGGAGGGCTTCTTTTGTGCACGTATTGTAATGGCTTGGGTGGATCTGTTGGCCACTCAGAGGTTCTTAGCTCTCATTTGCCTACTGAATGATGGAAGATGCCAGAAAGGTGACCTTCTGAAAAATGAGGTGTCTCTCTAATTTTTCTCTTATGTCCAAACAGAGACATAAATAGTTAACATGGAGCTCACTCATGACGGAGGATGAATGGACTAGTGTTTCCAAAGCATTTGGCTGTCGTTCTGCAAAGAGTGCTGTTAGATGCAAGAACACCATTGTTGGAAATTCAAAAAATGATGGATGGTGGCAAATCTCTTTAAAAAACTCGCATCAGCTCTCATCCACATTCTTCTGATGCACCGACCCTGTGCTTTGATTCTGGGATAACCCCCTGCTCACTGTAGATGTGAGAACTTGATAGGTATCAAAGCGTGAGAGAAAATAATGTCATAAAAATAACCAACATCAATAGATCAAGGAGTAAGAATCACTTCCACTCTGTGGGCTGCAGGAGCAAGCGGCACAAAAAAGAAATGATTGACATCAGCATATAAACATCTGCCTGATGAGACCTGGCCATGTAGTACAACAGGAAAGTTACAACCCATGGCCACAAGAATGAACGTGGGCTTAAAAGTGAAACACTTGGAGGACATCTCCCTGCCAACCCCCAGAGCCTCCGAAGAACCATATTGTCAATTTACTGACCTTATCCCTGTCTCTTCCTGCTATACAGCTTTGGAGTCCAGGTTCAAACACAGTTGAGTATTTGGCTTCCTGGCAGGGGCTGTTCTTTCTGCAGACCTATTAAATGGAGTCCAGTGCAGGCAGATTCTGGATGCCCTCTTCCCCCCTTCCCCGGAGCTCTCTTGAAGATCCCAGCTTATATAGTATTGCTTGCTCAACAGGAGTGGTGTTGTCGCTTGAGCTGGAGCCAAGCATGGAAACACTATTGAGTCAGAACATAGCTCAGGATTGTTCTGAAGCTTTCTTAAGAAAACAATCATTTCACTGATACCTACTGTATACTTACTAGTGCTTCCCATGTAGTACTGGTGGTAAAGAATCTGCCCGCCAATGCAGGAGACACAAGGGACACCGGTTTGATTCCTGGATTGGGATGATCCCCTGGAGAAGCAATGGCAACCCACTCCAGCTTCCTTGCTTGGAAAATTCCATGGACAGGGGAGCCTGGTAGGCTGCAGCCCATGAGTTGTGAAGAGTTGGACACGAGTGACTGAGTACAATAACACATACATGAAGCATCATGCTATGAACCATTGAGGGATTAAAAATAAAAACGTGGGGTTGTTTTTAAAGAGGGTTTTATAATCCTGTTGGTAAGAAAATACATAAATACAAAGATCAACGTATCAACCCTTGGGTTCTGGTTGAATGGAGATTGGCTTTACCTGACGAAGCTTGCTAGGAGGGCATGATCTTATCTCCAATGCAGGAGGAGGCAGTAGGGCCAGGGCACGTGACCTAGGCAATCACACAGCCCTAAACTGAGAAGGGCCCCACGCTTGTTTTACTGCTCTGTAGTTAGCACGTTCAATTCTTAATGATTTTTGAGCAAGGAGACCCACATTTCACCTTTGCTGTGGGCCCCACAAATTATGTAGTTGGTCCTGAAAGGGGGATGTTTGTGACGTGGCATGCCTAGGATAGCAAAGTGGTATCTTGTGAATGAGTGCTTCATAGATTGGCTTGGTTGAGTTGAAGAGTCCAGGTATAAGAAGTGTGGGGAAAGGAGGGGTCCCTGGAGGGAAGATAAGATAGTTGGATTTAAATGATAGTATGGGATCTTACTTGGAGAAGGAAATGGCAACCCACTCCAATATTCTTGCCTGGAGAATCCCGTGGGCAGAGGAGCCTGGCTAGCTACAGTCCAGGGGGGCCACAAGAGTTGGACATGACTTAGTGACTAAACCACCACCACCACCATGGGATCTTACTAAAGCTAGTGGATGCAATGAAATTCCAGCAGAACTTCAAATCCTTAAAGGTTGATGCCATAAAGGTTTTGCATTCGTTATGTCAGCAATTCTGGAAGACCCAGCAGTGGCCAAGGACCGGAAAAGGTCAATCCTCATCCCAATTCCCAAGAAGGGTTGTACCAAAGAATGTGCTAACCATCAGACAATGGCACTCATCTCCCATGCTAGTAGGGTCATGCTTAAAATCTTGCATGCTGGCTTCAGCATCATTTGAACCAAGAACTTCCAGATGTCCAAGCTGGGTTTAGAAAAGAAAGAGGAACTAGAGATCAAATTGCCAACATTCGCTGGATTATAGAGAAGGCAAGGGAATTTCAGAAAAACATCTGTCTCTGTTTCATCGACTATGCTAAAGCCTTTGACTGGGTGGATCATGACAAACTGTGGAAAGCTCTTAGAGAGATGGGATTACCAAACCATCTAACCTGTCTCCTGAGAAACCTGTATGTGGGTCAAGAAGCAACAGAACTCTGTGTGGAACAACCTGGTTGGTTCAAGATTGAGAAAGGAGTGTGACAGGGTTGTCTGCTGTCACCCTATTTGTTTAGCCCATAAGCTGAGCACATCACGAGAAATGCCAGGCTGGATGACTTACAAGCTGGAATCAAGATAGGTGGGAGAAACATCAACAACCTCAGATATGCGGATGATACCACTCTAATGGCAGAAAGTGAAGCTGGACTAAAGAGCTTCTTGAGGAGGGTGAAGGAGGAGAGTGAAAGAGCCAGCTTAAGACTAAACATTGAAAAAACTAAGATCATGGCATCTGGCTCCATTATTTCTTGGCAAATAGAAGGGGGAAATGTGGAAGTAGTGACAAATTTCCTCTTCTTGGGCTCCCAAATCACTGCAGACAGTGTCTTGCAGCCATGATCAGAAGACAGTTGCTTCTTGGCAGGAAAGCGATGACAAACCTAGACAGAATGTTGCAAAGCAGAGACATTGCCCCGCCGACAAAGGTCCGTATAGTCAAGGCTATGGTCTTCACAGTGGTCATGTACAGTTGTGAGAGCTGGACCATAAAGAAGGAGAATGCCAAAGAATCGATGCCTTTGAACTGTGGTGCTGGAGAAGACTTCTGAAAGTCCCTTGGACAGCAAGGAGATCAAACCAGTCAATCTTAACAGAGATCAACCCTGAATATTCACTGGAAGGACTGATGCTGAAGCTGAAGCTCCAGTATTTTGATCATCTGATGCAAACAGATGACTCACTGGAAAAGTCCCTGATGCTGGTAAAGAATGAGGGCAGGAGAAGAGGGCATCAGAGGATGAGATAGTTGGATGGCTTCACCAATGCAATGAGCATGAACTTGGCAAACTCTGGGAGATGGTAAGGACAGGGAGGCCTGATGTACTGCAGTCATGGGGTCACAGAGAGTCAGACATGACTTGGGGACTGAACAACAACAACAACAGCGTGGGATTTTAAGAGGGAGTTGCAAACATGACCAACACTGCCTATTTATGCATTTCCTCAAAACTTACATTAGCCTACGGTGTCCCAAGGGATAGACAGGGTTAGAGTAGGCTTGAGCGTGCCATTTTCCTTTTGGGCCCAAGATGTTGTGTGGGCAGATCCATCCCACCATTCCACTCCTATTTTCACCTCAGTGTTTGGAACAAGGCTCTGCATAGCTTTCCCCAAGAGACATTCATGCCAACAATACGGAAACACCTTAGCCCACCAGCCTTTTGCCTGGAGGAGTTAGGTAGATCAGAATTCATTCCATTCAACTGATGAAGTGTGAGAATCAAATAACCCAGGTTAAATTTTACACTGTGTTCCAAGATGTCTAATTGAGATTGAAATTCATCTGGTTAAATCCAAAATAAACTGACTCCCCTCAAGTCTCCTCCAAGTTCACTCTCAGGTTAGCTTTGGATCATGGTTAATGTTCTGAGGCTGGTCAGGAGAGGTAGGGAAGGAGGCTTCCCAAGCCTCAAGACCATGTGATTATTGGGAGTTGGGAAGAAGTGAATTGGCTCATTATTCTGAGTCACTTTTTGTGGGGAGCTGTGTTCTGGAAGGAATGCACTTGGCATTGAAGATCACAAAATGTGAGCAAACCTCTGGTGCCTCTGCCTGCGTGTCCTTGGGCACGCTTAGTTACCAACTCATTTCTCTGTCCCCTTCCTTTGCCGTACTGAGATGTTTGGAGGATTGGCTGTGAGTGCATGATGTTTTTGGAAAGCAATTTCTCATATAAACTTAAGGTATTTTCATTAACTGAGTCAGATCTTTGAGAGGATTTCATAGAGCCAGGCTAATTAAGTATTATTAATTGCGTCTGATTCCTTAGCCACGGTTGAAAAAAAATCCATCTCTTTCATTCTCTGTCCATTTCCATCTCTTCCTCTTGCTTTTTCTCCTCACAGCAATTCAACTTACATCTTGGGGAATCTCACAATTAGTCCTAAGTGGTGGTGGCTTATGGGTATCATGCAGCATTTTACAAGGGGAGAGCAAGGCTTAGTGACAGGAATGATTGAAGCTGGCCGGCATAGGCTGTTCCATGGCATTAAGTCCTGCTCTGGTCACTCTTAAATCTGTCCTCTGCCTATATGGGAAATTGCCTGGTGGTGTAAGGGGATTTTTGTAAGTAGCAAGAAAGCGTAAACTGATGGAACTCTTAAATTAACCAGGTCGTTTTCTTATCACATTTTATAGTTAGACATAATTAAAGCCACAGCAAATGCCTAGACGAGTTCACATGGTAGAACCTTCCCAAGTCCTCAGGGGTCGGGTTACAGAGGTTCCATCTTTATTGTCAGTGGGTCATTAACTCAGGAAGCATGCAGAAGGTGGAGTGAATCATCTCTGTGAGTGGTGAACGTGGTGAACTGGGCATGTCTCAGGAAGGTCTGATATGCTTGCTGGAAGCCTGTTTAAGGACCTTTGTCCTCCCTTCTAATTACTAGCATCAACAGAGATATTTGTTGAGAATTCACAAGAAATGACCACAAATCACAGGAAATTAGCATTAATTGTGAAAGTGCATTATATCTATAAAGAGAAGGTAATGGGTTTGGAAAAAAGGTGTAAATTGTGAGGAAATATAGTGATATTGTAAAAATAGGATTCACCATAGCACTTTGCTGAGTGAATCCTTCAGCAGGTTGCAGTAACTTCAAAATACTGGCTCCAATTGGTAGAGGGTGGTGACTGAACAGATATTCTTCATGGTGAATGGCCCTTCTAAGAACAACTGCCAAACCAGGGTCTTCTCAGTTGAGTTCACTTTATTCCCCACCCCACCACCACCCCCTGTAACTTTGTAATCACTACGCTGATGGTACAAAGATCTGGGGCTTCTCTTCAAGATTGTTTTATAGAGTCCAGCTTGTTTTTCTTTTTTTTTTCTCATTTGGCAGCTTCCCATCTTCATCTGGGCAAGGGCATTGCTTGTGGTTGTGGGACCCATGGTGGTTTGTGATTGAATAGTTATCTCTCTGCTCATTTGTTTAGTATTCATTTTCTTTACTCATCTCTAAGCTCAGTGACTGTAGAAACCATATTTGTTATCAGTTTGATTACCTAGAAACTCAGGCTGAATATGGATGTTGTTATCTCTTAGTGTTTCCATATGGGATTTCTTTCTTGGGATTTCTTGTGAAATTTACATGTTTTTCTGAATCATAAATCCCAAGACAAGCCAGTCATAAAATCAGGAAAATTGGAGAAAATAACATACTTTTATAAGGATGAACACAGCATAGAGATTGTTCTTGGTTTTGAGGAATCCACTGATGTCAAGTAGAAAGCAAGAGCAGAAAATAGTGATACTTGGAATCAAGTATAAAGGTCAATGGGCTTCCCTGGTGACTCAGTGGTAAAGAATCCACCTGCAGTGCAGGAGCTGCAGGAGACTTGGGTTTGATCTCTGGGTGGGGAAGAGCCTCTGGAGGAGGGCATGACAACCCACTCCAGTATTCTTGCCTGGAGAATCCCATGGAGAAAGGAGCCTGGCAGGCTATAGTCCATAAGGTCGCAAAGAGTTGGACACCGCTGAAGGGACTGGGTACACAAGCATGCATAATGTCAACAACTTAGGGGTAATGGGACAGGGATGTATAAGAAAGAATTGCTCACAATCTAATCAGCCATGCTGTTATAAGTGTGGGTTTGTGGCTCTATTTCTGATGGTGAACCCTTCTTAAAAATAAAATACAAATGAATGAGTTTATATGCATAGTATATTTTATGCAAATCTTATGAGTGATGCTCCAAGAAATAATATGTATTAGAAGCAAAATAAGCTCTTAACTTGGCTATTTAGGCACATGATTTTGTTAGTGCTTGCTAGGAGATTGAAATGTTACATTTATTTGAATACTACCCAATAATGTTTGCTGATATTTTCCAATGAATATTCTAGGCTCTAACTCTTTGAAAATGCTACTAAATTTAATATTTCTTATTTATTAAAACTTTAAAAAACTATCTATAATAATGAGTAAAGTTTTAAGGAATATTAGAAGTATTAAAAAATAACATAATTTCAGGAATTTTCAAGAATTCTCAGGAGTTAAAAATTCCCATTCCTAAATTCCAACAATTAATATCTGCCATGATTTTGGAAACACAAAGCTATATAATAAGCCACCCCACAATCCCATTGCTTAAAATAGCACCAATTATTATCTATCACAGTTCTCAGGGTTGAGTAAGATCAGCCAGATGGTTATTTCTCCATCTCCTCATGTTGGCGGGAGCTGCAGTCATCTGGGGGCTGTTGAAACTGGAACTCCTGAGATGACTCACTCGCACGCCTGGCAGTTGATGACTGTCAGTCAAGACTGAGCTGTGGCTTTTGGCCCTAATCCTGCTCTTCTCATCTCAGTGACCTCCTCATTTGGCTTGAGCTTTTAGAATGTAGGAGCTGGGTTCAGGGAGGGTGTGTCCCAAGATCAAGCTTTCCAAGAAGGAAGGAAGAACTGCAAAGTCCCTTAAAACCTGGGCCTGGGAGCCCCAGCCTCTCACATATGCTGCCTCCTGTTAGCTGAAGCAGTCACAGAGCTATGCCACATTCAAGGGGAGGAAACATAACTCTTAGCTCCTGATGGGAGGAAGGACTGTATAGTCTGTCCTGTACAGACTGCATACTACCCAGGCTCCCCTGTCCATGGGATTCTCCAGGCAAGAATGCTGGAGTGGGTTGCCATTCCCTTCTCCAGGGGATCTCCCAGACCCAGGGATTGAACCTGCATCTCCTGCATTGCAGGCAGACCTTTACCGTCTTGTCTCTGCTCTCTTTCTGTCTGCGCAGGCTGGAAGGTCCGAAACGACTTCTTGACTCACATGCTGAGGTTGCTGTGAATAAGGCTTGAGTGAACTGGGTCCTTGGTTCTCTCTCTCCATTGGCTCCTCTGTTCTCTCTGTGGAGTCTCAGGGCCCTTCCTTCTCTGCGTGATCTCTCCACCAGTGTAGGTGGACTTCTTATTAATATACGGTGGCTCAGGACTTCCAAATTAAGAGTTTGCTGTGGGTGTTCATTGAGTGTATGAATGAGTGACTGAAAGATGATGCCCTGTCACTAGTTCATTCACTTCCAAACCTAATTTTGGACCAACAGGATCTTTCCCTGAGGGGAGCCTGGCTTCAGTCTATCTACGCTGTCCATCTCAGTGCCCGTGGCATCTGACTAGACCTGCAGTCCTCGGACCTGCCCATGGAGACCTGGGGCCCTTCTCCTGATTTCCAGCCCTCACAGATTTAGTTAGTTAGTTGATTCAGTTGCTCAGTCATGTCCAACTCTTTGTGACCCCATGGACTGCAGCACGCCAGGCCTCCCTGTCCATCACCAACTCCTGGAGTTTACTCAGACTCATGTCTATTGAATCAGTGATGCCATCCAACCATCTCATCCTCTGTCAGTCCCTTCTCCTCCTGCCTTCAATCTTTCCCAGAATCAGAGTCTTTTCCAATGAGTCAGCTCTTCTCATCAGGTGGCTAAAGTATTGGAGTTTCAGCTTCAACATCAGTCCTTCCGATGAACACCCAGGACTGATCTCCTTTAGGATGGACTGGTTGGATCTCCTTGCAGTCCAAGGGACTCTCAAGAGTCTTTTCCAACACCACAGTTCAAAAGCATCAATTCTTCGGCACTCAGCTTTCTTTCTAGTCCCACTCTCACATCCATACATGACCACTGGAAAAACCGTAGCTTTGACTAGATGGATTTACTCATACATTTCCAGAAATCACTTATCACTTTCCTCTACTCCTGAACCATTTTTCTCAAAGCCCATTTTTGGTTCCTTTAGATTTTTTGAGTTGTCAGGACCTCTGGAAGCTCCTCTAGTAGTTTAATCCTGAACTGTTCCCTACCTCAGCCTTGTTTCTCATGTTGTAGTTCACCTCTGCCCAGACATGAGCTTCTAAAATCTTGTATATATGCTTCTTAGATCATAAACCCACACATTGCATAACTTATTTGAATTTTAGATTTTTTACAATTAAATGATGCTATTTAATTGAAGGCCATTTGTATGTTTGGGAGAAAATAGCTCAATTAAACTTTATATTAAGGTCTTCCCTGTAGCTCAAATGGTAAAGAGTTTGCCTGCAGTACAGGAGACCTGGGTTCGATCCCTGTGTCAGGAAGATCATCTGGAGAAGGGAATGGCAATCCACTCCAGTATTCTTGCCTGGAGAATCCCATGGACAGAGGAGACTGGCGGGCTACCATCCATGGGGTTGCAAAGAGTCAGACACGACTGAGCAAATAACACTAGAGTTTATATTATACACACGCATACACATGCAAATACACATACACGTACGTGTGCACACACACTCCTAAACTCAGAATTCTTTTTTCTCTTCTTCCCCCAAACTGCTGTCTCCAGAAGGGCCAGTCCTGTGCTTCGTTTTTGACTTTGAACCTTGGCTGTAATGAAGCTTCTCTGCTGTGTTTAAGCTTTGGCTGGTCTCCTATAGATCCAGAGCCAATTGAAGATATGGATTTGCTCACTGGGACATGAAATCCCAAGGGATAAACTGGTATCACCCACATGATTTCAGTTGTAATAAAAATCTTTATCATGCACGGGGCTTGGTTCCTGGACTCTCTTTGACTTTCAGAAATATTTTTGCAAGCTTAAATAATGTCAACAAATCCTGAATGGAGGAGACAGTTCAAGAATTATAACCAAGCAATAATGATGACATTAGGCAGGAAAATGCAGATGAGCATCAGTTTTGTTTTATCTCCTCCAGTAAAATCCTTTTAAGAGAAATTTGGAATTGTGTTACCCTGGAAAACATAGCTGCTTATATGGAGAGATGAGGTCATGTTTTTCTATTGTACTGAGGAAACTCAATTATTAGAAATTCCAGACTTTCTAGGGGACTCTGACTCATGTTTTGAGACCACATTTTATTCAGCAAACCATAACATTCACATGACCATCTCTGTCTCCACTGAGGCATCCGGCACCACATTCTGCTTGCAAATGTTTAAGCGTTTTTCTTAGAGTAGAATTCTGTGTGAGTCCCTGCCTTATTTCTTTTACTTCCCACCCACATCGTCTGCCTCACAGATGGAGGCAGAAAGTGCACATTAATATTCTTCACTCCCCCAACTGGTGGGTGGCAGAATAAAGTCACACTTTCTAGTCAAGGATTGAAAGTTTTGATCACTACTCTGGTTCTTCCTCTTGCTCGCTGACCTGTCTCCTTATCCCCATCCCCTCCCTCCAAATCTCAGCTCAAACAGGCTTTTGAGTGAACCTTGGGCACGGATTCATCTCTCTGAGAGGTTACCTCATTCATTTATTTGGTCATCTGTTAAACAAATATGTGGTGAGTATCTGACAGTGTTCTAAGCACAGGAAATAGAGCAGTGAACAGAACAGATAAAATCTCTTGTCTGCCTGAAGTTAACATCAGGGGGAATTCACACTGCAAACATGATATGTAATTGTAATATATAATTTGTCATGGGCCCACCAGGCTCCTCTGTCCATGGAATTCTCCAGGCAAGAATACTAGAGTGGGTACCATTCCATTCCGCAGGGGATCTTCCCAACCTAGGGGTCTCCTACACTGCAGTCAGATTTTTACTATCTGAGCTACCAGGGAAGCCTGGTAGCATCAATAGTTGGTTGGGAATGAGGGCGATGAGAAAAGTACAACAGGGAATGGGAAACGGAGCCTTAGAAGCAAGGGTTGCAATTTTACTTTATTTAATTTTTTTCAACTTTATTTGAGGTATAATTGACAAATATAATTGTATACATTTATAGTGTATAGCATGGTGATTTGAGATACATAGTGAAGTGATTATTAAGATCAAGATAATTGACATATTCATCACCTCACATAGTTAACTTTTTAAAAAAATTTTTGGTTATGTGAATGCTTAAAGTTCTACACTCAGCTACTTTCAAGTATACAATACTGTATTATTAACCATAGTCACCATTCAGTCTATTAGAATCTCAGCACTTACTCTTCATAAAACTGAAAGTTTATATCCTTTGACCAAAGTCTCCCCATTTTCCTTCTTACCAGTCCCTGGGAAACCACCATTTTATTTTCTGTTTTTATGAAATTGGCTTTTAAAAGAATAGATTCCACATATAAACATCATACAGTATTTATTTTCCTCTGTCTGACTTATTTCACTTAGCATATGCCCTCCAGGTCCATCCATGTTCTTACAAATGGCAGTGTTTTCTTCTTTTTTCTGGTTGAGTAATATCCCATCAGATATATGTATATATGGGGTTCCATACAAGTTTTAGAATAATTTTTTATATTTTTTGTCAAAAATACCATTGGAATTTTGACAGGGATTACATTGAAGCTCTAGGTCACTTTGGCTAGAATGGACTTCCCACAATATTAATTCTTCCATTTCAAGAATATGGGGTGTCTTTCCAGGTATTTGCGTCTTCTTCAATTTCTTTAATTAGTGTCTTATACTTTTCAATGCATAGGTCTTTCACTTCCTTGGTTAAATTTATTACTAAAGATTTTATTGTTTTGATGCTATTGTAAATTGGATTGTTTGTTAATTTCTCTTTGATATGGTTCATTAGTTATATATCCATTCATTAAATATTTATATATATATGTGATTCAGCCTTCTTAAGTTGTCTGTTTCTAGGAATTATCCATTTCTTTGAATTTATTTAATTTGTTGGCAAATAATTGTTTATAATAGTCTTTCTGATTCTTCACATTTCTGAGGTATCAGTTGTAATGTCTCTTCTTTTTAGAGTAATTTTATTAATTTGAGTCATCTCTCTTTTTTTCTTAGTCTAGTTAAAGGTTTGTCAATTTTGTTTATCTTCTTAATCAACTCTGGGTTTGGTGATCAAAAGATTGCCTTTCTAGTCTCCACTGGATTTATTTCTGCACTAATATTTCTTGTTTCCTGGAACCCCTGACTCACTGCCTCTGGGCCCTGGTTGTGTCTTTGTCACACTCATTCACTGTCTACCTAATTCCTAGTTCAGCATCTTCTGTTCCACCCAACCCCTGTGCTGATTCTTGGCAGCCTCAGCCTCTGGGTGGATGGTCTGTACCACATCCTGGCCTCTTAGTTCCTGCACTTTCTCATCCGCAGTGTTTTTCTTTTTTCTGCACTGGTTAGCCACCCACTCCCATGGCCACATCTTAGATTTCTGCACCAAAATAACTTTTACAATTCCCTTAATATCTGAAATGCTAATGCCCACGCTCTTACAAAAGGCTTTTTATTCTTTTAGTTAACTTTTTGAGGAATCCCCACTATAATCATTCTTTGGCCTTATTGAGTCAATTGAACACCCTAATTTCTCATTGTTCATTAATTCTCCCTAAGCTTTCTTCGTGTTTTTTTTTTTTTTTTTTGTCCAGCTTAGGTTCTGTGTCGTTGTTCAGTCGCTAAGTCATGTCTGACTGTTGCAACCCCATGGACTGCAGCACACCAGGCTCCTCTGTCATCCACTATCTCCCGGAGTTTGCTCAAATTCATGTCCATCGAGTCAGTGATCCCTGCTCAGTCAGTATTGTCTTGCAGATGCCTGCTTCTTTTTGGCTATGATGCTGTCTTTTCAGAACTCATCATCTAAAGCACTTTAACACCACCAGTGCTTACGTGCTAAGTCACTTTAGTCTGACTCTGTGACCCCATGGACTGTAGCTCGCCAGGCTCCTCTGTCCATGAGCATTCTCCAGGAAAGAATACTGGAGTAAGTTACCATTCCCTTTTCCAGGGGATCTTCCCAACCCAGGGATCGAACCTGGGTCTCCCAAATTAGGGGCAGATTCTGTACTGTCTGAGCCACCAGAGAGCTTTCCAAATTATCCATGCCTGGGCCCCTGAGGTGAGTTGACCAGTGTCTGGAGGAGGAGGCCAGGTATCAGCGTTTGTTAAAAAGCTCCCTGGTTGTTCTAATATCCAGTCAAGGCTGGGAGCTGCTGCCTGGATGAACCCAGCTGTGTGCATTGTTCTGCCTGTCTGAGCCTCTGAGCCTTGTCAAAGAAAACCACAACTGAGAAGACTGAATTCCTCTTACATTCTTGATCTCAGACCTTGGGAGGGTTTCCAGTACTCCCTGGACATCTGGTCACATATCTGCCTGTGGCCCCCTCAGAGAGGACGGTTTTATCCTTTTTCTTTCTTCTCAAATCTTCTTTCCTTCTCTGTCCAGTCACACTTAGCTGGTGAATTTACCTCATTCTTCATTGGAGACATTACTTTGCGAACAAAGGTCCGTCTAGTCAAGGCTATGGTTTTTCTTGTGGTCATGTATGGATGTGAGAGTTGGACTGTGAAGAAGGCTGAGCGCCGAAGAATTGATGCTTTTGAACTGCGGTGTTGGAGAAGCCTCTTGAGAGTCCCTTGGACTGCAAGGAGATCCAACCAGTCCATTCTGAAGGAGATCAGCCCTGGGATTTCTTTGGAAGGAATGATGCTAAAGCTGAAACTCCAGTACTTTGGCCATCTCATGTGAAGAGTTGCCTCATTGGAAAAGACTCTGATGCTGGGAGGGATTGGGGTGCAGGAGGAGAAGGGGACGACAGAGGATGAGATGGCTGGATGGCATCACTGACTTGATGGACGTGAGTCTGAGTGAACTCCGGGAGTTGGTGTTGGACAGGGAGGCCTGCTGCTGCTGCTGCTAAGTCACTTCAGTCATGTCCGACTCTGTGTGACCCCATGGACGGCAGCCTACCAGGCTCCCCCATCCCTGGGATTCTCCAGACAAGAACACTGGAGTGGGTTGCCATTTCCTTCTCCAATGCATGAAAATGAAAAGTGAAAGTGAAGTCCCTCAGTGATGTCTGACTCTTAGCGACCCCATGGATTGCGGCCTACCAGGTCCTCCGTCCATGGGATTTTCCAGGCAAGTACTGGAGTGGGGTGCCATTGCCTTCTCCGCAGGGAGGCCTGGCATGCTGCAATTCATGGGGTCTCAAGGAGTTGGACATGACTGAGCGACTGATCTGATCTGATCTGATCACTGGAAAAGTGGAAACCATCTGATGGGGACTCCCCAGTCTCCTCGCTATCCCCCTTCCAGGCGCTGGGTGTGGTCACTTTAATTCATACTTATGCCTTGTTTGTTTTCTTCTTATTGTCTCTCTTCCATGAGACTGTGAACTCTGAGGGGTCATGTTGGTTATTTACTGGTGTAGACACCCAGCACAGGGCCCAGAGCCTATCAAGCAGGAAGGAGACACTTGAATATTTGCTGCATAAACAAGGCAAATCTTGATGACACGCATCAATACAAAGGTGTAGATCATACTTGCAGCTGTTTTTGTGGTTGGACAGAGGTTAGACATCATTCCAGCAGTCTCGCTTTGCCCAGACTGAAGCAGGTCACAGGACTTCCTCATGACCACGCAGATGGTGGATTGCAGAGGCGCTCCCAGAACTCTTAACATGGCCCAGCCCGTATGGTCAGCTGCAACGAGTGTTTGAGCCAGACTCCATTTGTCCATTGATATTTGGCTTTGGGACACAGGGTCTTATTTTTAGGGCAGAAGATGGTGATGTTGGGTTCAGGCCAGTATCCCAACTGGCTTGTGTTTCCTCAGCACCGACTAATAGAGGTGGGAATGGTTTCAGGAAGGAGTTGGTATGGAACAAGGCCAGCCTGCAGAGCACAGCACTGAATTGTTCTCACCTGTGCATTCGATACTTTCGTTTAAAAAAAAAAAAAAAAACCTCTCATTTAAAGCACTTTGCTAAAAATAAAGTTTCTAAGATACTGAGTGACTTTACGGAAGAAGTACCTATAAGGACTTACACTGTGCTTGTCAGTGTATAATCATAGACATTTTGACAAAGGTACCATTCAAGCAAGAAATAATAGAAAGAGAAACAAAGAGATTTCCTTCTTCCACATTAAACTGGCTAAAAAAATCCCAGATTAACTCAATCAAAGATTATTCTAAGAAAGAGTGCTTCTCTGGTGTGATTTAGCCAACATCTGACAATCCCTAGATGCAGACTTGCTGTGTAGTGATGGCTTTTGTCACAAACTTGAAAAACTTAATTGGAGGAGTGTTCAGTCTTTAATAGGTACAGGAGGCCTTCCTGCATGCATTAAACATCAGAGAGGACTGTTATGAAGTAGCAGTTCTGTTTATCCAATTCCAATATCCAGTTCCTCATGGTGGTCAAACTATGACCCTTTTAGGGTAACCAACCATCCCAGTTTCCCTGACATTGATGGGTTTCATGGAATGCAGGACTTTTGGTGCCAAGTTGAGAGAGTTCTGGAAATGCTAAAGTGATTAGTCACCCTAAACAATGGTAAATGTTGGAGAATGGCTCTTTTCTCTCCATCATAAGTAAACCCCTTCTTTAGTTCTGTCCATAGAAAAAGGAGCCATGAATCCAGACTGCTCTCTAACCTGCCCAGTATTCATCAGACCTCCTTTGGAGGCTGAAATCAGTTGCAGATACTCTGGCTCTAATGTCCTACTAACTCAAAAGTGAAAGTGAAAATGTGAATTGGTCAGTCACCTCAGACTCTTTGCAATCCCATGGATTGTAGTGCACCAGGTTCCTCTGTCCATGGGATTTCCCAGGCAAGAATACTGGAGTGGGTTGCCATTTCCTTTTCCAGGGGATCTTCCTGACCCAGGAACTGAACCTGGGTCTCCTGCATTGCAGGCATATTTTTTTTACCATCTGAACCACCAGGGTTCAGGGACCACCTGAAACCCCAGCTACTCTCTTAGCTCTTATCCGGGATTTTCTATAGACCTGGACCCATGTAAGGCCTTTGCCTAACAGGAATATTACTGCAATTTTATATGGTCCAAATTATTGTAACCCACTCTTCCCATCATTCCCTAACCAGCTTAGAGTTAGACCAGTGATCCAGGTTGGTTAGCCACTGTCATTGTGGTGATGGGGAAGTCACCTGAATGCTCTGGTTCTTCATTTCCACCTTTGTAGACGAAGGTGTGGCATTTCCCACATTTTAAGTGCAGCCTATAATATCTGGGGAGTCCAAGATTCTCTTTGAGAATGGATAGTAAAAATAGGATAAAAGAATTCTCCCATAAATATTTCCAAAATCCATGTTATAAAATTATATTGTCAAGTTCCTGTCTATTCATCTTTTCATACTTGCTTGCCACATCCTGACATTGGAAATAGTTGTCAAAATAAATCAAAATCTCACTGTTTGAAACAGGCATTAGTGATATTAGATGAGAAGAATTTTCCAGACAGTTTTGAACTCTTGCTATGATATGATTTATGCTGAAGTGTTTGGAAAGTTGGCCTGAAGTTTGGCAAATGATCACAAATTGCCTGGAATTATTTAGGTCTGTACGATTGTTTAATTTTTATGAGTGTGTGCCTTCTTTCTTCAATTAAATTGTAAGATTATTGGGGCCATTAAGCAGGGGTTATGGTTCCAGAAATTCTCCACAGTGCTTAGGACAGAACTCTGCACACATTGAGTGGGAAGAAGGCTGTGCATAGAGTCATTGAGCAAAAGCATTGTATTTCTTCAAGTATTGGCATTTGTGTTGGTTGGTGGATGGCCAGTCGGCAGAGTGGCCTTGGAGAGTGAATTATGTGTGGAAATAGCTCTAGGTTATGTGAAGAACATCCATTCATTCATTAGGCTGTAATTAACCCTACAGGTTCCCACTGTGGTGTTAACTTGAATAAAAACAGAGACAAGATAAAAAGCTCTTTCATGTTGACACAAACTTGAATAGGCCAGCTATTAACCACTGATGTTGAGCTCTATTTTGTCAAGATAATTTCATGCCTCACTTTGAGGTGAATCTAATATTGGGAATATTTCTTCTACTGCTCAGCTTGTAAACCCACCTCAGGGTATTATGGCACCACACTAAGATAAGCTTGGGAGAAAAACCAGAGTCATCAGTTTTCTTATTTTTAAATATAAAATTGAACAGATCTTGTACCAATTAGTTCTGATTAAAACGTCCAACCTTTCTAGTCTTATATTTCTCATATTTTTAAGTGGAAAGGAGTCTAATTATGGCTGTGGAGACCTGAGATATTTGTGTATATTATGTCATAGAAGTGCACAGTGTAATTATTATTATTATCAATAAATCTTCTCATCAACAAATCTTAAAACAGTGGAGTCCTTGCATTCCCTTTTAGCAGGGAAATTGTACATTCTATACTAATGGAGATTACTATGAATCATTATGACCTACTATGCCAGGGATGAAAATAGGTTTTTTCTTGGCTGTCACCACTGCTCTATTGGCAGCAATTGACAGGAGCACTGAGGTATGGATTATGAAGCTGCCTCTAGACCAGGAGTCAGCAAATATTTTTTTGTGTGTAAATGACCATAGTAAATATTTTCGGCTTTTTGGACCATATGGTTTCTGCTGCAACTATTCAACTTTGCCATTGTAGCATAAAGATGGTAAGTAAACTCAAGGGCATGGCTATGCTCCAAAAAACTTTATTTACAAAAATGGGTGGCAGTGAGATTTGGCTCGTGGTCCATGGTTTGTCATCTCCTGCTCCAGACTCAGAAAAGGTAATGGCTGCTTAGCTTTGTCTGCTGGGGCATGAGAGTAAGAAGTAGCGTCATGGGTACCCTTCCTTTCTTCTCTTTGAGTGTCCACAACATTCATTGTAAAAAAAGTTCTGATCATAGCTCTGGCTATTGATTAGCATGCATAACCTAGATAGATCAATAGAAGTTTTAGATGAGAATTAGCCAGTTGTGCTCTACATAAATTAAAACAGTCTGTAATCACTTACAGTTCTAAAATCCAAAGTTGTGGAAATCCAAAGTTTTTTTTTGTTTCAAGTGGCAAAATTTGAGCTGTCTCACTTGGCAGTCAAACCTGGCTGGAGTGGACATAAGGCTCTTTATAGTCTGTATTTATCTTGCTTAATGTGGCAATTGATATGTCTTGTTGTTTGATCACAGACTGTCTTCCTAGACTCTTCATTATATACTGAAAGGTGTATGTACCAAATCACCTTTCTGAAATCCAGAAATTTCTGAGGAAACCATTTGATATGGAGGATTTCTGATGAGGGATTGTGGACTTATAAACACAAACTACTTCTTTTTCTTTTGTGGAAGGAGGAACACCTTCAATATATGCATGTCTGAATAATGACAATAAATTAGTCTAATCAAGCCATTTGACCGATTGCTGGTTAAAATAGTGTAATCAGCTTAATCACCTGTGTTAATGAAGAGTTAAGCTTCTGATTTTAAACCCAGTAAAGCCAGGAAAATAAACATTAATCTTTTCCATAATGACCTTTTCTCTACTCCTTTTATGTAAATATGTTTTGACAGTGCTGTTTGGCACATCTATCCATACAAAATGGTGCAGATCTTTTTGGTCAATAATTGGCTTCTACAGTCTTGCGTTACCTCTGCAGGTGCAAACAAGTGTGGTATATTGCAGTGAAGGTCAAGGGGATGCATGAGCACTGAACTGAATGAGACCTCAGGACTCATCAGAACCAGAAGCTAGAAGGACTGGACCTCACTCTTGCTCTTCCACTAGGTGTGCCATGTCCCTACTTACCCATAAAATGGGGCTATTGGCACAAGGGTGGAATTGCACATCTCTCATTGTCTTTGTATATTTGCCATGTTTTATCTTCTTTTATTTCAGCATTTACAAGTCCCCACTTTACACTGGACAACAATTTCTTAGAGTGTAAGAAAAGCAGAGACATTACTTTGCCAACAAAAGTCCGTCTAGTCAAGGCTATGGTTTTTCCTGTGGTCATGTATGGATGTGAGAGTTGGACTGTGAAGAAGGCTGAGTGCCGAAGAATTGATGCTTTTGAACTGTGGTGTTGGAGAAGACTCTTGAGAGTCCCTTGGACTGCAAGGGGATCCAACCAGTCCATTCTAAAGGAGATCAGCCCTGGGATTTCTTTGGAAGGAATGATGCTAAAGCTGAAACTCCAGTACTTTGGCCACCTCATGTGAAGAGTTGCCTCATTGGAAAAGACTCTGATGCTGGGAGGGATTGGGGGCAGGAGGAGAAGGGGACGACAGAGGATGAGATGGCTGGATGGCATCCACTGACTCGATGGATGTGAGTCTGAGTGAACTCCGGGAGTTAGTGATGGACAGGGAGGCCTGGCATGCTGTGATTCATGGGGTCGCAAAGAGTCGGACACGATTGAGCGACTGAACTGAACTGAACTGAAGAAAACCCTTGTATCTTCAGTCTTTATCACAGAGGTCAGTATGTTTGTTGACCAACTGAATGCTTGTAGATTCAAGGACTTAAAACTAATTGGGAACTCTAATACCATCTTTTCAAATCTTTCTGTTTTATAGATGAGGAAACTGCTATCTAGAGAGGTTTATTAGATAGTCCCACATATTGGATACTGTTAGCCAGCACTTTGCTGACATCATTTTATTAATTCCTACAATAGCTCTGGGAATTAAGTGAACCATCCACAGTTTCACAGGTGAGGCAATTGATTCTTGAAAGGTTAAGTAACTTGGTAAGAAGCAGTACAGATCACTCTAGCTGAATCCAAAGTCTATCTTATTTTAATGTGTAATTTTCCATCATATTATAGGATCATGCCTGCCTCTGATGACTCATAGATGCTTCTAGATCCTACTAGGATATTCTGTTCATTTTGATTCATATCCACTGGAGAATATTAAGATGAGTCAACATAATACTTGTCTCTGACAAAGTTTACAGCCTGGAGGAGAAGCAGATGTTTATAACCTAGGTTATTTTTATAACTTCTCCCCCTGCCTCCTTGTACAGCTTTCTATAAGATATAATTAACAAATAAAATTGTAATATATATAAAGTGTACAGTGTGATAATTTGATACACAGTGAAATAATTACCACAGTCAAGTTGGTTAATTAACATGTCTATCACCTCACGTCTGTTGTTCAGTTGTTCAGTCATGTCTGACTCTTTGTGACCCCATGGACTGCAGCACGCCAGGCTCCCCTGTCCTTCACTATCTACTGGAGTTTGCTCAAACTCATGTACATTGAGTCAGTGACATTATCTAACCGTCTCATCCACACTCTCTAGGTTTGTCATAACTTTCCTTCCAAGGACTCACGTCACATCCTTATCTTTTTTTTTTGGTGAGGTGTCTTAGCAAGTTTCACATGTATGATACAGGATTATTAGCTATAGTCACTATGCTGTACATTAGACCCTCAGAACTTACAATTCTTCCAGCTGAAAGTCTGTATCCTTTGGTTAGCATCTTGCTGTTTGCCTGTCTCAGGTCCCTGGCGACCACCATTCTTCTGTTTCTATGAGTCTGGCATTTTTTTAAGATTCCACATGGAAGTGATGTCATATACAGTATCTGTCTTTCTCTGTCTGGCTTATTTCACTTACCATTCTGAAAGAGATGGGAAAACCAGACCACCTGACCTGCCTCTTGAGAAATTTGTATGCAGGTCAGGAAGCAACAGTTAAAACTGGACATGCAACAACAGACTGGTTCCAAACAGGAAAAGGAATACGTCAAGGCTGTATATTGTCACCCTGCTTATTTAACTGATATGCAGAGTACATCATGAGAAACGCTGGGCTGGAAGAAGCACAAGCTGGAGTCAAGATTGCCGGGAGAAATATCACTAACCTCAGATATGCAGATGACACCACCCTTATGGCAGAAAGTGAAGAGGAACTAAAAAGCCTCTTGATGAAGGTGAAAGAGGAGAGTGAAAAAGTTGGCTTAAAACTCAACATCCAGAAAACGAAGATCATGGCATCTGGTCCCATCACTTTATGGGAAATAGATGGGGAAACAGTGGAAACAGTGTCAGACTTTCTTTTTTTGGGCTCCAAAATCACTGCAGATGGTGACTGCAGCCATGAAATTAAAAGACGCTTACTCCTTGGAAGAAAAGTTATGACCAACCTAGATAGCATATTGAAAAGCAGAGACATTACTTTGACATCAAAGGTCCGTCTAGTCAAGGCTATGGTTTTTCCTGTGGTCATGTATGGATGTGAGAGTTGGACTGTGAAGAAAGCTGAGCACCAAAGAATTGATGCTTTTGAACTGTGGTGTTGGAGAAGACTCTTGAGAGTCCCTTGGACTGCAAGGAGATCCAACCAGTCCATTCTGAAGGAGATCAGCCCTGGGATTTCTTTGGGAGGAATGATGCTAAAGCTGAAACTCCACTACTTTGGCCACCTCATGTGAAGAGTTGCCTCATTGGAAAAGACTCTGATGCTGGGAGGGATTGGGGACAGGAGGAGAAGGGGACGACAGAGGATGAGATGGCTGGATGGCATCACTGACTCTATGGACGTGAGTCCCAGTGAACTCCAGGAGTTGGTGATGGACAGAGAGGCCTGGAGTGTTGTAATTCATGGGGTCGCAAAGAGTTGGACACGACTGAGTGACTGAACTGATAATGCCCTCCAGGGTCATCCATGGCAGAATTTTCTTCCTTTATGGCTGAACAATATTTCATTGGGCTTCTCTGGTGGCTCAGTGGTAAAGAATCTGCCAATTAGGAAAGCGGGTTCGATCCCTGGGTTGGGAAGATCTTCTGGAGAAGGAAATGGCAACACACTCCAGTATTCTTGCCTGGAAAACCCCATGGACAGAGGAGCCTGTCGGAACTATGAACCATGGGGCGGCAAAAGAGTTGGACATGACTGAGTGACTGAGCACTTGTGTATACTATATGTTATATATATGTATTTATATAAAAAAAAGTTTCTTTATCCAATCATCTGTGATGAATGGTTAGGTTGTTTTGGTGTCTTTTCTGTTGTGAAAAATGCTTCAGTGAACATGGGAGAGCAGGTATCTCTTTGAGATAATTACTTCATTTCCTTTGAATATATATTCAGAAGTAGGATTGTTCTATGTTTAATTTTTTGAGAAACTTCCTCACTGTTTTCCGAAATGGGTGTACCAATTTACATTCCCCCCAGCAGTGTGTAAGGGTTCCCTTTTCTCTACATCCTCACCAACACAACAGTATCTCTTATCTTTTTGATAATAGTCATTTTAGTATTTGTGAGGGTATATGTCATTGGGGTTTTGATTTGCATTTCCTTCACAGTTAGTGATGTTGAGAATCTTTTCATGTACATATTGGCCATTCATATATCTTCTTTGGAAAAATGTCTGTTCATGTCCCTTGTCCATTTTAAATTTTTTATTTTTCTATTGAGTTGTAAGAGTCCCTTATATATTTTAGATATTGACCTCTTACTATATATGGTTTGCATATATTTTCTCACATTCTGCAGATTACCTCTTCATTTTGTTGACTTTTTTCCTTTGTTGTGCAAAAAATTTTTAAGTTAGATATAGTCTCACTTGTTTAATTTTTGATTTTGTTGCTTGTGCTTTTGTTATCAGATCCAAAAATGATCACCAAGACTGGTGTCCAGGAAGCTTTTCTTTCATGTTTTCTTCTAGGAGTTTAAAGGTTTCACGTCTTACAGTTAAGCCTTTAATACATTTTTAGTTCATTTTTGTTTATGGTGTAAGATAAAGTTCCATTTCATTCTTTTGCCTGTGAATATCCAGTTTTCTCAACACCACTTAAGGGAGAGATTATCCTTTCTCCACTATGTATTCTTGGTGCCGTTGCTGAAAATTAGTTGACCATGCATATGTAGCTTTATTTATGGGCTCTTCATTATATTCCATTGATCTGTTGTTATGCAGATACCATACTGTTTTGGTTACTGTGGCTTTGTAATACAGTTTGAAATCAGGACATGTGGAGTCTTCAGTTTTGCTCTTCTTGCTGAAGATTACTTTAGCTATTCTGGGTTTCTTTTGTGGTTTCATATGAATTGTAGATTTTTTCTATTTCTGTGAAAAATTCCATTTGAAGTTTGATAGGAATAGCATTAAATCTGTAGTTCACTTTGGTTTGCCATAACTTCTTAACCAGTATATTTGCTTTTCCCCTCATCCACTTACAGCCTTTACTCTGCACAGAACCAAAGTAATTCTGTTGATTTGTAAGAAGATCGAGTCCCTTCTCTGTTCTAAGCCCCTCAATGACTGAACTCTGTTCTAAGCCCTTCAATGACTGAACTGAATGAACAGAGTCATTTCAATGACCAATAAAGCCATTTGCAGTCTGGCTGCTATTATTTCTCTGACATAAACTCTTACCTCTCTCCCCTTGCTCCTCCCATCCCAATTGTATTGGTCTTTCTGCTCCACCTTGAATATATCAGGCACATTCCTACCTCAGGACCTTTGTATTTGCTATTCTTCAGGCTTGGAAGACTCTGAGATAACTTGCATGGTCTTCTGCTTTATCTTCTGTAGTGAGATTTTCCACTGTTCATCCTATCAAAACTTGTAATCTCTTCTACTCTTCATATGCCTGCACATAAAAGGCACTAAAATATTTGCTGGATATTGAATAAATATATTATTTGGAATGTAACCGGAACTTTGAAAATGTCTAACTGAAGTGTCATAGGAACCCAGGAATCCTTTCTCCTTAAGCACACAGGATTTGTAATTCCTCTATTTGCTGAGGGTCAAATTTCTCATCAATCATGAAACAAAGATTAGATTCAGCCACACAGAGATACAAATACATTATGCTGGAATTAACCAAAGAATCTATTCTTTAAAAGAGTTATAGGACTGGAAGCAATCTGGTTATCAAGATACAAGAAACCGGTAAAATTATGGGCTATGTGGTGAATGGAAAATGATGCAATTAAATAAAAATATTTGTCTTGGAAAAAATTAATGATGTGGATTTATGTTATTTTATATTATTAAGAAAACTTAAAAAATCAAGTTATTAGTATAAAAAGATTCCATTTTTGTATGTGTATTTCAAGTAAAGTTTAAGATTATTTTTGTATGTTTTAAAAAAAAATTTCTATGAGTTTTTCACCTATTTTGTTCCATGGAATCTCATAAAGTCTATGAATTTCTTCTTAATGTCTTTAATTGCATAAAAATAGGATAACAAAAGGAACATTATATTTAAATGTACTTCTCAAGATGTTGAAAGAGAAAATTTTGATGTAACTATATATGTATTTTAAATTATCACTCTGAATAATAAGACACTTAAATACAGTCATGCTAAAGTTAAATTTTACTTTCTAGTGACATATCAGTGTGAAAGCTGTGATAGCTTAGCTTGAATAAGAACGTTAAATTGTGGAATGGTCTTTACCAAGGCAACACTCATTCATGTTGAACATCCAATCAATTTTGATTTCTTTGTGATAACTACAAGTAGTGGAAATCTAAATGTACAAAGGTCTGCCTTTGTAAGTGGGACAAATTACTTCCATAGCTTGCTTTAGAGGATGACAATAGGCTCTCTCGAGGAATACAGGAATTCTTCAAACCTTTTTCTAGATCTTTGATTTTTTAAATGTTGTTTAGCTTTTTTAAAACTGTAGTATAATTTATATATAGTGAAAATCACAGATCTTAAGGTAGAGTTCAATGAGCTTTGACTAGTACCTAATCCTATTTTCTCCCACCTCAAACATTTTTGGATTTTTGAATTTCAAACTATAGCTTACTTTTTGCTTATTTCAAAACTTTATGCAAATAGAGTAATGTAGTATGTATTATCTTCTATTTGCCTTCTTTTGCTTAGTTTATTGTCTTTGATCAATATCTAATTGTATATATTAGCTGTTCATTCATTTTAATTGCCAAGTAGTGTTTCATTATAAACAAATGGTTTATCCATTCTTTGTTGATGGAATTTTTGGTTGTTTCAAGTTTTTTACTATTATGCATAAAGCTGCTATTATCTTTATTGTATGTCTTTTTGTGGAAATATATTTTACTTTCACTTGGGTAAATATCTAGGAATGTAATTTCTGGGTCACAGGATAAATTTATGTTTATATTAAAAACTGCCAGTTTGGCAATTTCTGTATGTTATTTTTTGTTTCTTGCTCTCATTTTTGTTCTTCAGTCTTGCTAAGGGTTAATCAATTTTACTAATATTTTAAAGAAAAAACCTTTTTACTATGTTAACTTTCTTTATTATTTATCTGTTTTTCATTTTGTTCTGATCTTTATGATTTTTTCCTTCTACTTCAGGTTTAAATTATTCATTGCCTTCTAGCTCTTACGGTGAAAATCTAGATAATGAATTTTAAACCTTTCTTCATTTATCATATAAATCTTTAAAGCTAAGATTTTTCCTCTAAGCACTGCTTTAGTTACATCTCATCCATTTTGGTATGTTAGATAAAAGTAATTATTCAATTTAAGATATTTTCTAATTTCCTTTGTGATTTCCTTTTCAATAGGTTGTTTGAAAGTATGATACACTATTTACAAATATTTGGGGAATTTCTAGATTTTTAAAATTGATTTCAAATTAATTACAGTATAGTCAGAGGACATACTTTGTATGTCCTTTGAAAAGTATTGATATTTGTCTTTCCTATTTATTCTGTCTTTTGCTCTCTTACTTGCTTTTTTAAGGTTAATCTAAATTTTTATATATCATTTAATCTCTTCTATCACTTTTCAGCTATATCATTGTAATCAGTTTCCTATTGCATCTATAACAAATTACCATAAATCCAGTGACTTAAAACAATACAAATTTATTATTTTATAGTGCTAGAGGTCATACGTCTAAAATGAGTCTCACTGGGCAAAAATCAAGGTGTCGGCAGGACAGCTACATTTCTTCTGCAGACTTGAGGGGAGAATCCATTTCTCTGCTTTTTCATCTTTTTTGTGGCTGCCTATATTCTTTGGCTCATTGCCTCCTTCATTCTTCAAAACCAACAATTATACCACTTGGACCTCTGGCTCCATGATCAGAGGTCACATGCCATTTAGTGACAGGCCTAATAATATAATTTCAAAGTATTGATGAATATAAATGATGTGATAATTCATCTTCAGTAACTGTAATGTGATTCTTTTTGATGATAAGGCCACAAGCATTGCTCATATTGCTGTGGTTTGTAATTTCTATTTTACCTGGGTTCTGGTTCACTGATCTTTTCTTATTCAGTGTTTAATCAGCTGTTAAGGCTATTCAGTGAAATTTCATTTCAGATATTGCATTTTTCGGTTTTAGAAATACCAGTGTTTTTTTTTTAATTTTTCCTTTTCTATTAAGATAACCTGCCTGTTGCTACTACTGTGGTTTATTGTCTACTTTGATGGTTAAAGAAAATGTAAAATTCTAGTGAGGATATAAAGACGTATTTTATTCCCATCCAGATTGGGTCAGTTGTATCCCAACATATTAATACTGGTTACCTCTGGGTGATGACTATGGCAGATTCTTATTCTTTGCTCTTTTCTGTTTTTTAAATATTTTTTCAATGAGCATGTATTACTTTGTAATTGTAAAGACTATATATATATATATAGCTTAAATATATTAACATTTAAGTGGCATGTACATAAATGTAATATTCTTTTCTACAATATTATGTATATTTTAAAAAATGTGTTGCATAAATGTTAAATTCATTATATTCCTGTTAAGGTAAAATGATTAAACAGATAAGTTAAAATGATGGTAAGTTTTCTTGAGTATGGAAAACAGAAAAAAGCAATATCATTATCATATCAATATTTATTATAGCTATTCTCTCAATTTTAACATATTTTATATTCTATAAATAAATCTATTTCATATATAGAAAACCAATTATTTTTAAAATTATAATTTATATGAATAGAGTAATTATAAGTACTTTATTATATATTTGTGCCTTATTATTCTAAAACATTTTATTTTTCAGTGTTGGAATTCATTAATAATTATGTCTTGTCACTGAGAGAAGATAGTTTTTTGATTATTCATTATAGTTTACTACATATATCTAGCTAGCTTATTTAAAGGTAGTTACTTCATGAAAGTAGGTTAAGCTCTTGAGAAGTAAATATCTTTTCCTTCAGGATATTTATTAAATCACTATTATGCAGTGTATTATTAAGGTCATAAGCATTAATTATTAGCTTCCAAATGATCACGTTAGGCAATCGTTATGTAATATAAAATAATCCTGCTTTCCTTTTGCTGTGTTCGTAACTCTGTTAGTCCTGGGCAGTAGCATAGATAGAAGAGACACTTGAGGAGGCAGAGTTTCTAGATAAACAGCAAACTACATTTAAAAGATGACCTACTTAAAAATGTAAAAGCCACAAGACAGGTAACTGTTAAAGGAACCACCCAACAGCCTTTTAAGAAAAGCACAAAATCTTTTCTCTCGAGTTGAGCCCTGTTACAACCTGGGTCCTGGGGCAGCTTGAGGGATGCCAAAGGCCAGCTTGTGTTCCCCACATATCACCTTACATAGGGCATAAGGCGGTCACCCTCTGGATCTCGGGTTTCCAGAGTGGCTCAGACAGTAAAGAATCTACCTGCAATGCCGGAGACCTGGGTTTGACCCTTGGGTCAAGAAGATCCCCTGGAGGAGGGAATGGCCACCCACTCCAGTATTCTTGCCTGGAGTATTCCACGGACAGAGGCTACAGTCCATGGAGTCGCAAAGAGTCAGATACGACTGAGTGACTAACACTTTCACTTTTTCCTCTGGGTCTCACCTCTCCTGTAGGTCCTGCTCTGGGTACAGTGTTTTGTGCTGCGTGTACTCGTAAGTGCTGCAGCCACTGCCCAGATCCTCGGTGCATTTCTCTTACGGTCTGGCATACACATTCATTTCCTGGTGTGGAAGCAGCACTCCATCTTCAGCCTGGGCTGTGTGATTTGCAGTGTGTTCAGTATTAATTGCTCACTATTCTGGGAACTTCACATATCAATATGACTGTGCCATACAGTGTGATCATTCACTACAAATGTGTTTGAAATATTTCCTTGCAGCGGCAAGTGCTAAAATGAACAGATATTCCTGTTTATCATAAAGTGAATTATACCCTAGACCTTCAAGCTTGAAAGGCGCCGTGTGGAGTCAGTCCCCCATGCAAATAACAAGGGAAAGAGGGATCTTCATTTATAAGAAGTTCAGGTGTAACATCCAGCAAGTGTCCATGTGAATGCAGGAAACAGATTCTTGGCTTCTTCTGGGATGGAGATGAGCAAGTCCTTCAGAAACACTGTTTTGTCACCGTTGTTCACAAGTGTAGTCAAGGCAGTGTGGTCTCATCCACCCCCCTATCCCCCGACCCCAAGAGGCCCTAGGATAGTGAGGAGAGATTCCTGGGACTTCAATCACAGTCACATTATAATAAACGGCAAAGAGAAACAGTTTCCATCATTTTTTTCTTCCCCTTTACACTCCATTTTGCAACAACTTTCCAGAACTTCGGTCAGTACACAGATCCCCTGAATCAGTTTTGGGGCTTCTCTTCTGCTGACCTCTGAACCCAGGGACCTCCTCATTCTAGGGCCTGCACAGAAGGACACACTATCTCCTACTCTTAACTATTCAGACTTCCCAGTCTGGGATATGTAAAAGTTGTTTTGCTAATAACTACCTGGAGAGAAAGAAAGTGTTAATCACTTAGTAGTGTCTGACTCTTTGCAACCTCATTGACTGTAGCCTGCCAGGCTCTTCTCTCCATGGAATCTCCACACAAGAGTACTGGAGTGGGTTGCCATTCCCTTCTCCAGGGGATCTTCCCGACCCAGGGATCGAACCCGGGTCGCCTACATTGCACGCAGATTCTTTTACCGTCTGAGCCACTAGGAAAGCCCCCACCCGGAGAGAGGTAGGTGTAATGCAAAATGACAAAGAGGGACCTCATAAGAAATCTAAGAAAGGTAGAGCTATGGTCACCCTTGTCTCCTGTCTGCACAGAAATGACTTGAAAGAGTGAGGCAGGATATTTCTTAGCTTGTGTCTTTTGCTTTATGATGTGTTTCTCTTTCGAGTTATTTCTGTCCATACCCTTCTCTTTTTCTTTTAGGACTACTGAATCCTGAATTTGAGTTTACCAAACCACCCAATTATAGGAATCACCTGAAGTTCTTTGAAAAAATGGATCAAACGACCCTATCTATGATATAAAAAGTAAAAGTCTCCAGAGGAGAGACCCTGACTGTCTGTGTTTTAAATCATTGCTCAGGTAATTTACATTATCAGACAAACCTGGGAAACACCATACAGACTTGTCTATGGTGGTGATGGTTTAATTGCTAAGTCATGTCCTACTCTTGTGACCCCCATGAACTGTAGCCTGCCAGGCTTCTCTGTCCCTGGGATTTCCCAGACAAGTGACTTGACTATAGTGCCAAGTAAAAGTCCATCTCCAATTTTCCGTGTCCTGCTGGGATCTTTGGAGAGTGGGATAAAGGTGAGTTTGCCCAGGAATTCAAACAAGTTTTTTTTTCTTCCTAGTTCAGAAGAAACATTAGAAAATAATTTTTTACTGAAAAGTATAATGATATAATAGAGATAAAATCATAAAATGTAATGTAATAGAGAATTACTATTGCTCACTTATTTGCTCACAGACTTTACCCTTACTCGAAAGTTCTGGAAGCCATTGAGAAAAGGGCAGAATACTACGCCCGGCATATTCTTCTCTCGCATGTGTGAAAATTCTAGAAAGCTCTGTGGGAAACAACCAGCTCTTAGCGGAAGAGGATGGATGTGGTTTTCAGTCTAGATATTTCTATCTTGACTGATTTGTATTGCTGTTTTGCAAAAAATATTATCTTTACTTTTTAAAACTAATAAGAATGAAAAAAATTGCCTTTCTCAGTATGATGGGTTAAAGTTTCTCCACCTGAACATAGACATGTGTGACTGATAATGGAGGCTGCCCCTCCATGAGTCTGACGGATGTTTTCATTCGTGCATCTGTTTCCTTCTGGCCATACAGGTGTGATTAGGTTTCTTGGGTTTCTTCTTTCCTGTGGCCTTTTTACGGAGCTCTGCAGAGCCCTGGCTTCTCAGGAGAGCCATCCAGGAAGACTGGATGTGGGCTGGAGCAGGGCTGCATTACCTGCCTGCTCTGGGATTTGTTGTTGTTGTTTAGTCGCTAAGTTGTGTCCAACTCTTTGTGACTCCTTGGGACTGTAGCCCACCAGGCTCCTCTGTTCATGGGACTTCTAGGCGAGAATACTGGAGTGGGTTGCCATTTCCTTCTCTAGGAAGGCAACCTAGCTTTAAAAAAAAACAAAACAAAACACCCAGAAGGTTCATAGCAATATAGGCATACCTCAATAAACAAGAAAAAAGTCAGATAAATAACCTAACTCTACATCTAAAGCAACTAGAAAAGGAAGAAATGAAGAACCCCAGGGTTAGTAGAAGGAAAGAAATCTTAAAAATTAAGGCAGAAATAAATGCAAAAGAAACAAAAGAGACCATAGCAAAAATCAACAAAGCCAAAAGCTTGTTCTTTGAAAGCATAAATAAAATTGACAAACCATTAGCCAGACTCATCAAGAAACAAAGGGAGAAAAATCAAATCAATAAAACTAGAAATGAAAATGGAGAGATCACAACAGACAACGCAGAAATACAAAGGGTCATAAGAGACTACTACCAGCAATTATATGCTAATAAAATGGACAACGTGGAAGAAATGGACAAATTCTTAGAAAAGTACAACTTTCCAAAACTGAACCAGGAAGAAACAGAAAATCTTAACAGACCCATCACAAGCACAGAAATTGAAACTGTAATCAGAAATCTTCCAGCAAACAAAAGCCCAGGTCCAGATGGCTTCACAGCTGAGTTCTACCAAAAATTTAGAGAAGAGCTAACACCTATCCTACTCAAACTCTTCCAGAAAATTGCAGAGGAAGGTAAACTTCCAAACTCATTCTATGAGGCCACCATCACCCTAATACCAAAACCTGACAAAGATGCCACAAAAAAAGAAAACTACAGGCCAATATCACTGATGAACATAGATGCAAAAATCCTTAACAAAATTCTAGCAATCAGAATCCAACAACACATTAAAAAGATCATACACCATGACCAAGTGGGCTTTATCCCAGGGATGCAAGGATTCTTCAATATCCACAAATCAATCAATGTAATACACCACATTAACAAATTGAAAAATAAATATGAAAAATAAAATACGATTACCTCAATAGATGCAGAGAAAGCCTTTGACAAAATCCAACATCCATTTATGATAAAAACTCTCCAGAAAGCAGGAATAGAAGGAACATACCTCAACATAATAAAAGCTTTATATGACAAACCCACAGCAAACATTATCCTCAATGGTGAAAAATGGAAAGCATTTCCCCTAAAGTCAGGAACAAGACAAGGGTGCCCACTTTCACCATTACTATTCAATATAGTTTTGGAAGTTTTGGCCACACCAATCAGAGCAGAAAAAGAAATATAAGGAATCCAAATTGGAAAACAAGAAGTAAAACTCTCACTGTTTGCAGATGACATGATCCTCTACATCGAAAACCCTAAAGATTCCACCAGAAAATTACTAGAACTAATCAATGAATATAGTAAAGTTGCAGGATATAAAATCAACACACAGAAATCCCTTGCATTCCTATACACTAATAATGAGAAAATAGAGAAATTAAGGAAACAATTCCATTCACCATTGTGATGAAAAGAATAAAATACTTAGGAATATATCTACCTAAAGAAACTGAGACTTATATATAGAAAACTATAAAACGCTGGTGAAAGAAATCAAAGAGGACACTAATAGATGGAGAAATATACCATGTTCATGGATCAGAAGAATCATATAGTGAAAATGAGTATACTACCCAAAGCAATCTATAGATTCAATGCAATCCCTATCAAGCTACCAATGGTATTTTTCACAGAGCTAGAACAAATCATTTCACAATTTGTATGGAAATACAAAAAACCTTGAATACCCAAAGCAATCTTGAGAAAGAAGAATGGAACTGGAGGAATCACCCTGCCTGACTTCAGGCTCTACTACAAAGCCACAGTCATCAAGACAGTATGATACTGGCACAAAGACAGAAATATAGATCAATGGAACAAAACAGAAAGCCGAGAGATAAACCCACACACCTATGGACACCTTATCTTTGACAAAGGAGACAAGAATATACAATGGAGAAAAGACAATCTCTTTAACAAGTGGTGCTGGGAAAACTGGTCAACCACTTGTAAAAGAATGAAACTAGAACACTTTCTAACACCATACACAAAAATAAACTCAAAATGGATTAAAGATCTAAACATAAGACCAGAAACGATAAAACTCCTAGAGGAGAACATAGGCAAAACACTCTCCAACATACATCACAGCAGGATCCTCTATGACCCACCTCCCAGAATATTGGAAATAAAAGGAAAAAAAAGACAAATGGGACCTAATTAAAATTAAAAGCCTCTGCACAACAAAGGAAACTATAAGCAAGGTGAAAAGACAGCCTTCAGAATGGGAGAAAATAATAGCAAATGAAGCAACTGACAAAGAACTAATCTCAAAAATATACGAGCAACTCCTGCAGCACAATTCCAGAAAAATAAATGACCGAATCAAAAAATGGGCCAAAGACCTAAACTGACATGTCTCCAAAGAAGACATACAGATGGCTAACAAACACATGAAAAGATGCTCAACATCAGTCATTATCAGAGAAATGCAAATCAAAACCACAATGTGGTACCATTTCACACCAGTCAGAATGGCTGCGATCCAAAAGTCTACAAGCAATAAATGCTGGAGAGGGTGTGGAGAAAAGGGAACCCTCTTACACTGTTGGTGGGAATGCAAACTAGTACAGCCACTATGGAGAACAGTGTGGAGATTCCTTAAAAAACTGGAAATAGAACTGCCTTATGACCCAGCAATCCCACTGCTGGGCATACACATTGAGGAAACCAGAATTGAAAGAGGCACTGTACCCCAATGTTCATCACAGCACTGTTTATAATAGCCAGGACATGGAAGCAACCTAGATGTCCATCAGCAGATGAATGGATAAGAAAGCTGTGGTACATATACACAATGGAGTATTACTCAGCCATTAAAAAGAATACATTTGAATCAGTTCTAATGAGGTGGATGAAACCGGAGCCTATTATACAGGTGAAGTAAGCCAGAAAGAAAAACACCAATACAGTATACTAATGCATATATATCGGAGAAGGTGATGGCACCCCACTCCAGTACTCTTGCCTGGAAAATCCCATGGATGGAGGAGCCTGGAAGGCTGCAGTCCATGGGGTCACGAAGAGTCGGACATGACTGAGCAACTTCACTTTCACTTTTCACTTTCATGCATTGGAGAAGGAAATGGCAACCCACTCCAGTGTTCTTGCCTTGAGAATCCCAGGGATGGGGGAGCCTGGTGGGCTGCCGTCTATGGGGTCGCACAGAGTCGGATACGACTGAAGCAACTTAGCAGCAGCAGCAGCAATGCATATATATGGAATTTAGAAAGATGGTAACGATAACCCTGTATGCGAAACAACAAAAGAGACACAGATGTACACAACAGTCTTTTGGACTCTGTGAGAGAGGGAGAGGGTGGGGTGATTTGGGAGAATGGCATTGAAACATGTATAATATCATATGTGAAACGAATCACCAGTCCAGGTTCGATGCATGATACAGGATGCTTGGGGCTGGTGCACTGGGATGACCCAGAGGGATGCTATGGGGAGAGAGGTGGGAGGGGGGTCCAGGATGGGGAACACGGGTACATCCGTGGCAGATTCATGTCAGTGTATGGCAAAACCAATACGATATTGTAAAGTAATTAGCCTCCAATTAAAATAAATAAATTTATATTAAAAAATAAAATAAAAGTTATTCTAAAAAAAAAAAACCCAAACCCAAACCACCAAACAGCATGCAAAAACAAACTTCCTGTTATCCAGCAAGTAGCAAAGTGCTCTTTTAATTGTAGCTGTTACTATAATTTAAATGGAAAGTGTTTTACATCCATTTTTCTCAAACTGCTCTAATCACAGTAGTTTTCATTTTGCCTTAATGTAGCAAATACATCTGATGACTTAATTTTGCTCCTTTTTATAATATAGCATTTTACATTTAAGTATCCCAGGCTGCTGTTGTGTATTTCCAAAGTAGAAATGATAAAAACTCCCTTAGTTATGCTATGACTTGAAAAAATTAAACTGTACTTTCAAATGACTTACTTCATTCAACTCCAAATGAAATAATGGCTTTAGATGTCTCTTGTATTTTAAATTTAGATGGAAATTAAATCCAACACAAACCACAATGGGTATATAATAGTCAAATATCATTTTAAGAGATTATTATTTGAATGGATCATTTTCTCGGGGGCTACTATCTGTAGCTAAGTGAGTTAACAGTGGGTTCTCCCTATCCTTATTAATGCATGGATAAGAATTTCTTGTTTTCAATCCCACAGAAAAAACCTTTTTCCAAAGATAGAGAAAAAAAAAATTCCCACTGGGATATTGTAATTGTCTCCTGTGACAAAAATTTCTCCATACATTTGTCTTGACATGTTGGCTTAGCCATTGTCCATGTGGTGATTCTTGACTGAATATATGCTAAAGGTATTTTAAGTGTATCTGTACCTTTTTTTTTTCTGGAAACTTTTTGTTTCAGTTTTATGAGTGTTGTTGGTGGGTTCTTAAATGATGACAGAGTTCATCCTCAGTGAGGAGTAGGTAGGGAAAAGATGATCTAAGAAATCATATTTGCCTGAACTTTATAACATTATCAATCTCTGAAACTTTATGCAGGCCTGTTCAGATTGGTTTTTTGTACACCCTTCCTGCAAAGTCCAGACTAAGATATTTAATAAGTTTGGGGGGTAAAGTTGTTGAAAATCAGAGTACTTACCTTTAAAATGCCAGTCATTTCATTTTGTGCCTTTTGTGATAATCTTAAGCTGCTTAACATATAATAGCTTAATAGTCTATTGTCATTGTTTTCATTTAATTAAAGTATATGAAATGCATAGAGAATATAATAAGAGAACTTTTTTGATGCAAATGTCGGCCAAATGCCAAAGAAAGACGTCTATAGGAAGGCAGAAAGTCTGGACTGCATTTTTTCTGTGCTCATCATGAACTTGGAAGTCACTTAACATTTTCAGGACTGTGTCGTCCTTGTTCAAAAGTGGAGATGATAATACTTGCCTGTTATGAACTTTGTTTCTTTACCTATGAATTGAGCTAGACTATTTGCCCAACTTTTCTTCCCCTTGTGTTCTACAATAAAGGATTATTTTAAAGATATGAAACAACTATAAAAGTATCATCAAAATATCTAGAGACTGCGCATATCTATTGGAGAAGGAAATGGCAACCCACTCCAGTGTTCTTGCCTGTAGAATCCCAGGGACGGGGGAGCCTGGTGGGCTGCTGTCTATGTGGTCATATAGAGTTGGACAGGACTGAAGTGACTTAGCAGCTTAGAAGCAGCACATATCTATGAAATACAAATACATTTGACATAGATTGTTACCACCTTTTATTATGGTAGGTTTCGGACATGAAGAGTGGAGAAGCCGCTATTTTTGGAAGTCCTGAAAAGTAAGCCCCATCTTTCCTGAGGAGGGGGAAATAACTTCTTAAAATTTTTTAGGACATGGATATTAAAAAAAAAAATTCCTCATTTTTTGGTTAAGTGGGCCTCAGATGTGCTAGGGCTGTTTAGAAGTTTGTGACAGAGGTTATAGTCTGTAGTTTGCCTTAACTTTTTCTGAATTACATAAAAAATATTGCTAAAGCAGGTAACAAATTTCCTTAGCTGTTTGAAAGCAGATTTTGCCTGTATTTAGGGTGTGAGGTGCCTATTTTTAAAAAGCAGGGCATAAATAAAAGATATAAATAAAATATCATTCCACTAGGGTTTGTTTTTCTTTTTTATCCTCTCTAGCTCTTTCAAGGGTGTTGAAATCTGCTGAGATTTATTTTGATGAAGGTAAGTGTCTTCTTGTTATCAGGCAGTAAAGATGTTCTGTTACTGTTTACTGTCTCAGCAGCTCTGAAAGGTGCCATCTGAACACTTGTGGTTATAATAGGCAGAAATAATGAAAAGCCATTTTTTTTGCTAGTGATGTCCAAAGGTTTGATTTACCCTCTTCAGAAAGTGAAAGATTTATTACTGACACATAAGGTGGTTTTGAAAGATAACAGGCCACAGAGCCCTACCTGTGAGAGACTTTTGAGGTTTGATTCCTGGAAGCAGTGGGTTAGTAGGTGGAGAAGGATTTTCAGAGATGTGGATCTTGGTGGCAGCGGCTGCAAGGCACATACAGAGAAGGGAATCACCAGGTGTGGAGGTCCTGGTCAATCACAGGATGTGAGGTTTTAAATCATCACCTTGAGTTGCTCTTCTAAAAACGCTATGTGTTAGATGTAGCACATGCATTGCGGGGGCAGTAATGTGGCCTGATTTTGTCTTTATATAGCAGAGTCCTGGACGAGGAACAAAGGGACCTGCCTGGGTTGGATGCTGGCCACATAGGGAATCCTGAGAAAGTAGTCTGTACTTTCTAAAACCCAAACAGTGCTGAATCAATGGGTGTTGAGGTATGTGTGTGCGTGTGCGTGTGTGCGTGTTAGTCGCTCAGTCGTGTCTGACTCTTCACCACTCCATGGACTGTAGCCTGCCAGGCTCCTCTGTCTGTGGAATTCTCTAGGCAATAATACTGGAGTGGGTTGCCATTTCCTTCTCCAGGGGATCTTCCCAACCCAGAGATTGAACCTGGATCTCCTGCATTACAAGCAGATTCTTTACCATCTGAGCCACCTGGGAAGCTGACCATTGAGATGAACTTCCCCAAATGAATTCATCTTATTTGTGCATTTGTTGTAATGTCTGGACATTAGGTATCTAAACGTGAATAAAGCTGAGTTCTTGTGGTGGTGGTGGGTTAAATATGAAAGTGAATGTTTATAAAGCAGTGTGGTAAGAGACATATTGAAGAATGGGTATGGCATGATGGACACACAAGTTAGGAAGCTATCTCTTTTGAGGGTAGAAGGGCTAATGAGAGGGAGTTAAAGGAGATTGCTTTTGAACTTATTCTTGCATGATGGTCCAGGAAAAAAAGGCCAATGGGAAAAGGTGTACTACATAAAGGGCCAGATAGTAAATATTTGCAGACCATATGGTTTCTGTGGTAACTACTTTGACCCTGCAGCACACAACCACCAATAGGGAATGAAGGGGCATGGCTGTGTTCCAATAAAACTTTATTTGCTAAACAGGCCACATTTGGCTGGTAGTGTTGTTTGTTGACTCCTGCTATACAAAGGCCATATGCAAAGATGGATGCTTTTTCCATCTTGGAGTTTTAATAAACATGACTTCACAGATTAATATATGTGTGTGTAGGTATAAACCTGGGGATGTTTATCAGAAAGGTGCTCACATCCCAGTAGCACTACAATCTCCAAGCAAACTGGCCCAGCTTCTAGCTCCTACACTGATGACTAGATGTCTAAAGGTTTTCTCTGGCTACCAGAGCTGGTAGGCCAGGCATGTGGAGCAGGGCAGGTTGCTGGGGAATTAATATGGCCCTCCCCTTCTCAAAGTCCTCAGTCAACTATTGACTGAAGTTGGTGGACAAGTATCCCAGTCACTGCCCCCTGGGAGGGTTCTCAGAATGGGATCAATGGACAGTCTCGGAGTTGCCCACGGGACTGAGTCCAATGGCCCGAAGTTTCAATTTTCATCCCAACACACTCTTATTGACATCTTACCTGGCCTTCACCTGCAAGTCCATGGTCACCTCCCAGATCCCCTATGTGTACTCAAATCTGTGTATTAACATTTGTTTCTGGAAGCATGCCAACTAAAACAGTGTCAGGGGCCTGGAGGACATAAATTGAACTCACTATGTGATTACTTGGAAACCCCTGGTTAAGAAATGCTGCTGAGAAACGTTCTCAAAGTAGGACAGCCCTCCTCTGCAGACCTGATTTGGGTGCAGAGACCTAATAACAAAAACCAGTTTTCTTTAACTATGGGCTTTGCTGTAGCTCAAATGGTAAAGAATCCATCTGCAATGCAAGAGACCTGGATTTGATCCCTGGGTTGGGACGATCCCCTGGAGAAGGGAATGGCAATCCACTCCAGTATTCTTGCTTGGAGAATCCCATGGACAGAGGAGCCTGGTGGGCTGCAGTCCATGGGATCGCAAAGAGTTGGCCATGACTGAGAGACTGACGTTAACTATGGACAGATCTGCCTACTGTTGGATCAGGGCCTGTGGCTTCCATCTTTGATCCCCCTTGACATCCTCTGTGGCTGCTGACATTGTCCCTGCCTCTACCTCAAGCTCCCGCATCCGTCTCTTTTCCTCCCATTTCTGGAGCTGTTGACCCGGGCACAGGTGCATCTGAGACATGTGTGATCAAGGCTGGAGGAGGTTTGGAGAGGTGGATTCACTGGAATAAGTTTGAAGGGGAAGGTTGAACAGATGGGAGAGGGGGTGGGGCCCGAGCTTGATGGGCCAGGAATGACTGGATGAAGCACTTGGATGCAGCGTTGAATCACTGACAGTCTTGGAGGAGGCAGTGGCAAGAGTGTTCACTGATCATTCCTAAGTACTTGCTGATAGTCTACACTATGCCTTGGGGCTTCCCTGATAGCTCCAGGCCCCAGGTTCTCTGGTCTTTGGACTAGGACTGGATTATACACCAGCTTTCCTGGTTCTCCTGAATGCAGACAGCAGATCATGAACCTTCCATGCCTCCATAATTGTGTGAGGCAGTTCCTATAGGAGGTGTCCATACTTATGTATTTATCTCTGGAGGACCCCAACTAATGCAGTCCCCATCCAGTTCGATGTGTTTTGAGTGTGTGCTGGGCTTTACTTGGTAGCTCAGCTGGTAAAGAATCTGCCTGCAATGCAGGAGACCCTGGTTCGATTCCTGGGTTGGGAAGATCTGCTGGAGAAGGAACAGGCTACCCACTCCAGTATTCTTGGGCTTCCCTGGTGGCTCAGTTGGTAAAGAATCCCCCCACAATGTAGGAGACCTGGGTTCGATCCCTGGGTTGGTAAGATCCCCCGGAGAAGGGAAAGGCTCCCCACTTCAGTATTCTGGCCTGGAGAATTCCATGGACTGTATAGTTCATGGAGTCGCAAAGAGTCTAACACGACTGAGTGACTTTCACTTCACTTCACTTCACTTCTATACTATGCCAGGGATTGAGGACAGGTGCAGCCACATGGACAGGGAGGTGCTGAAAAGTTACTTCCTTTATGAAACACTTTCTGGTTCTCCAGGTACCAGGGCCCCTCTGCATGCCACTATTCCTTCTAATAAGTCATCTCAGCACTTCAGGGACTTATTAAGCACACAGGGATCAAACCTGTGTATCATGTCCCCTGTACTGGCAGGTGGGTTCTTTACCACTAGAGCCACCTGGGAAGTTCCCAGGTAGCTCAGTGGTAAAGAATCTGCCTACAATGCAGGGGCCACAGGAGATGCAGGTTCGATCCCTGGGTCAGGAACATCCTCTGAAGGAGGGCAGGGCAACCCACTCTCGTAGTCTTGCCTGGAGAATTCCATGGACTGAGGAGCCTGGTGAGCTATAGTCCATAGGGTCGCACAGAGTCAGACACGACTGAAGCAACTTAGCATGCATACTCCAAAGTCCTCAAACATCCTCTCCTTCACTCCGAGTCAATAATTAGAATTTCCCCATTCTTGTTTCCTCTATTCATGTCTTTACTTTTTCTCTTAAGTGTTGTAAAGTAAACCCCAGCCATCATCTCCCTTCACACCTGTCCATGTGTGAGTATACATCTCTTAAAAATATGGCCATTTTCTTACATAATCAAAATGCACAACTGATCGTAATTTCTTAGTATCATCAGTCTATATTTAAAACTTGGGGGCTGCTTCAGATAACCTCTTGTTACTGTTTGTTGGGATAAGAAATCAAACAAGAACCACATGTGTCCTTGTTTTGGTCTGTCTCCTGTTTCCCTGCTGGAAACTCAGTGTTGCTTGGGCTCTGACCACACTGTGACTGGGGCCTTGTGAGAACCCGTCTGCTTTGACAGTTCCCATCTCTCCTTTTACTCTCACCCTCTTCCTCTTCCTCCTTCTTTCCTTTTTTTTTTTTTTGTTTTAATGGCAGAAAAGTATGTTACATGCAGATAGTTTTGGTGGGGACACTGAATTTGAACCTGTATTCTTATCTTAGAGGACTGGTTCTAATCTTTGAAGATTTAGCCTGAAGGTTAAAGCATCATGAAAAATAAAACTACAGGTATAAACCTGCAGTCTTTTTACCCCTTACAGCTTTGGCCTTATTACCCCAAGCAATAAGTCTAACCCCTTTTCCTCAGTGTATTGAAACTAAAGAGTAAGTAGTTGATTCCCACTGTTCTTCCCACAAATTTTCAGCAGGGTAGGGCCAATTCACTGCTTGTTTTAGGCTTGAAACTCCTCCTGAAGTGCCGGATGAAAGCTGGTGTGTAATTGAAGTCGCTGGATATTGTGCGCTTGAGATGAGAGAGTGAGTTGAATTTCATGGGCTTTTCTGCAGCTTTCTCTCTTAACTAAAAATGTTGGCATTTTCTAGGAAGTTTGCTATATGTTTATTGAGAAAGATACTTCTCTTCAGTACAGTGTGACATTTCTACAAAAATCAATGATTTAGAAACAGGTATCTGAAATGAAATGTGCAACTTCAGTTTCCATCTGTTGAAAAGCCTGCTGGGCTGGTTTTGAAACCTTCATACATGTTTGGTACACCTTCAGGGAGTAAAAATTATATTGACTCTGCACTCTGGAACACGTAAAAATATCTTTTGGAATGTGGCAAAAAATATAACCACCACCTAGTCCTGTGTTTTCCAAATTGACTGTGGGATATTTACTTAATTTTTTTTTTGACTTTTAGTACTAGTGTTTACTATTTTCCTTTTATCTTGGGAGATTTTCATTTTTATTACACATGATTACCTAATCCAGTGAAAGGAGTGGCAGTGAATGCGGCTCAGGAGTGCCATATCCCTGTGTCAAGTTGAAACTTGTTCTTTGATTATTAGAGGTAGTGAAGCTTATAGGAGCATGATGATGTTTTAATTTGGATTTCGAAAATTAAAAAAAGCCAGGCACTAACTATGGACACAGTGAAGAGGGAGAGGCTGAATCCATTTTGAAATCCAGCTCCTCCCCCCTAGATACTCAAGAATTTTTACATCTGCTTTCAAGCCCTTAAATATAAAAGGATTAACTTCTAAAGTTACTGATAAAGGGGGGAAGAGAAAAAGAGCAAAGAGTATAGAACGACTCTAATGAAAACTCGGCACAGGGCTAACACTTAATTCCGTCTCACAATAACAAGAAGAGAGCATAATGGAGAGTGAGGAGCAGAGCCATTTACTTAATAACTTCCTAGCAACCGCTGTAATGAACACATACGGGCAGATGAGTCAATTCTCTAAGATACTACCTCACATCAGGGCTTAGAAAAAAGGGGAAGAGGAAGCAACAGCTAAACACCTGAGATTCCTGAATTTGGGTTATGTTCTATGCAGTTTCACACTAGACCACTTGATCTTTGTGACTGTGGTTTAAAACTGATTTGGCAAAAGAAAAATAATGTGGTGAGATGAATATCATCTCCATCTAAGCATAAGTGGGAGTGAAGCGTGGAAGGTCTACCTTGTCTGGGAACAGATGGTTAGGACTGATGCCTGTGAATTTTCTGGCTTAACTTGAACGTCATTAACACCGAAATCCTCCTCACCCTCATCACTGCTATCCTTTGCTGAGTGGCTCCTTTATCTCAGATACTGTGTTAGGCACTTTACATATGTTTCTTACAAACCTCACAGCACTCATGGATAAGTCGATATGATGATCTGCATCTTTTTTTAAAAATTTATTTATTTTAATTGGAGGCTAATTACTTTACAATATTGTATTGGTTTTGCCACACATCAACATGAATCTGCCACGGGTGTACACGTGTTCCCCATCCTGAACCCCCCTCCCACCTCCCTCCCTGTACAATCCCTCTGGGTCATCCCGGTGCACCAGCCCCAAGCATCCTGTATCCTGCATCGAACCTGGACTGGCAATTCATTTCTTATATGATATTATACATGTTTCAATGCCATTCTCCCAAACCATCCCACCCTCTCCCTCTCCCACAGAGTCCAAAAGACTGTTCTATACATCTGATTATCTGCATCTTACAGATAAGGAATCTGAGGCTTAAAGAAGGAAAATCACTTGGCTAAAATCTCGATCAATAATAAGAAAAAGTAAATATAGTTCATCTTGACTGAGGATGTACTGTTCCAGGTGCCTGGCGCTGTGTTGAGGGCTTTGTGTGGACTTTTTAATGGGATTGTACTCAGATTACAGATGAGGAAGAAGAGCCACAGGGGTGGCATATGGTTTGCCTGAGGTCATATAGCTGCTCAGAGGGAAAGCTGAAACTCAAATTCAGCCCGTTGTGGCAGAAGGATGGGAGAATTAGAATTCAAACCGACCATGCAGGCTTAGTTGCTCAGTCATGTCTGACTCTTTGTGACCCCATGCACTATGGGGTCCTCAGGCTCCTCTGTCTATGGGATTCTCCAGGCAAGAATTCTGGAGTGGGTTGCCATTTCCTCTTCCAGGGATCTTCCTGACCCAGGGATTGAACCCGCATCTCCTGCACTGGCAGGCAGATTCTTTTACCACTTAGCCACCTGGGGAGCCACAAACCAAATGTGCTCGATGCTAAAGCTCAGGCCGTACGGCTGCAGCTCACCATGTCCATGGATACTTGGAGGGTGGAGGCAACCATACTGTTCAACAATCATGTGAGTTTGGGTCTTTATAATCACTCCAGTGGATGTAACAAAATTACCAGCAGCTACATTGGGCTTCTGGAAAGTGACTAAAGCCAGTTTAAAATCACAGAGAACTTGTGTGTCCAAAAGCATTTGAGTGTTCACACCTGGATGGTGCTTCTTCCTCTGTGGACTCCTCCTGGGCAGTGTGTCTTGCTCCAGAACTTTCTCTCAATATTCACTCAATTTAGGTTCTTTTGTTGGTGTTGGAGAAGACTCTTGAGAGTCCCTTGGATTGCAAGGAGATAAAACCAGTCCATCCTAAAAGAAATCAGTCCTGAATATTCTTTGGAAGGACTGATGCTGAAGCTGAAACTCCAATACTCTGGCCACCTGATTTGAAGAACTGACTCATTGGAAAAGTCCCTGATGCCAGGAAAGATTGAAGGCAGGAGGAGAAGGGGACGACAAAGGATGAGATGGTTGGATGGCATCACTGACATGATGGACATGAGTTTGAGTAAGCTCTGGGAGTTGGTGATGGACAGGGAAGCATGGCGTGCTGCAGTCCATGGGGTCGCAAAGAGTCGGACATGACTGAGGGACTGAACTGAACTACTTTCTTCTACCTCAGTCTGGTTGTTGACTGGATACTCGTTAAGAAAACACTTTGTCTACTAAGAATGGATTAAAGGATTCTCTTTCCAGAATAGCACACTTACCTTTTTTAAGGTGCAGATGTTTTCAGTGCTTCACACAAGATAAATGATTAGCTGTAGAATTTCAGGTCCTTGACAGGGAGCTGGAGGAGCATACTTGAGGTACCTGTCTATGGAAGTGGGAGTGAGGGCTGGCTCTGAGGGGATTTTCTGGGCAAAGAGAGGACTTTTGCCCCTCTAAAGATGTCAAACAGGCCCATGTTGCTTATTCCACCCACATTATAATCCAGGGGGGTTCTTTTCCCCGCTGTTGGCTTCCTATAGGAAGATGCAAGGGGGCGGGTGGGGATCTGGGGGAGACGTAGCCCAAGGAAAGTGGGTCAGTAGGCTGAGAGACGGGACAAATCTCTATTCAGTTGCCTAAACTGTGCCCTTTGTCAAGTTGCCTACAGATACAGCACCTGTATGCTCCCATTTTGCAGAATTACCTTCCCGGATTAGTACCCAGAGCCCAACCCCAGTGAAAGTGAAAGTCACTCAGTCATGTCTGACTCTTTGCGACCCCATCGACTATACAGTCCATGGAATTCTCCAGGCCAGTCTGGAGTGGGTAGCCTTTCCCTTCTCCAGGGCATCTTCCCAACCCAGGAATCGAACCCAGGTCTCCCACATTGCAGGCGGATTCTTTACCAGCTGAGCCACAAGGGAAGCCGGATCTGTATAAATACTTGCTGACCAACATCCTGTTCCCTTCCTCTCTTTCTCAGCTGTTCGGCCTCCTCCCACTCTGCTGGGATTCGGGGCCATCTGATGAGTGAACCGTTTTTTCCAGCAGGTCTTATCTTTGCTTAAACACAGGCGAATGTCTGGACCCCGTTTTGAGCTGGCTCCTCTCCCTGGACATCTTTGAGTCAGCCTGCGTCTTTTAAGAGCTTCCCTTGTAGCTCAGTTGGTAAAAAATCTGCCTGCAATGCAGGAGACCCAGCCCGATTCATGAATCGGGAAGAACCCCTGGAGAAGGAAATGGCAACCCACTCCAGTATTCTTGCCTGGAGAATCCCATGGACAGAGGAGCCTGGCAGGCTACAGTCCATGGGGCCACAAGAGTCGGACACGACTTAGCGAGCATCTTTTAAAGGGAAAAACTCCTCGGAGGGGCCCTCTTTCCCGTCTCCCTGTAGGAGTTGGGGTGGGGGTAGCAGTGGGGATGGGGAGCAATCCTGGCCTCCCGGGATCTCTCTAGGCTGGTGTTACTCCATGGGTCTCTTCGCTGTTCACACTTTGAGGGCATTTTAAAAAATGCCTAAGGCTTAACTAGCTGCCGTGGTGAAGGAGACAGTACCTAGGGGTGGGGGGTGGCAGCGCCATCTTGGAGCAACTCACCTGGTGCGCGAGGACCACCTCCTGCCCGACCTCCCTGGCATCCCAGGCAGGGAGGTGGGGGTGGGGGTAGTGAGCTTGGAGGCACCTCACCTGCAGCTCTAGAGTGCATGGCTGGCGGCCACCTCCTTTCTCCAGAGCTGGTGTCTGAAGGTCACTAAGACGGGAATCTTTGTAAAATTTTATTTCTTAGTTTCCTTCCCCACATTTTCTTTCTCTGTCCCTCACTAATGACAGGATTTGAGAAATTCATTGATTCCCAAGCTTGAAATGGCCAGCGAGAATCACTGACATCATGCTTGTCTTGCCAGCTTTTGTTTGGGGTCCACTTGAAAGTCTTTGCATCTGAGATAGTTTAAGATTGTTGTTGTGGTTTGGTGGCTAGGTTGTGGTGTCTGACTCTGTGCGACCCTATGGACCGCAGCCCCGCAAGGCTCCTCTGTCCATGGGGTTCTCCAGGCAAGAGTACTGGAGTGGGTTGCCATTTCCTTCTCCAGCAGATCTTCAGTTTCTTAATTTTGTTCTTTCCTAGTGGGGAAAAAAATACAACTTACCTTTGCAGTAAGAATTTCCCCCACCTTCCTTTTAGAGAAAGCACTGGACAGCACCACCATCCTAGGTTAATAGACTAATAATTGCTACATTTCATACCATGTAGGGTTCCCTCTGAAACCTCAATCACATTCAGATACTGTGGTGGGGGTTTAAATGCAGCAGTTAATGTGCATTCCCCACCTCTAATCTTCTTTTTTTTATTGAACCTTTAAATGGAATTTGTGCTCCTGTGGGTCGAAGCAGGGCTTTGAGATAGAGTTCCATGGTTTGGTTTGGTTCTTCAGTGAAAATTCTAAGAGTGTGAATTGCACCAGGAGATGCATTTATTGTTGTGGGTTTCAGAGGAAAGCATGAAATCTCACTGACTTGCTGAACATTGTGGTTTTGAATCAGAGCTTTGGAGACGAAGCTGCTAAACCTCTCTGACCAAACTCTGAAGGGAAATCACCAGCTTAATTTGCATATTGGTTTTGCCACAGTTTTAGCTCCACCCCTTTTCAATGGCTCTCCTTTTCAGTGGCTACAAAGTCTTACAGGTAGGAGTATTTTCTGATGTTTAACCTAAAGCCCTCTTGCTCTTTCCAAAAATCCGTTGCCTCAGACAACCGAGGCACCTGTGCTATGGTTTGGACAGTATTACTTCGTGTATTTAAGGGCTGACTTTCCCTCCAGACTAAATAAATCTGGTGTCACCGTCTATTAAGATGAAAAAACACAACCCTTTGCTGACTGACATACAAAATGGAAATGCAAGAGGCTCGGGCTTTCCTTTTATTTTTCATTCTCTCTTTTTAACCCTTGTAAAGGTGTTGCCACAGATTTCAGTATGCTGCCAGTGAGGTTATATTTTTGATTAATGATGGCTCTGCTTGGCATCACAGACTTGAATTGACCATTTACTGTGGGGCTGCCTGACCTGGTCATGGCCAGACCAAAGGAAGCCACGCAGACCACTGACCACAGCTGTTGCCATCTTTCTCCTCCCTTATAACTGCTTCCAGCATGGAAGTCAAAGCATTTTGTTTAACAGCAAGTAGAGAAAAACTTGTTTCTTGCTTGTTTTCAAATGGTGAAAATTAAGTCAGTTGGCAACAGGTGCTTATTTCCCTGTGGGTGGAGGAGGTGCCAGATGATGTGGCTCTGTGCCTGTGGATCTGGGCAAGCCCGAATTGTAACCATACCACCCCAGAGCAGAGTCCATTTAGTTCCAGCAGTTGGATAATTTGGCAAATCTTTGAATCACTACCCAGGGTTTCACAGATGGCATCTCCACTGCAGAGACCCTTCTCTTACTCACAAGAAGAAAGGGAAAGGGGAGACAGTCGAGCAGATGCACTGATTATTGCCCAGGGGTGAACACCTGGAGGACTGGCCATGCGGGTATTTGTGGAATGATGGCTTTTCCTTCATAACTAGAACAGGTAAAGAACTGTCAGGTAATGCTGAAGCTAAAAAATAGGCTGGTATCTTTGGAATTGTAAGTAAGAGTTTGGTGCTCACAGTGATAAATGTGACCCAGATAGTCTCAACCCCTTTAGAAATTGAAATTTAAATGTGGGATAAGAGAGCCTTAATTACTTATAGTGAAGACATCTCTTCCACTGCTGGTTGGAATGTATGTAAACAGATCAGACATTCCACAAGTTTTTGATCTTGAACACCGCTGTAATTGAGTATCCCACACAGAATGTTACGGTGAGGGGTCATTCTTATTGAAACATGTTTTAAAATCTCTGATGCAGAAGCCTTTATCTGCTTATCATTAAAGATGTTGGTCATGAAGAAAGTTGTTATCTTGGAGACTTTGATACCTGTGACAGATCTTGTAAACACTATTTTCTTACACTGTTTTTGTCAAATCAGATTTCATCTGGAGTAATAATGCTCCATCCTGATCCCGTGCTTCTCAAGGTACCTCTGATTCTTTCATTTGGTACTGAAAAAGTTTTCATTTTTAAAACCTTTTACAGATCTTTCTAATATAACACTGTATTTAAAAAAAAAAAATCTCATCACCTTTGATGGCTCATCAACTTTTGATGGCTCTCCATTGCCCTTTGAGTCTTGAAGTGGAAAGGGATCATACAAATCCAGTCTCTTGCTGGATAAAGAAATTATCTCCCCAATAATCTTCTTTGGTTTCCTGCTTATCGCTCTAGCCATAGGGACTTCACTGCCTCACGAAGTGATGGGTTTCATTATTCGCCAGTCTGAGGTATTAACAGGATTGTTTTTGTATCGATTGAGGTGAAATCAGTTCCTTGAAGCAAGCACCTATTGGACCCAATTTTGCCCATGAGAACAATCACAACCAAATAACCTGCTCTCTTTGTGCTCAGTCGTGTCCAACTCCTTGTGACCCCATGGACTGTAGCCCACCAGGCTTCTTTGTCCATGGGATTTTCCAGGCAAGAATACTGAGTGGGTTTCCATTTTCTCTCCTCTCTTTGGGCATGGTGTTTGAAGACATTACTTTGTCATGGTTTCCTTCACCAGTTCAAGCTTTAGAACCCTTTCACCATTTCTGGGATGTGACCTCTGAGTGCGTTTTAGTTGGTCATTGCTCCTATCAAGTTGTAAAGGTCAAGCCCAGACTTATCATCTGGGTTTTCAAGAGCTACCCTGCCAACCTGTCTACTGTATCTACCATATTTGCTTCCAGGACTTCACCATACAAATATCCAGTTTCAGCTATCTCTTCAATGCCATTTAAATAAAGCAATGATAATTCTTCTTTCTTTGGTTTGTCTGAAAGATACAACAGCAGTGTAAGTTATGATAATACCTTTAATGATGTGATTTCAGGAACCTGCTGTGTGCACAGTGCTGGAGTTAGGTGAATGACTCTACTCTGCCATCTTGGAGCTAACAGTAGGCTTCTAGAGGGACAGTAAAAAAGTTAACAAAGAAATCGGTGATTGCAAATTTCAATAACTGCCGTCAAACGCTGAGCCAGAGAATTAGGACCACATAGGTTTGCATGTAGAAAGCCTGTTTTTTAGGTTTGTCACAAAGGCCTCTCTGGGGAGGCAATACTGAAGTGACACCTGAAGGATTGGGACTTCCCAGGTGGCACAGTTTGCCTGCCAATGCAGGAGACACAGGAGACCTGGGTTTGATCCCTGGGTTAGGAAGATCCCCTGGAGAAAGAAATGGCAACCCACTCTGATAGTCTTGCCTGGGAAATCCCACGGACAGAGGAGCCTGGAGGGCTATAGTTCATGGGGTCGCAAACAGTCGGACACGACTTAGCGACTGAGCACGCACCTGAGGGATGGTAAGAAGCGGACTCTGCTCGGAGTGGAGGAAGAGGAGGGGGAGAGACCCAGTCTGCTGGCATCTGAGGAGAAAAGAGCTTCGTTGCTCAAGGGACCCAAAGAAGCGCCAAGGGGCTGGGGTGTGGAGAGTGTTAAGGGCAGAGGTCAAATCCAAAGGGCTTTGCAAGCCATTTAAAGCTTTGAACTTTTCCCTGAAAGCAAAGAGGAGTTCTATTCTGAAGACATTTAAAGCAAAGTGTGTGTGTGTGCGTGTGTGTCTGAGAGAGGTTTAATTTTAGAGAGACTCCCAGACAACTGTGTGAAGAAGGAAGAGTTGTGGTCCAGCTCTGTGATGGGCGTGTGGTGTGGTTGGTGGGGGAGCCTGCCTGGTCCGAGTCCGTCCTGTGCTCCCATCAGGGACCTCCGGTGTCAAGGAAGAGCCCTGCGGTGGAGCTCAGGGCGTGGCCATCCTCTGGGTAGGGCTTGTCCAGAAGAAGCTCAGGCAAGAATGAAGAACCACCTCGGTCAGGAGCCAGCACCTCAGATCTGGGGCTGTTGGCCAGGTCCTTTCAGCGTCTTCCTCTCTCCCCTGGGGACCTGGAAAGCCACCTGATCCTAGAGTCCCAGTGACTCCCGGAGCCTGAAAAGAAAACCCGAGTCTTCCTGAGTTATAGGCTGGAGACACAAGGGGAGAGATGAACGAAATGATCTGTGCCCATAAACCTGGCCTACTGGCTGTCTTAAAAGTTAGATGAGGGTCAAACGTAGTGAAGAAGTAGATGGGTCTGCTCCCCAGTGGCCCCTCTCTCCCCTCCCGCTCCATCTCCCCCACTCTTCAAACCATGGTCCAGATCGCAACCCAGGGAGACAAAGGACTCAGCCTTTCCTCTAAACTTGACCTCTGCAGGTAGGGCCTCACAAGCAGTTACTGGAGGGAGGAACTCTTGCTTTGTCACCTAACTTCTGCGGTTGAGAAAAGCCCACTGCTCTGGGCCAAAGAGGAGGGGGAGTGGGGAGAGGCGAACTTAATGGTTGGAAAGGGGAGACATTTAAGTGGAGAACAGAAAGTCCACTGAAGACTTTTATCCGTTTCCGCTGTGTGAATTCTATAATGAAACTCTTCCTTATCTCTCCAAGAAACTAGCAGTAGAATGTGAATTTCTCCTCCAAAGAATTGCAATTTTGTAGGGAGCTGTCATTTAATTGACAGCTTCCCAGGTGGCCCTAGTGGTAAAGAACCCGCTTGCCCATGCAGGAGAAGTAAGAGACATGGATTTGATCCCTGGGTTGGGAAGATTACCTGGAGGAGGCAACCCACTCCAGTATTCTTGCCTAGAGAATCACATGGGCAGAGGAAACTGGAGGGCTTCAGCCCATAAGGGTTGCAAATAGCAACTTAGCATGTCAATTGAAGTAATCTTTCTGTCTTGATGGGCAATGTAGGCTGTGTCCAGTTATGAACTGTTGTGAAATTGGTTTACACAAACATAAAAGAAAGGGTGTGAGACACACACACACACACACGTTTCAATTGGTTTGGTCTTGACTTTTCCTTTGTTTGGCCACTCATGACTCCTGTGAGTGCCAAAATTCTAGGTTATCCCTGACTTTTTTTTTTCCGTTTTACAAACCCTTGTATTGAAGGCTGACTTTCAATAGATCACGGCAAGGGAGCTGCTCTGCTACATACGAAACCCCGACCCAGAAGCAGGTCTATCACTGACTCTTAAAAGGGGAGAGTCTGGGTACTGCCAGGATCCTGGCACAGGGTTCTGTAATTGCATTATGGTTCATAATTGTTTGGAGCTGGATTATTTGTCCAATTCCATCACACATGATTATTTCCTTCTCTTGCCTTATAAATTGGATAAAGCTCTTATCAGCGTTCGCTCAGCCATAGGAAACGGCCTGAGTTTTTCAGGCCCTCACACTGTGCTTAAACAGAATTTTAATGTATCTAAGAGTACCAGGCCTAGTGTTGTTTGTTTAACACTGGTATTGCAGAGCCCTCTTTTTGACCAAACCGGTCCCAGCTGCAGCAAGCAAGGAATGCAATGAATAAATATCCACAAAACAGGAGCACTGCTCACTGGCCATCTCACGTGGAGAAAGCTGGGTGTTCGCTGCCTGGGTTCAGCAGACTGGGTCTTCAACAGCCACTCACGCAGGTTTGCAGCCAGGAAAGCTGCCTCCTCGGAGTTCCGTGTAGATGGTCTCGGGCCCCTTGGGCAGGGACAGAGGCTCTTGTGTGGCAGGCAAGCCTCTGGACCAGTGCCGACCTGGTGTCTTGTCTCCCTTTATCTCTCCCTCATTTGACTGGTGGGCACGGTCCCTGGGACTTTAAGGTGGATTTGTTTTCCACCAGCTCGATGGATAACCTGGAGCTAACGTGGACAGGGGAGAGATTATGGCTCAGAGAGGCTTCTCATCACAAATGCAAGTCAGAGACTTCATTGTGTCTTGAACCTTTGCCTTTTGACTCTACACCCGGTGCTCTTTTTGTGACACTGCTGGCATAATAGAATCCAAATGCTTCTTAGTTGTGAAAGAAAAGCTTTGAGTCAGAGAAAGGCTGAGATGGTTGGGTTTGAACTTTCTTGGATGTTAGTGGAGATTTAAGCAGAAGGGGAAGAGAAGGAGGTCTTAGGCCTCCATCCAAGGGATTGACTCAATGTTTCGTGGAGATTATGCAGACCAGGGGACATTCAGTAACTCAGCCTCGAATCCTTGTAGGTAGCTGAGACCCACAGCTGGGCTTGAGCTGACATCTTTTGCCCAAGATTCCGTGGGATTTGGGTATTCCTGGCCATTGCAGCAGCAGCCCTGGGTATGGTGAAGTAACAAAGGATTTAAAAATACCCGACTTGTGTATGTTAATGAGCAAGGGCAGCAGTCTTTTAACTGAAAGAACCATTAGCACTTCCCCTGTTAGAGGGATTTTATATAATTTAGAAGAAAACACTCATTATTTTAATTTTCGTTGTTAGCTGTAATATTCTTTACAATCATAATGTATCCCTAAGCAGTTTTTTTTTTTTCAGAGTTCAGTAGTCTAGTTAAAAAGAGGAATGTCAAAAAAAATCAAAATTTCTAAAAATGGTTCCTGGGTAGGATTTATTTAAAATCTACTTACATATTAATATATACAAATAACAAATATAAACAATGTCAAAAAGCAAGAAACACAACCAAGTATTTAAAATTCTCCCTATTATTATTCAACTAAGACAAAGCTGTTCTATTTTTCTTTTTAAAGAAAGCCTTTCTTTAGTGAGCAGTCACTAAAATTACTGGTAATATGGCATAATGCATTTTGCAGTTTTACAAGTGCATCTTAATTTCTCTTATGTTTCTTTCCTTCTGTTTCTCACCTTTGTTTGCATCTCATCGCATTGGAGACGTTTTCTGTTCTGTCCTGGATGGGGCCATCTCTCTCTGCCTTTGTCCTAGCTCCTTGTCTACCTTGGGCCTGGCTACTTCAGTGCAAAGGTCTTGGTTTGTGTGTGACACCTCAGTCCTTGTTTCAGCGCAGTGGCTGGTCCTCCTGTAGCCTTGTCCTCCTTTGATGACAGTGCCTTGGTCCCCAGCACCTTACAGGCTGCTCTTGAGCCCTGTGTCCCCCCATCCAGAGTTTGGCCAGATCTATCTGAGCAACATGGTGGATGATGCCACCATTTCCTTTGCTCTCCATAACCTTCTTCTCTGTAGAATTAAAAAGGACACCTAAAGAGAACTCAGATCTGTTACAAGGCATCTGGAGGAGGCCACTGGAAGGGGTTGCCTCTGTTCTTGCTAACAGCAGACAGGAAGAGCTTTATATTAAGGTACAACCGGTGGTTCCAGCCAATGGTCCAGACCAACCAAAGGTCTAGTTCCTGGTTAAGACATGCACCTGAAGATTTATATGAGACCAAGGTTCCTTAACTGGGGGCCTAGTGTTCGACATGAATATCACATGGGAAAGTGTTTTGAAATAGTCTGACCTAGGCCCTGGTCTGTATCCATTGAGTCAGTCTCCATGGGGGCCTCATCTTTGGAAAAAGTCATCAGGGGATGCTGACACACATCTTAGTTAAAAGCCAATGGTTCAGAAAAAATGCCTGGTTCTTTGGAGGCCATCTGACAGCCAAGCTGTGATGTGTTTCCTTCAGGCCTTTCATCTGCAGTGAGCACTGTTTTATAGGGCACTGAGGTATCACTCAGAATGCACGTCTGGGGGAGGCTGAGATTTTGGGGGCTCAGGAGAACGATTGCATAGCATGTTCTGTCATCTTCACTGTGCAAAAGAGTGTAGTGAGCTGCCTTCATGAGGGAGGGCAATGCCAGGGCCCACAGGCAGCAGTGAGCCAACTCCACTCCTCGCTCTGTTTGTTAAATTAAAAAGAATTAAAAAAAAAAAAAAAAGAGAAACTGCTAAGTCATGACTGACTCTTTGTGACTCCTTGTGAGGACTGTAGCCTTCCAGTCTCCACTGTCCATGGGATTCTCCAGGCAGGATTACTGGAGCGGGTTGCCATTTCCTTCTCCAAGGGATCTTCCCGATCCAGGGATCGAACCTGCATCTCCTACACTGTCAGGTGGATTCTTTTCCACTGAACCACTTGGGAAACCTGTTTGTTAAATTAGCTCACTTGATTTCTCTGGGCTTCGGTCTTCTTGCTGTTAAGATTAGATTAGGTGATGTGTAAGTTCCTCTGAAGTTCTAAGGCTACTTTGACTTCAACTTAAAATAACACAAAACTTACAGTATAATTAATACAAGTGATTTATTGTACAAAACCATGAAACTTGGGAGTAAGTAAAAAGAAAAGGAAAAGTTCATTATCCTATGACCCCACCACCCTGAGATGACCTTTAGGTATAAATTCTTTTCATCTTTGTGCAAAGATGAACACAGGTGTGCATGTGTGCACATAAATATGCAAATACATATATTTTAGTATAGTTTGCATTTTATTAATACAGAAAGGTGATCATATTGGGTACTGTTCTGTAATCTGTCTTTTTAGTTAATATAGCAAGAACAGAGGAATGCCTTTCCATGCCACTAAATGTACACCTGGTGCTTATAACTTGGGGGTGGAGAGCTTAGTGATCAAGAGCCGGGCCTTGGAGCCTGACTCTGGCTGTGGTCCGTACTCTCTGTGTCACCTTGAGCAGATTACCTCACCTCTCTAAATCTCAATTTCCTCCCACGGAAAATGGCCATGGCAGTAATGTCCACTTCATAAAGCATTCTGAGGATGAAAATCAGACAGTGCGTGTTAAGTGCTCAGGGCAGTGCCTGGTAAGTGCCCACAGTAAGGGCCCAGGAAATGGTAACTGAGAATGCTGCATATCGTTTCATTTTACTAATGTGCGTAATTTCACCAGTCCTCTATTACTGCTTATTTAGATTTTTGTTCGCTACTATACACAGCACTACACTGATTGTTTTATAGGTAAATATTTGTACATATCTGTATATAGTTTTTGGACATACTCCCAAAAGCAGAATTGCTGAGCTAAATAAAGGGCACGTATATTTTAAAGATGTCAATACATAGAGCTCAAGTTTCCTGCAGAAAAATTGCAGTGACCTTCCCCGCATCCAAAGGATGTAGGTTTTTTTTTTTGAATTTAAAGGAGAGGGGAAATGAATGTAAATGGTGTCATCATTTTATTTTGCATTTATTTTTATAAACCTACTCATTTTGCCTGCTTCTCTGCTGCACTGTTTGCCTCTTTATCAATGATTTGTAGAAATATTCATACATTCAGAGCAGCAGCCTCTGTTTTCCTTTATTAATTCATGAGAGCCAGCTCCATAGCCCAGAGCTGGGGTAAGTGCTAGTGGTGAACAGATAGTCCCAGTCCTTGCCCTCATGTTTGCAAGATTCAGGGAGGAAAATGGAGATTCATAAAAAATGATTTTAACCTGCAATAAAGAAGGATCACAGGGTTATCCTGGAAGACTTTCCAGAGGCAGCGATGAGTGAAGAGAAATTGGGGAAAGAGGGCTCAGCCAGGTTCAGATGGAGTTCCAGGTGTGTAGGAACATTTTTCTTAGTTGGTTCTTTGCCTTTAAAAAACAAAACAAAACAGAACAAAACAAACCTTGTCTCGTGGTTTATGCTGACATCTCAAGATTTTTCAATTAGTAAAATCTATAAATATTTATATTCATGTATATTTTCTGCCTTTGATGATTTACTTGGAAAATCTGCCCTATGAGGTTTTTACTTAAAAAGTTTTGTTGCTGTTAGAATACTTCATCCTAAGTGAGCAATTGTGGGTTTCTAAAACTACCTTGTGGGTCTGAGCTCATGGACAATAAGACTAACTTTTACAATGATCTTTTGAAACCTATGCTCGGTGATAAAAGGAGGGAAAATGTCTTAATTCACAGAAGAATAGTGAAAGGGTAGAGTTTGTATTCAGCACTCTCTTCTGAGCTGTTTGATTTGTAGCACGTCATGCTTTGAACAAATCTGTATGGGCCCAGATTGATCTACTGGTATAAGAAAGTTTTCTTTCAAATTAATTCATGCTAAGATGTGAATGACTGAATAAACTGTCCCTCATCTATTTACATCTGAACAGAACACCATAAAAAAGAATAATGCTTGTAAAAAATTGCAGAATTTCAGACATCCAAGTCAGGCTGAATGTAGGAGATGTTAAAGTTTTGGTTAAATGAGTTTCTATAAGCATTCTTCTATGTACTCACATTCCTCAGCCTAATCCCATTCTTAGTTGTCATCTTTTCTCCCACTCCTCTCTCCCTGGTCCACTTATGACCTCTTTGAGTGGTTTCTCAAATTCATATCACCACCCTATCAGTGTGTACATGCTCTTGGATATTTTGTCAGTTGACAACTGTGCATGTGTGTACATGTGCATATTTGCTGTAATGATAGAAAACACAATTTAAACAGGCTTAAACGATAGGGAAGTTCATTGTTTGAAAAATCCAGAATATGTGGGTTCAGGTATGGTTTGATCCAGGGACTCCTATGGTAGACTGAGGCCCTGGATTTTCTCATTTTTTGTTTTCCTTGGGATTGGACCCATCCTCTGAGAGTCAGGACCTTAGTGAGAATCTACAAAGTACTCATGTTTCTTGTTTTCCCATCATGCCACTGATAGGGAAGAGAGAGCCTCTCTCTACAGCTTTAGAGGAGCATCAGTTCTACCACACTTGGTAGCTTACAATCAGGGCACTGCTTCATGAAAATAAGTATGAATGAATGCTGATAGGCAAAACCCAGCAGCTCTTCTCTACAAATGCACTGCTTTCCCTCAGATTCATCAACACACAACCAAGATGGTACTTGATGCTTTGGTTCTGACTTTACTAATTCTGCTGGAACAGTTACCACTCTCCCATTTTCTGAGTTCATAATCTCAGCATTCAAATTTGTTGTTTTGCATTCCAGCTACTAGGTCCTACAGTACACTCCATCCATGTTGATGCTTCACTCACTGGTCCAGCTCAGGGCAAGCCCCACCTGCTCTGTGTAGCCTTCTGTAGACACTGGGGTCTATACTGAATTCTGCTCAATTCCTATAACAAGGATGCCCAGCTTATTATATGCTGCTTTATACTGCTACTTATCTCTGCCTTACTTCCTCCCACTTTTACTGCCTAACTGGATTTAGCATGTGGGCCTCTGGGCACTCTGGTGTTTCCCTGAATCTTCCCACACCACCCACCACAAGCTGTCTGAGCTGCAGGGACACAGTTGAATCTTCCATTGACTGAGGGAGCCCCCAGGCCCCATGGAGGTGTGCTGGGGTGGGATTTTCTGCAGTCAGCATGGAACTTTGGGCAAGCCTTGGGCTTGACAGCTGCCCGGTGGTATGCCCTGTGGAAATGAGGGAAATTATCTCCCACAATTGCAGGAATGCTACCTCAGACAAGGTTATTTTCTCTACTGCATGAAGTTTCAGCACCTTGAAGTTTCTGGGTCTGCACAAAAGGGGCTACAAGCTGAATTGTGTTGGATGGAATCTACATGCTCCCTCCCTCCCAAAATGTGACTGCATTTGGAGAAAGCATCTTTAAAGCGGCAGTTAAGTTCAAACAGGGTCATATCCTGGCTCCAATTCAAAAGGACTAATGTCCTTATAAGAAGGGGGAGTAGGACACAGACACAGAGAAGAAAGAACCACGTGAGGACAGCCATCTGCAAACCAAGGAGGGAGGCCTCAGGAGAACCAGCCCCACCTGCGCCTTGATCTCCAATTGCTAGTCTCCGAACTGTGAGAAAATCAGTTTCCAGTGTTGAGGCTCCCCAGTCTGTGATACCTTGTCGGAAACGAATATGGGGGAGGGGGTGTAGTTTTGTAAATGAATTTGAGGCACAATCTCTCTTTTACCAACAGAATTTCATTCCTTGGGCTACCGTGCTGTCAACTCTGTTGGGCACAGCAGATGCCTCCTGGGGACACTCTGGTAGTGCTGGATGCTCAGCCATTTACACACATTTGTGCACGTGTGAGCTCCACCACTCTCTGCCCTGTCTCCTAGCCACGTTCATATACTAATGAGCTGGAGCGTATGATGAGTCCTGCTCATAAGTTGTCAAAGACTCTGATTTCTATTTCATACAGCAGCACAATCTTAGCTGGGATTGTCTGGAAGTCAGAGATGGTATTTGATTTGTAGGATAGAAGGTGGACACAATACTTGGTACCTGGCTGAAATTAAGAGGAAGACTTAGATATGCATGCAGTAGGCATCTCTCTCAGAAAAGATCTGGTTTGTCTTCATTGCTTTGAGTAGAAGTGTCTGAAGTCTCTTTTCCTTGAAGAATGTGTTGTCCTTCAGAAGGATTCTATCTCCTTTTTAACCAAAGGACCTGTGTCACATGATGTAAGACCAGGATTTGGTAATAAGGATGCATTTAGCTCTCTTCATTCCTTGTACACATTTTCTTTTCTCAAAGGTTTCTCCTTTTTTTTTTTTTTTTTTGGTTATAGAGCTTGCTGTTTGGCCACAAGAACTGTAGCTTTGTAGCATGAGAAGATGCTACTTATTTATCAGAACGTATAAGCGGACGCTTGAGAGTGGGGGCTAATGTCAAGTATAGACCATAAGTAGTTTTTATAAGGCTTTCACAGAGGGGTGGAGAGACTCTTTTAAAGATGAAATGATTTTTGCAGTGGCAAGGGGGGAAAAGAAGAGACAAGGCTCTGGTGTTTCCCTGGTAAATGCAGCACTCATTCAGAGAGTCAGACTAGCATCTCTGGAAAAGTCACAGCACAGGTTCATCCTGAGAAGAGAGTCAGGTGAGCACTTCTATTATATGTTATAAGTGTGTGTGTGCATATGTGTATATGGAAAATAGCACCTCAAGTAAGCGTGGCTGTGGTGGAGAGTGGGAACTAGGAGGGGCTGTGGATGTCTGGGTCTTAGAGGCATCAGCCCCTCCTAAACTGAACCTGGCATCAACCTTGGTCACCATGACTGACCAAACACAGCCAGAGAGCTGTGATACCAGGGACACAAGGAAACTAAGATGGAAGTCAAGTTATCACTCTTTTGAGGGTCAAACTCCAGTGTGCTCGTGAATTATCTTTGAATGCTTGTTAAAATACAGATTCCAGGAATTCTTCTCCCCCAGCTTTGGATTCAGGACTTCTGGGGTGGGGACCTGGCATCTGTGTTTTTAGCAGGTGCCCAGGCAATTCTGGGCTTCCTGGGTGGCTCAGTGGCAGAGAATCCACCTGCTAAGGCAAGGAGACAGGAGAGATGCAGGTTGACTCCTTGGGTTGAGAAGATCCCCGGGAGGAGGAAATGGTAAACCTTTCCAGTATTCTTGCCTGGAAAATTCCATGGGCAGAGGAGCCTGGTGGGCGGCAGTGCATGGGGTTGCAAAGAGTCGGACACGACTGAACAACTGAGCATGCACGTAGGCGATTCTAATGTAGCGAATCTGGCTTGGGAACTGCTGACCTAGAAGGCTGTTTTTTCTGGGCAGTGGATGGACCTGCCTGTCTCCTTGCTGATAAAACCTGCCAGTAAGCCACGCAGCCTGGCTGTGTTACGGAGATAATACCATGAACGGAACCCAGATGACTCATATGTAAACTTATTAAGTTCCAATGTTTTCATAAGCAACTTATCCTTTCCAAAAATCAGGTTATAATAGATTTTGGAAGGAATCTTTGGGCTTGCTTGTCAGAAACAATGGCACAGGTAGATGGTAGATTTAGGGACGTTGCCACACCTCAACAGTGGATGCTGTCATCTCGGGGGGCACAGATCTTGGCTGACGATCAGATGACTAATTGCACCGGATTTCTCTGCAAGGGTCCTGTGAGGGTCACGCACATGCCTGGCCTCTTATTTGGACCACAGTAAACCAACTGCCTGTTAATAGCCCTTTGCTCCCTTTAAAAATGTCCCAGGAGGCTTTTTCTTTCTGTCCTGCAGAGTTTAGAGCCTCTGCTGAGAAATGGGCCTCAGTCTTGGCTAAATTAACTCTTCAGGTGTTATTTCCATCAGGATAGACTCAAAAAGGGGGGGCTCTAGATCCCTTACAAACCACAGAGGCAGCACTCTGTGGGACATTTATGTAATCTGTGGCCCTGTGTTTAACCTAATCCTAAAACAATTTAGATTTTTTTGTAAAATTAGTTTAGTATTGGTCGTTGCTCTTTCTGGACACCGATGAAATGATGTAAGAAAAACACGAAAGATTTCCCAAAGTTCATGTCTGTTTCATTGGCCTTTAACATGTAGACAGGAATATTTTATGGGCCAATCTATAAAACCTCATTGTGTATCTTCAGGCCATTAGTGTTTCTCAAAGTCTAGTTTCTCAAAGATAGTTTCACAATACTATCGTCAAACTCTAAGAGGCAAAGAAATGTTCTTTTTTTGTCAAGTCAAAATCCAATTTACATGGTGGGAAACACTGCTGTTTTTCTATTAAATGTGTTTTTAAGTCATACTACAGCAGTTAGATAATTTGGGTGCTTCTCTGCCTGTCATCAGAGAAGGCAGTGGCACCCCACTCTAGTACTCCTGCCTGGAAAATCCCATGGATGGAGGAGCCTGTTGGGCTGCAGTCCATGGGGTCGCAAAGAGTCAGACGCGACTGAGAGGCTTCACTTTCACTTTTCACTTTCATGCATTGGAGAAGGAAATGGTAACCCACTCCAGTGTTCTTGCCTGGAGAATCCCAGGGACAGGGGAACCTGGTGGGCTGCCATCTGTGGGGTCACACAGAGTCGGACACGACTGAAGCGACTTAGCAGCAGCAGCAGCAGCAGCAGCAGCAGCATCTGCCTGTCATGGGAACTTGGAAGACACACATCCACTTCTGTGTTTCTGACAAAATCCTTTTTTTCTTTTCCATTGTGGTTTATTACAAGATACTGAGTATAGTTCTCTATGCTGTACAGTAGGACCTTTTTTATCCATTCTACATATAATAGTTTGCATTTGCTCATTCAGGCTCCCACTCTGTCTCCTGCCCACCCGTTTCCCCCATGGCATAATCTTAATATTACATATTGGAATGACCATAAGACACTGATGAATCCCCTGCCTGATTATTATCAGAAAGGATCATATCAACTAAAATTACTCCAGTTGGCTAAGATTTCTCAGAGTTGAGTTGGATTTTGTCCTAGCTGGACGGTTCTAAAGGAAAAACTCATTCAGAGTTAAAGAAAATAATGAACGTTTTGGGTAAAATGTGAAGCTTTAGTCATGTTAAAAAGACCGTTTTTGTGTGCTTGGGGCTACCTATGGCAGCTAACATCTTGGTGAGCTCATCAGAATTTAGAGCTATTGAAAATCAGAAATTCACTTGGGGCCATATTGGGATTTAAAAATTGTTGAGCTAGCCAACCAGTAAGACTTAACTTTAAAAAATTTTGAAATTCTTTCTTTCCTTTTTGGACCTAGAAATCTGGGAGTTGCAACCCCAAATCTGTCTGAGCACTTGGCAGATTTAAAGTCCAATTTTTGTGAAAGCCTTTGGCCCTACGTCTGGGCCACCGGTGCTCAGCTGGGTCTGTTCTCCCCCTGCCTCCCGTGCTGCATGACATTATGCTTGCCATACCTGGGCCGAGGTACTGCTGACGTGTAGGGGCCATTTAGCAGGATGCTGAATACCCTATTGTGTGTTCTATAGCCTCTCCCCTCCCCCACAGGAAAGCATTTAGCCCTCTTTTTTTCTCTTTGTAAGTTATGAAAGCATGATAATACATTTACTGGAGACTTGGAAAATACATAACAAAGTTACATACAGTTCCACGATATGTTACAATTATTTTTCTACTATATATTACAATTATTTTTAAGTAGATAAATTAAGATTTTTAGTTGGAGTTTCAATATCAAACTCTCAAAAATTAATAGAATGAATATATAGAAAAGTAGAAAGATATAGTAGACTTGAAAAACACCATGAACCAATCAAACATAATTAAGATTTATGCAATTTTCATGTAGCAGTAGGATACAAATTCTATTCAAGTTCCCAATATAGACTATAAGCTAGGTGACACTGGAACATACCCAGGGACCATTTATCCCTCTTATGTGTCAATAGTGCTGAGGTTGAGAATCCCTGTTCTAGGCCTTGCTGGGACCATCCCGGTGTGGTACTGGGCTGACATCCCATGAAGGTGAGAACCAGGCTTCTCTGTCTTCTCAGAGGACTTCAGTTCTGCATTTGACATCAGTTCAGTTCAGTCACTCAGTCGTGTCCGACTCTGTGACCCCGTGAACTGCAGCATGCCAGGCCTCCCCATCCATCATCAACTCCTGGAGTTTACCCAAACTCATGTTCATTGAGACAGTGATGCCATCCAACCGTCTCATCCTCTGTGGTCCCCTTCTCCTCCTGCCCTCAATCTTTCCCAGCTTCAGGGTCTTTTCCAATGAGTCAGCTCTTCACATCAGGTGGCCAAAGTATTGGTATTTCAGCTTCAACATCAGTCCGTCCAGTGAGTACTCAGGATTGATTTTCTTTAGGATTGACTGGTTGGATGTCCTTGCAGTCCAAGGGACTCTCAAGAGTCTTCTCCAACACCACAGTTCAAAAGCATCAATTCTTCAGCGCTCAGCTTTCTTTATAATCCAACTCTCACATCCATACATGACTACTGGAAAAACCATAGCATTTTACATCAAAGACTCAGAAATTCCTCTTTAGTAGACTCTAAGACTTACTAATTACTGAGGCCCTTTTGGGGATGTCCACTCTAAAAACAACCCGTAAGTCACTGAAAGGTCAACTGAGTTTTGATTTGAGGGAGACAATTCAAGGGAAATTTTGCCCTTTCATTCATCTATAGTCTCTAAAATCATTCCCTGCATTGAGTAGACTAGACGCTGAGAAAAATAAAAACAAGCAAACAAACTCAATGCGTATGCATTTTGTTATCTTAGTTTCTCAGGTATTTCCTAATGGAAGTGATGCGATGATAAGCTCCTGGGATGGGTTGAGTTCACGAAAGAACACTGTGGTGTGTCATGTAAGTGTGCTGCTGCTGCTGATTTGACATTTTTCTTGTAGCTTTTTTGGGTGGTGTTATTTAGAAATCATTCACATGACGAGTATTTCTGTGACTTTATCCATCCCACGTATACATCCTACAACCTAACAGTGTTAAGTTCCTGAGACATACGGCACAAGGAGACCAGGCCTGAGTTCCAGCATGCTTTCCTCTTATTGAATCTCCCCAGGTGACACAGGAGCCTCAGTTGGGTTCATAAACTGGACCAGAGCCGGCCTGAAGCTCAGTTCCTCTTTTCCCCCACTCCCTCACTTCCAGGAGCTGGCCTGGCTTAGCGTCCAGACCCAGAGCTCCTCTTATGAGTCTGGTTCCCCAATCTCAACTTTCACCTTCCAGAGCGATGGCAAAGGAAGATGAAAGTTTCTTTAACCTGGAACTCCTGTCTGAAGAAATTCTGCAGGATGGAATAGGTGCACATCAGGCCATGCTCCCCCTGAGAGGCCTTCACGTTGAAGTTTGGGCCGAAGGGGTGATGAAGGTATGGGGGAATACTGTATCAGAGATGAAGACTTTCCTAACCTGTCACTTCTTATATAAACAGGCTAGCAACATAGTCTTCTTGGAATGTAGAACCTGGAAGCTAAAGTAATCTCTTTTTGATGACTTGATTCTTCCCTTCATTAGGAAGCCAGGGTGGGCTAACAGAAAGCCTGTTGGAGTGCACAGTCGCAGTGACTAATTAAACCCAGATGCCTGCCTCTGAATTGGTTTTGATCTATCTTTTACTTCGAATTTTTCTATATGATTTAATAATGTAATACAACTCACCCTCCTTAGGATGTAAGCAGGGTAGAAATGATAAATAACAGGTAAAAAAAATAGATAAGAAATTTTCATGTTAATGCCTTTTTAATATCACTGTACTCACAAAGTACCTTTGCTGACTGTGGGATGAGTCGTTTGGGTGTTTTGTTTAGGGTGTGGTGGTTGCCTTGGATGTGGATGGTTTCCCCAGTATTACTTGCTTTCTTTGTTTGTTCATCCTTCGTGGACTTGGCATCCTCCACTGTCCTTCCTGTTGGTGCCTCTTTTCCCTTCTCCAATTCTGCATTTACACTTGTCTGAGTCTCTTGACAATCTTAAAAAACAAACCAAAAAACTTCAAAAAAGTTTATTTCTTTGCAAAGAAAAGTTAAAGTTGCTCAGTCATGTCCCACATTTTGTGACCCCATGGACTGTATGTAGCCCACCGGGCTCCTCTGTCCATGGAATTCTCCAGGCAAGAATATTGGAGTGGGTAGCCATTCCGTTCTCCAGGGGATCTTCCTGACCCAGGGATGGAAACCAGGTCTTCTGCCCTGCAGGCGAATTCTTTACCATCTGAGTCAGCAGGGAAGCCCTTTGCAAAGAAGTCTGCCTGTTGGCTGTCCCTATGCTGACTTCCCAGGTAGCGCCAGTGGTAAAGAATCTGCCTGCCAGTGCAGGAGATGCAAGAGATATGGGTTTGGTCCCTGGGTGGGGAAGGTTCCCTGGAGTAGGAAATGGCAACCCACTTCAGTATTCTTGCCTGGAAAATTCCACAGACAGAGGAACCTGGTGGGCTATAGTCCATGGAGTTGCAAAGAGTTGGACACAACTGAGCATATGTGCATGTGACATGCTGTTACAAGCTGGCCCAGCATTATACGAGGGCAGAAATCTGGTGTTCAGTTCCTTGACTTCTGAGATGATTGGTTTGAAAGATGCAACACTGACTGGCCCTTCCCTTTCTGTCCTTAGCATCTGCCGCTGCTGAATCTTCTCTTTCTATTGATTCTGGTTCTCCCTGCCACAAGGAACCTTAGGGATTACCCCTCCTACTCAGTTGGATAACAAAACATGCATGAGGACTAGAGTAAATTCTCTCTTTAGTCTAGTGCTTTTCCTATAATATTTCATGGGCCTGGCCTCAAAACACTTTGAAGCTGTGTTCTTGCTGTTATTACTTAACAGGACGAAGTCATACTAACGTAGATGTCCTAGAGCTGGAATTTATGGTTTTTCTCCTTTGGCTCTTGTGCCAGATCTACATAAAGAGTCTCCTAATTCAGCTTTTCCTAGAGTGTGCTTTTCTGGACACTGATCCTAGTAAATGCTAGAAAAGACAGTTTTATCATCAAATAAACAATGTTTGGAAAATACTACGTATTGTGCCTGACTCTAAAGAATTCAGAATGTACATTATTGGTGCATTATAGTCTCAGAGAACTCTTGCAGAGCTCAAATTTATTTCACTCTGTTTAACTCAGTGTTTCCTAAATATGCTTAACCATAACTTCCCCTATCCCTTCCTCTTTTTTCTTCCTCAGCCCCTGCCTATAAGCATCAACTAATAATATCTCCATGAATTAAAATTGCTTGGAATGCACTTTGGGAAATGATGTTCTAAGCAAAGATACAGGAGGGCTCTCAGAGCTCCTCTCACCATGAGGTTACCTGGGAAACCGTGCTTTTGGCACACTGCACAGTACCAGCCCCCTTTTCATGTCCCTCTACACGTGACACCACATCTATCCGCCTCCATCTCATCCATGCATTTCGAAGGCTCAGTATTTTTCTGGTCCATATTGTCTCCGATTGCACCAAATTGTAAACATATGACAGAACAAAATATTTCAACTACAAAGTGGAACTGAATTCTTGCAAAGGAGCCAGGATTTCGTGAACTTCATGAAAATGATGTTGGAGAACAGTTCAAAGCTTATCTGATGCCACTTACAAATGAGGTTCTGGGAGAGTTAACCTACTTAAGAGCAGAAGAGAACCTCAGTGGGGATAAAGGCTATATGGATTCTCCCGACAAGGAAGTTCTGAATCTCCAAAGAATAAGCGCTGACACTGGGAAAATTAATGATGTGTGTGTGTATGTGTGTGTGTGTGTGTGTGTATATATATATACACACACACACATGTATATACCTATATATACGTGTGTGTGTGTTTATTTATATTATCATGTATGTGTGTGCTCAGTTGTTCAGTTGTGTCCAACTCTTTGTGACCCCATGGACTGCAGCATGCCAGGCTGGTCTGTCTTCCACTCTTGGTGTTGAACATGCTGTGGGTTTCAGTTCAGTTCAGTCTCTCAGTCGTGTCTGACTCTTTGCGACCCCATGAATCACAGCACTCCAGGCCTCCCTGTCCATCACCAACTCCCGGAGTTCACTCAGACTCATGTCCATCGAGTCAGTGATGCCATCCAGCCATCTCATCCTCTGTCGTCCCCTTCTCCTCCTGCCCCCAATCCCTCCCAGTATCAGATTCTTTTCCAATGAGGCAACTCTTCACATGAGGTGGCCAAAGTACTGGAGTTTCAGCTTTAGCATCATTCCTTCCAAAGAAATCCCAGGGCTGATCTCCTTCAGAATGGACTGGTTGGATCTCCTTGCAGTCCAAGGGACTCTCAAGAGTCTTCTCCAACACCACACAGTTCAAAAGCATCAATTCTTCGGCACTCAGCCTTCTTCACAGTCCAACTCTCACATCCATACATGACCACTGGAAAAACCATAGCCTTGACTAGATGGACCTTTGTTGACAAAGTAATGTCCCTGCTTTTTAATATGCTATCTAGATTGGTCATAACTTTTCTTCCAAGGAGTAAGTGGCTTTTAATTTCATGGTTGCAGTCACCATCTGCAGTGATTTTGGAGCCCAAAAAATAAAGTCTGACACTGTTTCCACTGTTTCCCCATCTATTTCCCATGAAGTGATGGGACCAGATGCCATGATCTTTGTTTTCTGAATGTTGAGCTTTAAGCCAACTTTTTCACTCTCCTCTTTCACCTTCATCAAGAGGCTTTTTAGTTCCTCTTCACTTTCTGCCATAAGGGTGGTGTCATCTGCATATCTGAGGTTATTGATATTTATCCTGGCACTCTTGATTCCAACTTGTGCTTCTTCCAGCCCAGCGTTTCTCATGATGTACTCTGCATATAAGTTAAATAAGCAGGGTGACAATATACAACCTTGACGTACTCCTTTTCCTATTTGGAACCAGTCTGTTGTTCCATGTCCAGTTCTAACTGTTGCTTCCTGACGTACATATAGGTTTCTCAAGAGGCAGGTCAGGTGGTCTGGTATTCCCATCTCTTTCAGAATTTTCCAGAGTTTATTGTGATCCACACAGTCAAAGGCTTTGGCATAGTCAATAAAGCAGAAATAGATGTTTTTCTGGAACTCTCTTGCTTTTTCCTTGATCCAGCGGATGTTGGCAATTTGATGTCTGGTTCCTCTGCCTTTTCTAAAACCAGCTTGAACATCTGGAAGTTCACAGTTCATGTATTGCTGAAGCCTGGCTTGGAGAATTTTGAGCATTACTTTACTAGTGTGTGAGATGAGTGCAATTGTGCGGTAGTTTGAGCATTCTTTGGCATTGCCTTTCTTTGGGATTGGAATGAAAACTGACCTTTTCCAGTCCTGTGGCCACTGCTGAGTTTTCCAAATTTGCTGGCATATTGAGTGCAGCACTTTCACAGCATCATCTTTCAGGATTTGAAATAGCTCAACTGGAATTCCATCACCTCCACTAGCTTTGTTCGTAGTGATGCTTTCTAAGGCCCACTTGACTTCACATTCCAGGATGTCTGGCTCTAGGTCAGTGATCACACCATCGTGATTATCTGGTTCATGAGGATAGTTTTTTTGTACAGTTCTGTGTATTCCTGCCACCTCTTCTTAATATCTTCTGCTTCTGTTAGGTCCATACCATTTCTGTCCTTTATTGAGCCCATCTTTGCATGAAATGTTTCTTTGGTATCTCTAATTTTTTGGAGATCTCTAGTCTTTCCCATTCTGTTGTTTTCCTCTATTTCTTTGCATTGATCGCTGAGGAAGGCTTTCTTATCTCTCCTTGCTATTCTTTGGAACTCTGCATTCAGATGCTTATATTTTCCTTTTCTCCTTTGCTTTTCACTTCTCTTCTTTTCACAGCTATTTGTAAGGCCTCCCCAGACAGCCATTTTGCTTTTTTGCATTTCTTTTCCATGGGGATGGTCTTGATCCCTGTCTCCTGTACAATGCCATGAACCTCCAACCATAGTTCATCTGTGGGTTTAGACAAATGTATAATGATGTGTATCCACCATTGCAGTTTCATACAAAATAACTTCACTGCTGTAAAAGTCCTCTGTGGTCCACTTTTCCCCTCCCTTCTTCCATCCCTGACAATCACTGATTTTTTAAATTGTCTTCATAGTTTTGCCTTTTCCAGAATATCATGTAGCTGGAATCATAGACTATTTAGCTTTTTCAAATTGGCTTCTTTCACTTAGTAATATGCATTTAAGATTCCTCCCTGTCTTTTATGGCTTGAGAGCTCATTTAATTTTTTTATGCTGAACCATATTTCATTGTTTGGATGTATCATAGTTTGTTTATCCAGTCACCTACTGAGAGACCTACTGAGAGCATCTTGGTTGCTTTCATGTTTTGGCAATTATAGAGAAAGCTGCTGTCAAGCCCTGGACAATTTTGAGATAACTCAGGAAAGGCGAGACAGGAGTACATTTACCTTGGGTCTAGTGGGATGCATGTCTGTGATTCGTAGTCACTTCCGTGTCTTGTCCGGCATCACTAGTTATCCCAGTGCAGAAATAGTTCCAGGAATGCTTCTCACTGCACCGCCCCCCAGCGTCGTGGCTCAGAGGTGCTGAGTCAGACGCCAGCCTGCAGTTGGCGCGCTTCATCAGCTGATCCCCGAAATGCGTTGGCGGTGGAGGAGAAGCAAGGGTTGAAATGTATGGAGCCAGAGGCCAATGTGTGAAAATGTCATCAGTTACATGACATTGTAAGTTAAAGATTTGGTTCTCATCAACACCTAGCTGAGTGGAAGTTCTCTCTTTGTCAGGAATATAATTGTTAATGCAGCATCTTTCTGTCAACTGTGCAAGAGGACAGGCTGAGCTATCTTTTGGTTCTCTGTGTAGAACATACACAACACTTTTTTTTTCCTGATGAAGAGATGCTCAAATAACATCCAGCCAAAAATGAAGAAAAAAGTATTATAGAGCTTTGTTAATTATTCAGTTAGTAAAAATATTATGGCATTGTTGCATTTTATGCTCTATGTGTGTTTTTTTTGGTCAGTTTTAACTATAATTTTTTGAGATTCCCTTTCTCAAGTATATATGAAATATGCTTCTGTACTTCAATAGCAACTCCATACTTATAATTTCACATTCTTTTTTATTAAAGAGGAAGCATAAGAGTGTAGAGTCTTTTGGCACTAACCCTAGATCCTTCTGTAACCCTTGGCTTCTTTATGTTAAGATCTGGTTGCTTTTTGTGGCATCTGACCAATTCTCTTTGTCATCTAGGTCATTTTAATACCCAACAATAAAGCAAATGTTGTTTTAATAGGCTCTTGACTCAGAGAAATTAAGGAGGGCAGAGTGTTTAAAGGAAGAAGTAGTGTGAATGCTGCCTACCTCCCAGCCTCACCCATCTGAGCACATCTGTGCAGTGTCTTTCCTGTGCTTGCAAACCTCGTAGTATTAAAGGAGGGATTCCTAAATTTGTCTTTTAGAGAGTCTTTCATCATGTAATTAAAAATAGCACTATTATGGAACAGTTAAACAGTGTTTTAAAATTCTGCAAAACTCCTATGTGTTCTTAATGTTAAGATCACTTATTAATCTTTTATTGCAACATAAGTGAGTTCTACTTCTATTTTAACTAGGGGACATTTGATTATTGTTAACTGTATTTTTTATTTAACAAAAATTTTCTATATGTGTTTTTTAACTTATTCATAGAACATTGAAAAAGTCAAATAATGATACTGTTTATCGATAGAATATGCTATGAGGACTGGACTGAAATTTAACAGTGAGTAGAGAACTGATATAAATTTCTAAGCAGCTTTGTTCCCCAAACTCCACTTTCATTGTCCTTTATTTGTTATTTCAGATTAAATTCAGTTATGTTACTTGAGCTGAACACATTTCAACCTCATTTAGGTGGGCAGTTTTAGCTTCAGAAAGATGAGAATTTGCATATTTTGGTTTTTAAAAGAGCTATAATAAAGGATTCTAAATCTTTAGTTGGCCAGTTTAGATAAGATATAGCTAGAGGAAGGCTGGGCTCCCTTTAATTTTGTGTTTCCTGATTATTGCTGAGGGCAGGAAAAGGAACAGCCGGTGCTTTGTTCTGCATCTGGACATGAAACACTGGCCCCAGTCCCTCTTCCTAGAGTGGACTGCATGTTGTGTGGGCATCCTGTCTCACACCTTCACCACAAGGCACATCACCATTACGTGGAACTGGCGAGCTCTGCAAATCCTGAGACTATAGAGATACATTTTCTGGCATTGCCGTCAATTGTACAAATCTTATGGAGTTGTCCTTAAATTATGCAAACTGTGCTATAAAAAGGAAACAGCTTTGGAAGAACTGTGTCAGGGTCACATCAAGATGACTATAATGCTACACAAAAGAAGAACGACTTGTAAATTTGATTTCATTCATTCGTTATTGGCAACAAGCTTTTAGATACAGAAAACTCTTCAAATCGTACATGCCTCACTGGAGTTCTTAAAACACCAGACTTGGTATATCACAAACACTGAAACTGAATCGATCCTATTTTCAGTCCTTAGCTCCTTCCTGAGTCACTGCTCTGAGGTTGGCATGGTGTTCAGCACTACAGGTGTGTGGTACTGGGACCCTTGCTCTCAGAAGGCTCCAGTTCAGAGTGATGTAAAAGAAACCAGTGAACCAGTGCAGAGGCAACCTGAGTGCCACACCAAGGAAAGCAGAGGAGGGAAAGGGGGCAGAGACTGAGAGAGGGCACTTGGGAGTGAGTTTCCTGAGAAGGCTTTCTGGAGGTGGTGACGTTTGAGTAGAGAACCTCCTTGCAGTGAGAGAGGGAATCAGATGTGGTTCTAAGAAAAGAGCTTTCTAGATGGAGGGAACTGCAAATGCAGGCGTCTTGAGGTGAGAATATGCAGGGCTTGTTCAGGGAACAGCAAAAGGCCAGTGTGACTGGAACGTGAGTGGTGGGCTGATGATGGAGGGGAAGCCGGTGGGGGCAAAGGGTGCTTGGTCTTCAGTTTCAAAAGATCACCGGTTGCCCTGTGGAGAGCATGCTGCAGGCTGACCTGAGAGGGAGCCACGTCTATCCGTTAGCATTTGCAGAGAAACCATCCTAAGATGTAGCAGCTTAAAGCAACAGCCTTGTGTGAAGCTTATAAGTCTGTGGGTCAGCAACTTGGGCTGGACTTGGCAGGCAGTCTCCACCATGCTTAAATATTTCAGTTCAGGGGAACAAGGCATTAACGAAACATCATGTGGTTGGAGAAGGCTTCCTGGCAGAGCTGAGACCTCAGGTGTCCCTGAAAGAGGCAGTGGGTTTGGACAGATAGGTAAGGACATTCTAGGGAGGGGGAAGCATGAAGGGAGGAACTGGGGTGAGTGCACACATGGTGTGCGGGTATGTGCTGTTGACTGCACTCTGTGTGGTCTGACTGGGGGTATGCTGACTTGGGCAGGGCTGCAGAGGTGGTTGTTTTCAGTCGCTCATTCATGTCAGACTCTTTGCGACCCCATGACTGCAGCATGCCAGGCTTCTCTGTCCTTCACCACCTCCTGGAGTTTGCTCAAACTCATGTCCATTGAGTCAGCAATGCCATCCAACCATCTCATCCTCTGTTGCTCCCTTTCTGTCTTCAATCTTTCCTATCATCAGGGTCTTTTCCCATGAGTAGGCTCTTTGCATCAGGTAACCAAAGTATTGGAGCTTCAGCATCAGTGCTTCTAGTGAATATTCAAGGTTGATTTCTTTTAAGATTGACTGGTTTGAAGTGAAGTGAAAGTCGCTCAGTCATGTCTGAACTCTTTACGACCCCATGGACTATACAGTCCATGGAATTCTCCAGACCAGAATACTAGAGTGGGTAGCCTTTCCCTTCTCCAGGGGATCTTCCCAACCCAGGGATCAAACCCAGGTCTCCCACATTGCAGGCAGATTCTTTACCAGCTGGGCCACAAGGGAAGCCCAAGAATACTGGAGTGGGAGCCCATCCCTTCTCCAGGGGATCTTCCTGACCTAGGAATTGAACCAGGGTCTCTTGCATTACAGGTGGATTCTTTACCAACTGAGCTCTCAGGGAAGGTTTGATCTCCTTGGTGTCCAAGGGACTTTCAAGAGTCTTCTCCAGCACCAAGTTTTGAAGGCATCCATTCTTTGGCACTCAGCAAAGGTGGTAGGTGTGTGGCTAAGCTTCAGAAAGACTGGACCATGAGAGGATCAGCTCGGAGGTGGAAGGAAGTATCCCTGGGAGACATTTGAGGACGGGAGCAATGTAGGAGGTAACAGAGAACCTTGGCCTTGTGCTGGAGATAGGGAGTAGGTGGGTGCTGGGAGCTGCCCACTCATGGGGGAGTATGGCACAGAGAGGACCACCCTGGACTGATTACCATGGGGTCAGGAGGTGGATGTGAGCTGACCTGTTAGATGAGGCAGGCCTTGCTAATGGCTCCATGAGGGAGGGGAGGGGCAGGTGTGTAAAAGGTGATCCTGCAGCAGGATATCCTCAAAGTGTGTTCTCTCTCCCATAGAATAATAATGTACTGGTGTTTGACTTCTCATATCATCACGATGATGGACCATAAAGAATGGATGCTTTCTAACTGTGGTGCTGGAGAAGACTCCTAAGAGTCCCTTGGACTGTGAAGAAATCAAACCAGTCAATCCTAAAGGAAATCAGCTCTGAATATTAATTTGAAGGGCTAAAGCTGACACTGAAGCTCCAATATTTTGGCCACCTGATGTGAAGAACTGACTCATTGGAAAAGACCCTGATGCTGGGAAAGATTGAGGGGAAGAGGAGATGGGGCTGACAGAGGATGAGATAGTTGGATGCCATCACCGACTCAATGGACATGAATTTAAGTAAACTCTGGGAGATGGTGAAGGACAGGGAAGCCTGAAGTGCTGCAGTCCATGGGGTCACAAAGAATCGGACACAACTGAGTGACTGAACAACAGCATCATCACGATGGTCAGAGATATAAAAGAACTCCAGGTAGTCAAGAAGAACGGGACTTAGTACAGGGGAATACTTAGCCTTTAGAGAGACAGGAAGTAGTGAGGTCTCCAGGAAGCCACTAGATGGAAGTACCCCCCAGCACAGATGGTGGTTGACTGAAACACCCCTGGGCTGCCAAAGCCCTCACTTGGCCACCCCCTCCCCAGAGGAGCGCTCCCCCTGATGGCTTCTCTTCTGCCTTTGATCATGTGTGAGCATGTGTGACCCCTTCTGTGTGGGGTCTGACAAGGAGTCCTGCAGGCAGAGGTTCTGGAGTGGTGGATATGAGACCACCAGCTCCGCAACACGGGGTGGGTTATAGCAGGGGTAAATGATGCTGAGGAATCCACAGACAGCCTGACTCCTGCAGGTTCGTCCTTCCTCCCTTCCCTTTAATACCCATTCCTGCAGAGATCCGTGCCCTATTTTATAAGATTCCTTTTGGCAGAGTTTGGTCAAAATCCACCTTGGCATTCCCATAAGCAGTTGCAAAGAATAATTTAATGTTAAAGACCACTTAGCAGTGTTCCTTATTGTTTCCTATTATGGAGCGAGACTGGACAGAAAGTCTGATGAAATAATTCATTGGGTTACAGAAACTCACTTGTAGTTGCCTTGTATATTTTATCTATATATCTATGCATTCATCAAAATGCAAGTACAAATGCACAACTTGCTCTTGCTAGTTAATTGAATTCCAAACTCCTCTGGCATGACTGTGTGTGTATTTTATTTTTACTTCTTGGCTGCTTACACTCTGCTAGTCCTCTGCTCCCCTCAGTAGCCCTTCACCTGTACTGCAACATCAGTGCACACAGAGAGATGGGAAAGTGTTGCTCATAAATTCTTTTTAAGGCCAGCTCTCTTATTTTCCTTTCTCCTTAATGCTTGGTGAAGCAAGAAAGGAAGAATAAACAGAGGAGAAGAGAGAATAAGAAAACTTACCTAAAGTTCATCAAAACCCAGCAGAGAGGGGTAGATTCCTGGGGTGCATACTTGAAGCTGTCTTGCTGTCATGCATGACAGGAATGCTCATGCTCGTTCTCTCACTGCCGTACCAGCTCTGATTCTCCTATTCCTTCATCCTGAAAATATTTATTAGGAGCCTAGGGTGTGCCAGAGATTGTGTTAGAATTGGAAGATGAAAATATAGAGTCTCAACTCTTGAAACTTCAGTTTAATGTGGGAAATAGATATATCCATATGTAATTAGGATGTAGTGTGAGTCTTGCATAGGAGGTCACAGATTTACAAGGATTTCAAGCTGGGGGAATTTATCTTTTCTACATTCTATAGTGGCCTTTTCTGGCAGTCCCTACAGTGGTTGATTTATGTCTCACTGCACTGGGCTGAGGGCTGCCTGGATCGCTGGTGAAACACTGTGACTGTATGTCTGTCAGGTGTTTCTGGATGAGATGATCATTTGAACCTGTGAAGGGAGAGAGCAGATGGCCCTTCCCAGCGTGGCAGGCATCATCCAGTCCTGTGAGGGCCCGGACAGGACAGACAAGCAGAGCAAGGGCGAATTTGCTCTCTTGTCTGCTTGAGCTGGGAAATAATTGTCTCCTGCTCTTGGACATCAGGACTACTGGTTCTTGGTCTTTTCGACTTAGACTGGGACTTATCCAAAGGCCCCAGGTTCTCTGGTCTTTGGACTAGGACTGGATTATACACCAGCTTTCCTGGTTCTCCTGAATGCAGACAGCAGATCATGAACCTTCCATGCCTCCATAATTGTGTGAGGCAGTTCCTATAGGAGGTGTCCATACTTATGTATTTATCTCTGGAGGACCCCAACTAATGCAGTCCCCATCCAGTTCGATGTGTTTTGAGTGTGTGCTGGGCTTTACTTGGTAGCTCAGCTGGTAAAGAATCCACCTGCAATGCAGGAGACTCTGGTTCGATTCCTGGGTTGGGAAGATCCGCTGGAGAAGGGATAGGCTATGCAATCCAGTATTCTTGGGCTTCCCTTGTGACTCAAATGGTAAAGAATCCGCCTGCCATGTGGGAGACCCTGGTTCAATTCCTGGGTTGGGAAGATCCCCTGGAGAAAAGATAGGGTACCCACTTCAGTATGGTTGGCCTTCCCTTCTGGTTCAGCTGGTATTATGGCCTGGAGAAGTCCACGGACTGTATAGTCTATGGGGTCACAAAGAGTCGGACACAACTGAGTGACTTTCCCTTTAGTTATCTTGATCTAGCTAGTAAATTTAGTTACTAAACTCAATGCCAAATGCTTGGTGAATTATCTCATTCTCTTCTTGCACATAAAATCTCTTACAGGTCATTTCATTCCTTCCTGGTATCTGTCCAGCAAGGACTCAGCCAGTGAAAGGCCACATATCCTTTGTTTATTCCAGCCCTCCCGACTTCCTTTTCCTCTCTATAAAGCCTTCTCCTGCCTTGCAGGACTCACCATGGTTGTAGATCCTGAACTGCAATTCTCTACTGATCTCAAATAAAACCATCTTTGCTGGAAAAAAAAAATCTATCTTTGCTGGAAAAAGTATCCAGTAGTCTGTTTCAGGCCAACAGGACATATATAGGGAATATTTATAAAACCCTGTTCCTGTGGCACTTGCTATTTGGGGGAATCAAGGGGAACATCATAGAACTAGTAATTCTTAAGCGGGGACTTGAGGGGTTAGTTAAGAGTTTTCTGAGTATTCAGGAGTAGGAAGAGCATTCCAAGCTGAAGCACAAGTAAGCCATAGAAGCACACAAGGCTTTTTGGCAAGTGCAAGAAAAGAGTGTTTTGGTCTCTGTTATTTCAGAAAGTCCTGGACAAGAGTTATTTTTGTTGGTGGGAGTCACCTGGCCAGCACCAATGAGCTGACTCTACAGTAAAAATAAAAACGTGTGGTTCCAGTTTAAGATGGGCTTAGAGCCCATGAATTTCTCTCTCTTCATTCCAGAGATGACCTCTAAAATGACAGTGAAGGGATGATAGCAATAATAATAATAGTAATAATAAGGAAAATGACAAATATTGGGATTCCCTTTTATGCCTCTACCATTTACTTTTGCATTTTGATTCCTGGATTGACACTGGAGAAAAACAAATGAAAAAATAGGAAAAGCGTTAGTGGGTATGTCTCCTTGGAGGAGGCAGGGCAGGCCTGAGAACTCCTCGGCATCCACTGCCCTCTCACTCATCTGCCTGATGAGCAGGCATCACCAAAGGGTAGTTCAGGTCCTAGGATCTCTGGCTCTGTGGTCCTGTCCCCCTGCACCTCTCTTCCCAGCCAGAGCCATCCTCCCAATCGTTCATCCTCCAAATCTTGCTTTTGCGTATTGCAATCTTAATATAACGTGCAATCCTATGCTGCCTCTGCCCTTCCGGCTCCTGCAGCCCTCCTGGCTCACAGTTGTCCCGTGCGTCCTGGTTCGGTGTCTCAGCCTCGTGCCCTCTCATGTCCCGGTGCACCCATTCTCCGGACCTCAGTCATGCCTTCCTCACCAGCTTGCCACGCTGCTTCCTGCTTCTGTGCAACCAAGAGTTGCCAACACACAAAAATGTGTTGATGGATCTCCTGTGTATTTATTAAATACATCACACAGAAAAGAGGAGTGGAGTTTTGCTCCAGTTAAATTCTATTTGAGTCAAACTCTCAATCCAATATTCTTCACGCAGTCATGGAAGATGGTCTCGATTCAACTTTCACATGAAGAGTGTTTCCGCTTAAATTTGGTTCCCTGGTGTCCCTCCTCTCCACACGCGTCTGTATTTCTGCTCTGCTTTCCTACTCCTTTCCTGTGTCAAGGAAAGAAACTGCCCTTCACCCCTCTATGTTCCTCCATCTGTGCCGTGGGCTGAATTCTCTTCTACCTCCTCACACGTCTAGCATCAACAGTTTTCTACACTTCCAAATTTTTCTGCATTCTCTCTCTTTCCATGACTCTCTTTCCTGTCTTTTGATATATTAATATTTTCCAATCTTAAAACACATATCCCCTATACTCTGCTATCCCCATTAACAACTCCCCTTCTTTTCACCTTTGAAATTCTTGAGCTAGTAGTCGGCACTTCCTGCTTCTTATCCTACACTCCGCTCTTTGTCCCTTCAACATTGGCACTGTTTCCAATATTCTATTGCAACTTCTTTCTGGAAGGTTATCAGTGACCTTCAACCCCCAAAATCTAAGAACTTTTCTCAGATATAATTTCCCTTGACCTTGCTCTAGCATTTAACATTGTTCATGAACTTCTCCAGCTTGAAATCCTCTCAGCTCTGTTTCCATGACAACTCACTTCACAGATTCTCCCCCTTTTGATTTCTCTTTCTTCTTCTTCTTTTACTCTTTTCTCTTTCCTCTTCTTCCTCAAATGTAAACATCTATTTATATGTTATATTTAGGACTTCCCTGGTGGCTCAGATGGTAAAACGTCTGTCTACAGTGCGGAAGACCCAGGTTCGATCCCTGGGTTGGGAAGATCCCCTGGAGAAGGAAATGGCAATCCACTCCAGGACTATTGCCTGGAAAATCCCTTGGACAGAGGAGCCTGGTAGGCTACAGCCCATGGGGTCTTCTTCTTCTTTTACTCTTTTCTCTTTCCTCTTCTTCCTCAAATGTAAACATCTATTTATATGTTATATTTATATATAATAGTATAAGTTTTGCCATCATTATTAACACTAATATTATTTTCTTGAGCACTAAGTATCCACTGTCCTTCCGAGTGCTTTCTCTATGTTAAAGTGACTAATGCTTATCACTAGTGGCAGCAACTACTATTATTCTAATTTTCCAGATGAAGCTGTTGAGGGACGAAGAGGCTAAATGACTGATCAAGATAAGATTACAGGGCTAGTGAATGGTGGAGCTGGGATTCAAACTCAGGCATTCTGACACAGAAAGTCCAAGTTTCTAAGCATCTTGGTCATCTGTTCTTCTCATATCCAGGTTTTCTAATTCTCTCTCTCTTCCCAGGCTTTGAAGCTCATCCCCAGTGTGTGGCTACTCCTGGACGCGTTTCCCATTTTACACTACTGACTCCATAGTACAATGTGAAGCAAAGTGAAAGTTGCTCAGTCGTGTCTGACTCTTTGCGACCCCATGGACTATATAGTCCATGGAATTCTCCAGGCCAGAAAACTGGAGTGGGTAGCCTAGTCCTTCTCCAAGGGATCTTCCCAATCCAGGGATCGAACCCAGGTCTCCCTCATTGCAGGCAGATTCTTTACCAGCTGAGCCACAAGGGAAGCCCAAGTGGATGCCAATTAACAACCCCAATGAGTCCCATCAAGACAATGCACACACAACAGTTCAGTTCAGTTCAGTTCAGTCACTCAGTCGTGTCGGACTCTTTGCGACCCCATGAGTCGCAGCACGCCAGGCCTCCCTGTCCATCACCAACTCCCGGAGTTCACTCAGACTCACGTCCATCGAGTCAGTGATGCCATCCAGCCATCTCATCCTCTGTCGTCCCCTTCTCCTCCTGCCCCCAATCCCTCCCAGCATCAGAGTCTTTTCCAGTGAGTCAACTCTTCACATGAGGTGGCCAAAGTACTGGAGTTTCAGCTTTAGCATCATTCCTTCCAAAGAAATCCCAGGGCTGATCTCCTTAAAAATGAACTGGTTGGATCTCCTTGCAGTCCAAGGGACTCTCAAGAGTCTTCTCCAACACCACAGTTCAAAAGCATCAATTCTTCAGCGCTCAGCCTTCTTCACAGTCCAACTCTCACATCCATACATGACCACAGGAAAAACCATAGCCTTGACTAGACGAACCTTTGTTGGCAAAGTAATGTCTCTGCTTTTGAATTGTCTCTGCTATCTAGGTTGGTCATAACTTTCCTTCCAAGGAGTAAGGGTCTTTTAATTTCATGGCTGCAGTCACCATCTGCAGTGATTTTGGAGCCCAGAAAAATAAAGTCTGACATTGTGTCCACTGTTTCCCCATCTATTTCCCATGAAGTGATGGGACCAGATGCCATGATCTTCGTTTTCTGAATGTTGAGCTTTAAGCCAACTTTTGCACTCTCCACTTTCACTTTCATCAAGAGGCTTTTGAGTTCCTCTTCACTTTCTGCCATAAGGGTGGTGTCATCTGCATATCTGAGGTTAGTGAACATACACAAAAGCACAACCACTTGCAGAGGGTACACACACGTGACAGTGTAAGCCAGGCACGTGAATAACTTGTGTGATGGGACATGTGAATTCACATTCTCATCTTTGAAAGTTTGCAACTTGAAGGTTCGCATGTGAGGGACTTACAGTATCACCAGCCCGATAGCACTGCTTTTGTTAATGGCGCCACTTGGTTCTGCCCTCTGCATTGTCAGGGATGTTTCCACATCGATTTGCCCCTGTGAATTCTGTCTCATCCACGTATTTCTTCTGCTGCCGTCACCCTACTTCACTCTCTCTGTGTCTTCTCTTGACAACCTCTCTGCTAGCTTCTTATCCACCAAAAAGATGATTTAGGGTGTATGAATAAAATACATTGTTGTCATAGAGGGGGCTCTCTGGAAAATTCTTCTGTGTTTGATGTCACCAAATGGCTGCTCCATTTTTAAGAGCCTTTTAGCTCAACTCTATGGGTCTGTCAGCAGGAGCCTTAGCCAGGCCAGGTCTTAAGTACAAATGTTTACAACTTTGAAAAACAATCTCCCGTCTACCTCTACAGAAAGATATCAGCAGCCTCATGAGCGATTTCTAACCCCACTTAAGGGAAACCAGTTCTGTTTGATGGACAGGCGATTGAGCAAAGCATTTTCATGTGAGATGGAGCTGAGGCATCCACAATATGCCAGGCCGGAAGAATAGCCCCCCGTTGAGAGGACATCATGGAAGTGGGTCCTGATGCTAAGTCCTCTTGATAGACATTGGCCGTGTCCCCTGATTTTGGTGCATTGTTTAGGCTCCTGTTCTCACAGCTGACCTCTTCTCAGGATGTATATTTTGGATTTTACCTCCCCAGCCTTATAATTTCAACACGTGGATTTTCTTCTCTATATTCTTAACGCAAAGGTTGATTTTCATAGCAACTTGGTTTAGTGACTAGGCTTTTAATAAGCTTAAAAAAGTAACTTTTTTTTTTTTAATGAAAAGATTTTGTTTTCGAGTGAATGATACATAAAAGAGATATACTCAGAGCCTGGGGACCTAGGGAGTCCAGTCCAGTCACTGCCTTCTCCGATGGGCAGCTCTCAAAGAGGCCCTGAGGGTTGTTTTGAAAATATACAGAGTGTGAGGAGAAGGTATACATGGAGCCCTTGGGTGTGAGGTTCTTGTTCCTTGGTTTTCCTTGGTAAAGCAATCAGTCCCTGGGAACCTTACTTTCCTTCTGTTTACAGTATGTCTATTAAATAATACTTGCCTTACCTAATCCTACCTTGAAGGATCTTGCAAGTAAGGTACTTTTTTTTTTAAGGGCAATATGAAAAAAGTGAAAAGTCTCTGCAAAATGGAAAAAGTTTTGCAAACGTTAATTGCTACATTCAGATTAAAAGAACTTCCCTGAATTTAGTCAGTATCTGTTGACTTTTAAAATGGTTTTAACAAATGAATGGGTGCCTGTAATTATTTTTAGCTACTGTGCATCTTTCTCATTGTGTCTCCTCCAGTAAACAATTCCCAAGGCTGCTGTACTAAGCAAAACCAATAAAAATGTGAATAGAAAATCTCATTCTTGTTAAACGAGAGATGGGTACACGCTGTGGTGTATTTTGTGCTCTAACTGTGGGAGGCTCTGAAAGCATATTGTTGACTGAAAAATAAAGGCATTATATTTGCTCTTATTTTCATTTTCCATGTTCTGTATCTGAAAGCCACGAGGAAAAATGCCCAACGGACCAAAGTAATGGGGGTTCATTTATGTATTTGGCCCTTTATGCCCTGGAATAGAATTCAATTGGTGAATGTACTTTGCATGATTTTCCCATAGAGCGTGCTGTATTTAATAGCATCTGGCACATCTCAGAGAGCCCCATTGCATATCATGAGATGTTTAAATTGTATTGAATACTTTATAGAAGCAATTTCCATTCTGTTGTGTTCTTTCCACAGATGGTGATCCAAAACAGTTAACAGTGATAATAATACTGTTCACTTTACTTATTTGTGACTTATCACTGTTGCAGATGAAAAACCAGCATTTAGGGATCACTGTTGCTATTCCCTGATTTGGAGACTGACTTCTCCTCAGGTGATACCTCAGACTTCACATTTAGGTCCCTGGAGCCAGATGGAAGCTAGCGTGTGTGTGCTTGGACTTGATTTGTACCTGTAATAGTCAAGTAGAGTGCTCAATTTAATAATGACTGGTACCTACAGAGACCAATGAACTCGGTTCTTAAGGTAATGGAACCAACACAAATACCGTTTGAAGAATGTGTCTGTCTTGCCCAATTTCAAATGCCCATGAGCACACACTTATTCAACCAACATTGAGCAGAGTGCTTGGCTCAATGGGGCTGTGCTGTTAATAAGATACTCTTCCTGCTCTCAGGGATTATATAATCAAGCAGGGAGGAGTTGTTTGACAATAACAAGTATTTGTCAAGTGTCTCCTTTGTTCCAGGCATTGCACTATTTAAGACAGTAGCAATTGTGTTTTATTTAGAGTATTTCCAGGTAAACTTAACAAAATGTCCAATTTGAAGATTTAAGCAGGAAAAATAAAGACATTGAAAGTTACTATGATAGGCTTAATTAGCCTTGATTGCCCAAATAACCCCGCCAAATACAGTCTACCTTGGTAAACTGGGTATTTGGTTGGTTGGTAAGTCAAAGGCTATATGTTAACCCATTCGCCAAAGAAGTCTCTAACTTCTGCTTTTAAGATCTTAAAGTTTTGATCTAGGGAAGAGAAATAAAATCAATATCAGTGAAGTTTTTTTCTGATTCACTTAAGGAATGTGGAGATTTACATTTTAATGATAGGCTCTAAACCTCACTACATATATAATCACATCCAGAGTTAAGTGCTAAGATGCTTTTTATGTGTGAAGTGTAACCATACATAATGAAATTGATTGTAAAATACTAGAATACACACACACCCTCCTTAATCTTTGTGTTTCTATAGGGCTCCCCAAGTGGTTCAGTGGTAAAGAATCCTTCTGTCAATGCAGGAGCCACAGGAGACATGGGTTCAATCCCTGTGTTGGGAAGATCCCCTGGAGGAGAAAATGGCAACTCACTCCAGTATTCTTTCCTGGGAAATTCCATAGACAGAGGAGCCTGGTAGGCTACAGTCCATGGGGTCACCAAGAGTCAGACGTGAGCACGTGCGCGTGTGCACACACACACCCACACTTGTTCCAATATCTCTCAAACATCTACTGTCAGACTCTATAGGTAGGTGTTACTGAATTCATGCTGTTGATGATAGAGAAGAAAAAAAATCTGTCAACATTTATCCATTTGTTCATTTAATCATTTAGTTAAAAAATCTGTATGCATTAATACACATATAAATGTTTAAAGGGTACCTATTAAGTACTAAGTATTGAATGTTGGAAAGATAAATGAATTAGGCAGCAAACCTGCCCTCAGGTATCATGAAAATAAATGCATTTAATACCCTGTGATAAGACCTCATGCGGAGGTAAGCAGTGGGTAGCGTGTTTTCATGGAAGGAGGGAGATGACTTCCTGCCTTGAGGGCCTGGTGAGTGGTAGTGACTCTTTGAGTTAAGCTTTCTCAGAAGTTGCTGTTGTTGTTCAGTCACTAAGTCGTGTCCAACTGACTGTTTGTGACCCATGCACGGCAGCACGCGAGGCTTCCCTGTCCTTCATTATCTTCTGGAATTTGGTTAGATTCATGTCTGTTGAGTTGGTGATGCTATCTAACCATCTCCCCTCTGCTACCCTCATCTCCTTTGGCCTTCAATCTTTCCCAGCACCAGGGTCTTTTCCAAAGGAAAACGAGAGCCACGGTAGTGTCACATTTAGCAGGAGAGAGAAGTAGGAAGAGAAGCCGTATTTGGTTGCAGAGTAATGCACTTCGTTCTGTCCCTGTTGGTATTGGACCCTGGAGGAGGGGAACTCCTGCAGGCAGTTCCGGCAGAGTCTCACTCACAGTACCATGCTGCCTGGGAGCGTGAGGGTACATAAAGCATGAGCTGCTGCAGAGAAGTCACAGTCTGGCAGAGGAGTTAGTGTCCACATCCTAGAGGAATGCACGCCAAGGCCAGCCCTGAGCCATCACAGATGTTCCCGGGGGCTGTTCCCACCTGTGGCCCTGCCTGCAGACCCTGCAGCACTCCCCCCTGAAATCCAGGCTGAGACTTGGAACACATTTTTAATTACATCACTCCCTCGTTAAAAACCCTTTTGACAGTTCTCAATTACCTGTGGAATAAATCCTGTTCTCCTTAGTGTGTCTTATAGGGTTCCTCAGAGCTCATATTCCACACCTCCTCCGATAGTGATAGTTGGGGCCAGTGCACCTGACTGGCTGCCACTGCGCCTGTGCGCTCCTGCTCCTGAACTTGGTCCAAAGTGTTACTTGGCTTGGATCGGTGTCCCCAGCTGCTCAGTGGCGACGGTTGTACTAATTCTCTCAGCCTTGCCCCCTGCTGCACCTAGAATAATGACTCCATAAAAGAATAGTATACGATGAAGAGTGGATACTGGTTGGAAGACCTGGGTTCTAGTCTTGATTCCGTACTTTCCAAATCCCAGTGGTCACGTACGGTTGTGAGAGCTGGACAGTAAAGAAGGCAGGGTGCTGAAAAACTGATGCCTTTGAACTGTGGTGGTGGAGAAGATTCCTGAGAGTCCCTTGGACAGCAGGGAGACCAAACCAGTCTTAAGAGAAATCAACCCTGAATACTCACTCATTGGAAGGACTGATGCTGAAACTGAAACTCCAGTATTCTTGGTCATCTGATGCGAACAGCTGACTGATGAGAGAAGTCATGTCTTTCCTTGATGCTGGGAAAGATTGAAGGCAGAAGGAGAAGAGGGCATCAGACGGTGAGATGGCTGGATGGCATCACCAATGCAATGGATATGAACTTGGGCAAACTTTGGGAGATGGTGAGGGACAGAGAGGCCTGGTGTGCTGCAGTCCATGGGGTTGCAAAGAGTCGGACATTGCCCATAAATTTCTTATGTTTGATTGCATCTGTAAAATTGAGTTAACAATGCTCTTGTAGTTTTCCCTGGGTGATGGAGAAATTCAGAGTGATATGTAGATATACAGTAACTTGTGAATGAAGTGCTTTAAATGTATTTTATAAGGACATTTCATTTTAGGCATTGATATGCCTATTTCTAAATAACAAGATGAAATGTACAATTAATGACATCTTCCAGTGGCACACCTTTTTTTTTTTTTCCTGAGAAATTTTTGATGAATATATGTTAAAAATAGGGAGTACCATCTATCACCAACCTAAATCGATCACTTACTTTGTACTTGGTACCCTGCTAGATATTGAAAATTCATCACTTACTTTCTCCTTTTGGAGATCACATGTATTTACATGTCACAAGTAACTAGGAAGAAAATTATATGCTTTGATATTTCAGGGAAATTCAGATCAGATCAGATCAGTCGCTCAGTCATGTCTGACTCTGCGACTCCATGAATCGCAACGTTATCTCAAATTCCATAACTAACTTGTACTTAGGTTTGGCTACACAATGGGTAGTAGATAATTTCTTGCACTTTTGCTCGGTGGTCCTCAAATATTTATGGTCCATTATTCTTCTCTTCCTGCTTCCCAGGTGGCTCAGTGGTAAAGAATCCACCTGCCAAGCAGGAGATGTGGGTGTGATCTCTGAGTGGGGAAGATCCCCTGGGAAAGGAGATGGCAACCCACTCCAGTAATCTTGCCTGGAGAATCCCATGGACAGAGGAGCCTGGTGGGGTACAGCCCATGCGGTCACAAAGGGTCAGACACAACTGAGTGACTAGACACCAGCAGCAGCGTTCTTCCCCTCACGTTAATCTGACGGTGCTTGGAAGATCCCTTGGTGAAGACCGCGCAGCTGGGAAGACACTGATGGGGAGCCCCTTTAGCAGTTGCATTAAAATTTTTATCTGCTTGTCCGCGCAGCTACACAAGTGAACCCACAAACACAGTGGAAGAATTGAAAATGGGCTACTTCGGAGATAAAGGTGTGAATGTGTCTTCTGAGCTGGAGTCCTAACTGGCCCTAGATAGCTGCTAAAAACATTCTTTGATCTTCTCCTTTAACCAGGGCTTCTGTATTCAAAATGATTAGTTTTTCTATTTTTTTCTGTATCAGCAAGCATACAAAATGTTTGCTTATCCGCATTTTCTGAAAATTCACATTTTCATTCCTCATTTCTAACCTCGAAGCACTGACCTTTAGCTCCAGATATTATTTAGCAACATCAGTAGCAGTACTTGTATTACTAATACAGCTAGTTTTATTGAACATTCCATGCACAGGCTCTGTGCAGCGTGTTTTATTCACAGTATCTAATTTATTCTTCACAACATAGGTGGATGAGAACAATTATATTAATAGATAGGGATTATTTGATCCCTGTTGTCCTGATTAGAAAAATGAAGTCTGGAGAAGTTAATTTGCCCAAGGGCACATATCTAGGTTGTGGAAAGGCAGAATCTAAACCCAGAACTTTCTGATTCTAAAGCCTGTCTAACTAACCACTGAACTACACTGTCTTCTGAGGCTTTGTCACTGGGTCACATTTCTCTTTTGCAAAAGTATACTTCTTCAAAGAACTGCACATTAGTTTGCGTGTGTGTGTGCCTGCGTGCTAAGTCGCTTCATTCAGGCATGCTAAGTCATTTCAGTTGTGTCCGACTTTTTGCAACCCCATGGACTGTAGCCTGGCAGCCTCCTCTGTCCATGGGATTCTCCAGGCAAGAATACTGGAATGGGTTGCCATGCCCGCCTCTAGGGGATCTTCCTGACCCAGGGGTTGAACTCACATCTCTTACTTCTCCTGCAGTGGTAGGAGGGTTCTTTATCACTGGTGACACCTGGGAAACCCTCACTTTAGTTTGCATCACCTGTTTCTTCTCTCTTCTTACAACCTTCCCTCCACATAATTAGATCCCAATCTATGCCTGCTTGAAAGCAAAGTATGTGACCTGGAGGGTTTCGAATGAGTGACCAGCAGTGATAAGGGCGCCATCTCCCCTGTCCCTGGTAGCTGGTGGCTCTGGCTGTCACTGGCCCTGAGTAGCATCCACTTACCCTTTGGTGTGCACGCAGACACCAGTCTCTGTTTTGATGTGGGAAAAGGGTCTGTTAGGGTCTGTGTCAAGCCTGGCTCCTCCAGAAAGCTTCCATAAAATTCTGGCTCCTCAGCAATCATAGCATTATTTTCATATTCCCTCTTTCCAAATCCAGCTCTTGAGAAGTCCCTGTTCACATTTCACTGATCTTTCTAGAGTCCACGTGTTGACTGCAATTAGAATAAAACTTCCTGAGGCCAGTGCGAGGCACATAGGAGCTGCTTATCAATAGATGAGCATTATAAATAAATAAGTAAATAAGCTTCTGCCCTGTACAATGACCTGTTATTATTCTGTGACTAGGTTTCTAAGTCAAAGTGAAATGGAAAATTGAAGTAATTATTTGGACAATTTAGCAGGAAAAATAGTGGCAGGCTAAATTTTCCAGATAATGTGTGACTGCGGCTCATCTCACTGAGATTAGAGAGTCTGAATTGTGTTTGCACACCTGGGTCTATATGTTAGGAGTCAGCTCTCAGCCCTTTAGGAGACAACTCTGGATGTTTATCCGGAGAATGCATCTAAATGCACCTCCCCAGCCTGGCCTCTGGTAGTCTAGCAATGTACACAGTGTGATCACGAATCACGTTGTCTGCAGTTCCCGTTGACCACCCTGTTGGAGAAGCTGGTAACCGTTCCTAAGTATACATGTCCCACGTGTCTCAAAAATGTCCGTATATGGGAAGTGTTGCAAAATGCCATGAGCTACAACACACATGGCCTGGATAAAATGCTTTCTTTATAGAACCATCTCTGGTGCAAGAATCGTTGTCTAATGAAGGCACCAGAGCCCACCCCGCCAATAGCAGCAAAGGACACAGCACTGAAGCATCTCTTTCTCCCCAAAGGCATGTTATTTTGTGCTGGAGACTCTCCATAGGTGGAAAAGCACAGAGACAGCACAGCGTTTGGGCTCTCCCACTAGAGCGGGACGGGGGGGGGTATAAGAGTCGGGCAAGGACGGGGGCGGCGGGGTGGTGGGGTGGTGCTGAGACGACTTGTTTCCATTTCTAAATAACACAGAAAATTGGCCCCTTTCCTTGCAGTAGCTACGATACCTGTGAACATCTCTTTCTCTGCCCAGATCTGCATTGAGTGTTTCCTCCTTGATTTCTCAGCTCAGTCTGTGGTCATTGGTATAAACCAAACAGATCCTTAGAGCCCTTAATAAATCCAGAAGAGGCTTATAGGGGAGCCCTTATAAATACATAATAGCTATGTCTGGATAACACGTAGATGTTTTAACTCCTGAAAGGGATGTTATTTTGAGGGTCTCCAACGGTAACATCAGAAAAAGAGCCACATGGATGATGAGGAAAAGGAAGGAGGAGGCTGCATTTAAGATGGCTTTTTCGGACCACTCTTTCATCAACTATTGATTTGATTGCAAAAGCCTTTAGTTAGTGCAGGAATTCCACTGGTAATAATTAAATTTTCAAGAGAAACGCTCGCAGGAGAAATGAGGGGAGTTGGGTAGGGAGGGGCTGTATGTGGAGTGGGTTCCACGAATGTTAATGACTCCGTTAGAGTTACATAAAATTAACAGAAATTAGATCTACGGTTATTGAAGAGCCTCCTTTATATTGAGAGGAGCCATTTAAGTATAACGATTGGGGATTATGGTTCAGTGGAGCCTTTTAACTGTTCATTTGCCTGCCTAACTGACCGCTGGGCGGAATGCGATAAATTCAGGATATTGTACGACGACTCCTGTTTCCCTTTAATTTGGATTCTGTTACCCAGTTTTCTTCCCGACATCAGAGTGAGGGTTAGTGTTGGGGTTTATCTGTTCCTGAGTGAGGTTGACTGACTCTAACAGTTCTTGCAAAGTGTACAGTCATTAATGGTTTCCCAGCGCCCCATTTATCGCGATTTCTGTCTAAAAGACACCTCCCTCCATTTCTGCAGCATCTACTTGGGATGTAGTTTGGGCATGTCCTTCTTCCACAGGGCCCTTGATTGCTTTCAAACGTTACCATGATCTGAACCTTCATTATCTCCAAGGTGGGGTGAGTGAGCATTCTAATGGAGGATGGCAATGTTTAAGACAATGGAGTACAGCTCCTGCAATTGATGGATTTTTTTTCCCCTCCTATAGACATATTTTGTATGCTAATGTGCCTCTGAAGGCGAAACCTGACTTTTTACTGCAAATTCCTGCATTGGCTGCCGAGAATGTTAGCTCAGGTTTCATGGGAAAAGATATTCTTTGTGAGTAATGGGGTGAGAAGCGAGAAGAGTGCAATCTGCCTGCCTATGATGAAGACTTGACAAGAAAGAGTTAAATCCCCATCTATTGTCTGAGGCGGGCTTACTGTTAGGAAACTGGGGCGTATAGATTAATTCACTGGGGGCCAACTGTTTGATTTCTCTCCCTGCTGCTTGGCACAGGAATGAAATTGTAGCTGCGTTTATAGCAGAAGGTTGGATTATATTCTCTTTTGTAGGAATTAAACCCCATAGAATAATTTATGCAGAGCCAAGCAAAGTCGAAACACATAAAGAGAAGTTGGTGGAGTTATCTCGAGGCAAACACCCTTGGTGTCAGTGTCAAAGTGGTGTGTGTGGTGTGCGCCATTCTTTGGGCGGTGTGTGTTCCTTGGAAGAGAAATGTGTACAGAATATTCTTGGAGCTTTTGCTCTGGGTTCTCGTTACGATAGAACCTAGGAAAGCTTAGCTCCTACAGAGAACGGACAGACTCGTTCACCCTCAGGACTCACCACTGCCAGACATTATGATACTTTATTGGGATAGGAGTCCGTATGAAAAAGTGTGTCACCCATTAGCTTGGGACCTAATGTGCACTTACTCAGGTTAAATAATTCAGCCAGTTCAGGGAAAGCTAGGTTTTTACATAAATATTAAAGGGCCTGCTTTAACTGCTTGTTGTGCCAGAATGCCCATGGCATATGAGACAGGGGTGGCCAGTGTTAAACTGATAAATCAAATGATGACTTTTGTTCTAAGGGGCTGTGCAAGGGATGATGAAAGAAGGATAAATTGCAGGATGCTGTGTTCGCCCCCTTCCCCCAATATGCGATGCTATAGTGGTCCCCCTTATCTAGGGGGGGTATACATTTCAAGACCCCTAGTGGATGCCTGATGGAGAAGGCAATGGCACCCCACTCCAGTACTCTTGGCTGGAAAATCCCATGGATGGAGGAGCCTGGTAGGCTGCAGTCCATGGGGTCACGAAGAGTCGGACACGACTGAGCAACTTCCCTTTCACTTTTCACTTTCATGCATTGGAGAAGGAAATGGCAACCCACTCCAGTGTTCTTTCCTGGAGAATCCCAGGGACGGGGGAGCCTGGTGGGCTGCCGTCTATGGGGTCTCGAAGAGTCGGACATGACTGAAGTGACTTAGCAGCAGCAGCGGCAGTAGATGCCTGAACCATGAATAGTACCAAATGTTACATATGCTATATCTTTTTTTTCCCCTGTGCATACATATGATAAAGTTGAATTTATAAATTAGGAATGATAATATCCAAATTGCCAGCATCACCACCCTTGTGCTTTGGGGCCATTATTAAGTAAAATAAGAGTTCATTGAACATTAGCACCTCCGTCCTGTGACAGTGGCTCTGGTAAGGGAGGTGACTGCTAAGTGACTGATGGGTGTGGGGGCACCAGGCAGAGGCAGGGCTCAGTCCTGGGTGGGAGGGCATGAGATTTCATTATGCTGCTCAGAACCATGCAGAATTGAAAATGTATGAATTGTTTATTTCTGGAATTTTCATTTAATATTTTCACACCATGGTTGACTGTGGGTAACTAAAACCTCAGAAAACAAACCAAGGATAAAAACCTTGGATAAGGGGGGAGCCACTGTATTTTGAGAAGAAGTGCTTTTCCAGGTAGTTAGGTGTGTGGCACTCATTGTCAGGGAGAAAGGAAACCTCTCCTGGGTCGGGGCCCAGGGCCTGGGTCTCTATCCACAGGCTGTAAACCAGGTTGCTCTGGAGCCTGAAGATGCTGCTGGAACGCAGACCCTGCTGCTGGGGGCGGGGCAGGCTTTCAGCTTTAGCCACTGGTATTATTGTCCTTGTTTTAAAATCACCAATGAATTTTTTGAATATCATTTTTTTTGAGTTGCTTAGACAAGAACAATAATTCGATAAACTTGGAGGAAGAACATTGTTTTGCAAAAGACTAGAATATAAATATTTGTAGGTCAGTTCTGCTCTAAGGTTTATGTTGAAACCATGAGTTTGTTCCAGTGCTAGCGATCTCTTAGGGAATGATTTGAACACAAAGTGAATTTCGTTCATGTCGGCGTATGTGTGATTTCATCAGTAAGAAACACTACATGAATGCAGAAAACTGCACCCAACTGAACCAAGCCTTAGACACAAAAGGAACATGCCTCAAAAAGCGGCCAGCCAACCTTGTCCACCACGTGTGTGGCGGGCCACAGCCATGCACAGGGTGATCCGTGTCACCACTTTCCATCCTGTTCCGATGACCTCCCTGACACCACTTCACAACAACTCACAAAGAGCAGCCTCATGAGGCACACAACCTTAGGCTGGTAGTGTGCCATGTTTATTGTATACATAACTTCTTAACCTTTTAACACAAATACTAATGTTTTATATAGGTTCTTATCTTCAAATTTGGAAAAACATGGCACTCAGTTTTTGAGTCTTGTGCCCTAATCTCATTTTCTCCATAACCCTTACTGCTTTTATCGTGTGATTTTGCGTAGTACGATGAGATGGTGATATTTAGGAGCACGTGTCACCTGATGGGCTTCCCTGGTGGTTCAGGTGGTAAAGGATCTGCCTGCCATGTAAGGGACACACGTTGGATCCCTGGGTTGGGAAGATCTCCTGGAGAAGGGATGGCTACCGCCTTGAGTATTCTTGCCTGGAGAATCTCATGGACAGAGGAGCCTGGCAGGCTACAGTACATGGGATTGCAAAGAGCTGGACTTGACTGAGCGACTAAGCATGCACACATGTCACCCTATAGTAGAACTGACTGTATTTGTTACAGTCATTCAGCAAAAACTCATTTTTTTCCGTATCTCTTCTTCAAAAAATGTATTTTCTGGGTTTATTAGAGCTCCTTCTAGTTTCAATATAGAATAATATTCAGTATCATATGGATATTTAGCTTTGTAAAATCATAGATCTCTTCATATTGAGTTATCTGAATAAATGTTTGTTGAAATGATCTGAATTGGCTTATTCACTCTTTAAATAATAGAACCTATAATTATGGATGCTAAGATTCCTGTCTCAGATACCTATTCAACCTCACTACTCTTATACTCATGAATTTTCCAGAGCTTATTTGCAGAATTAAAATTCTATGGAGATAGCAATATTTCCAGATTGAGTTTAATAATGATATATTGAAAGCAAGATTTTAATAAAAACAGTTAAAGGATCAATTCACTTTCTCTTTGCTCTGTAAATGTTGTTGTTGCTAAGTTGTCTCCAACTCTTTTGCGACCTCATGCTCCTCTGTTCATGGGATTTTCCAGGCAAGACTACTGGAGTGGGTTACCATTTCCTTCTCTAGGATATCTTCCTGACCCAGAGATCGAACCCAAGTCTCCTGCATTGGTGGGCAGATGCTTTACCACTAAGCCACCAGGGAAGCCTGTAAGTGTTACTAGTTTCAGCTTAATTTAGGAGTGGGTTGATCAGAAACTCTTAGCATGGTCCTTCCTATGCTAATTTCATTCTTACGTTGGAGGTTGTTGCATTGGAGGCCTGGTCACAATGCCAGCATTACAGATCATATTGACAAGGCCAATTTACTTGCTGAATTACTTGCTGAACTACTGAATACATGGCTTATGAACAGATCTCATTCTCTACTCATTTTCAATTCTCTCATAATTCCCTTCTTTCAGAGGAAGAAAAACAAATTACAGTATGAAAATTCCCAGTACAGCAAATACAAGTTTCCAATCCCTGTACAGGAAGAGAGTAGTATTTTTAAGTAGATACTGGAGGTATTCTGAATTTTAAATTTCATGACCACCTTCTTCCACTGAGGTTGTATCAAGTAGCATTTAGTGCACTCCTGGAGCAGATCAAAATGCTCTATTTAGTAGAAGAATTTTGCAGGACTGATGCCTTTAAAACATTGTATCCCCTCTCACTGAAGTTTGAAATATTCAAAAATATTTCTGTGAGAATTTATACTTAAAATTTTTTAAATGTGTTTTTGAAATTAAAAATTACCTGCATCTCTTGCATCTCACTGCACTGGTAGACAGATTTTTTGACACTGCTTAAGTGACTTAGCAGCAGCAGCAGCGCCACCTGGGAAGCCCTTAAAAAAATTGCTCTTGGGTCATTTTAATTCCTGGCATTGCTTTTTCTTGATTCTTTTATTTTTCTTTGCTACTTCATTATTTTTTGTATAGCTCCTATGTTGATTCTTTTTTTTTTTTTTTTTTATTGTGCCTAACTCTTTGTAAGAAATTATGTTGGCTCAGAAATTAAGAATCTGCCTGCGATGCAGGAGACCCAGGTTTGATCCCTGGGTTGGGAAGATACCCTGCAGAGGAGAATAGCTACCCACTCCAGTATTCTTGCCTGGAGAATCCCATGGACAGAGGAGCCTGACTGGCTACAGTCCATGGGATCACAGAGTAAAAGACACGACTGAGCGACTTTTGTGAAGAGGTCAGAATGATGTTTATTAGGAATTCTTCTCATTTCATAAGGTCGTGTGTGAGAGAAGATTCTTTTACTCCTTACTTCTCTTCAGCTAGCAGAATTTGGTAATCATAAGCCTGTTTACAATCTGACTTTCTCCATCACCATATCATTTTGACAGATTGCTTCCTGCAAATATGGCTTGTTTGTGTAATTCTTTGTTCAGACTCAGCTATTCTGCACCTGATGGAATGATACTGGAGAGGAAAATTCCAACAACAGGAAGCCAACATGCAGTTGGTGGGGAAGAGGGATGGATTGGAGGGAGGCATTCAAAAATACAGCACTCACATAACTTGGACCTAATTATACTTAGACTCTAAAGATAATTCTCCAAATTAGTTTAAGCAGTATTTCTTAGTTCCCCAATATTGAGACTTCATCAGACTAGTCACTACATAAAAAAGGGACTGACAGTTCCAGAAATTCCTTTTGTCCTTTCGTCACTCACCCTGTGAAAACAGAGGTGACGTCAGGCAATAAGAAGACTGCAGGTAAAGGGAAGTCAAATGTAAGTCGCTCAGTCGTGTCTGACTCTTTGTGACCCCATGGACTGTGGCCCACCAGGCTGCTCTGTCCATGGGATTTCCCAGGCAAGAATACTGGAGTGGGTTACCATTCCCTTCTCCCGGGGATCTTCCTGACCCAGGGATCTTCCTGACCCAGGGATCGAACTGGGTCTCCTACATTGCAGGCAGATTCTTTACCATCTGAGCCACCAGGGAACCCCAGGTTAGGGGAAATTGCAAAGTCAATAACTAAACCCTAGTTATTTTAAAAAATGGACAGGTGTTGTAGTCAGGAAATTTGAACCAAAAAATATGAGGGCAATTGAGATAATCAGTGAATCTTGGAATTAAAGAGTTGCAGATCATTCTTGTTATTCTGGTCTTAGTCTTGCTGTAAAAACCTCTCCTGATCCTTCTTAACATATATACCTTGGTTTTTAGAGCCAGATGTTTCCCCCTCTAAAAACAATATATTGCTCTTGGTTCATGTGATAAACATGTAATAAAGTAGTTCTAGAGATTTCAAAAATCGAAAGTCCTAAATATCCACCATAAAATATATATATTGAAAAAGCATGTTAGGTAATGATCTCAAATGTTCAGAAAAGAAGAACAGTAGGCAGTGGATGTTCAGAAATCGCAAATAAATTTTCTCAGCCAGGCTTGTTAACTTCCTCTTAGTTTGCTGAGCTCTCTTCTCTCCCACAGACTGAGAGAGAGAAAGACCAGCAGATAAAATCATTTTGCAATACAGAAGCAATCACACCAACATTGTGCTAGATAATAGCCCTGTTTAAGTCTGCAGGGGTCACTTTATTGGCTGTAAACTCCTAGAACCTACACACAAATATTGGCAGGCAGGTAACCAGCTAACAGCTGGAAAAGGTAGGCAAATAGATGAAGTAGAATCAGTCTGAAAAAAAGATCTTCATTGTTACAGCCACATAAGTGGAGGATATTTTTGCTTACTCCTCTGCTTCTACCTTATTCCTTGGTCATCTTTCTCAAGTGATTACTTCTGGCCACACCTTTGGTCTACACCAGTGGTTTTCAATCCTGGCTGCATGTAAGCCTCACTTCGGAGGTTTTGAAAAATACTGACATTGGGTTGGCACCTTGGTAGATTCTGACTTCTTTGGTCTGGAGTGGGGCCCAGGACTGGGTGGGTTTTAAAGTTACCCAGGTGATTCTAATGTGTGGTCCATTTTGAGTGGCACTGGTCCCATCCGTTTCCTGGCAGTGTAGCAGTTCTTGGGTCTAGAGAAGTGACTCTTAACCTTGGCTGCAGATTAGGATCACCTGCACCAGCGTTTTAACATGCCAGTGTCTAGGGCACGCCTCTGACCAATTAATTCAGACCCTCTGGAGTTGGAATCCAGGAATCATTATTTTTTAAAACTCCTTCATGATTCAGTTGTGTAGCCAAGGTTAAGAACCGCTGATGCAGAATGCTGTGGGGCCACGCAGGAGAACAGTCCAGGTGTGAGCAATACCTGTCTGTGGAGAGTCGTGCTCTGAGGGGATGACTGGCTCTGTCCGGAGCCAAGGAAAAACCCCCGACACCTCACAGAAAATGGAGAACTGAATTGGCTTCCATAGTCTGTCGTTCAGGAAGCTGGGATTTTGACTTTAAGAGGGCACCTGAGCTCCATGGGGAGGATGATGGAGGAGGACAATGGGGGATGAGGAGAGAGAATCTGGAAGGTGTGGTTTCCCTGGGGGCTGCACCAGAGAGGTTGGGGGAGGCTGGGGGTCTCTGAACCTGAGGGCTGCGAGCATTCATCGCTCCTGCACCCTCACTGCTTCTCATTCTATGCAGCACCCTTCTCCCCATTCCAGAAGATCTGTGGCTGCCCCAAATTCCCAAATGACCCTTGTCACAAACCTGTCTCCAGAACACCCAGGTACCCGATCAAAGCTATGGCAAGTCCTGTAGTCGCATCTTCATTAAAGAGTAAATAACCATGACCTCTCAACAAAAGAGCTTCCAAAGTCTGTGTGTCGACATAGGACTTCCTCGAAAGCTGGTCTGACTTGTGGCTTCCTGGCTGCCCTTCTTGTGGATCCACCGAGCCCATCTGCAAGGGCCCAGGATCTGTGTCTTGCAGCGGGCATCCAGGCTGTTCCAATGGCCTCGGTTCTCCAACCTCGAGCAGAGAAAGTGTAGCAGCACCTGTGGGTCTTTGACTTTTAGGGGAAATGGCTGATCACCCAAACGAAGATCTGCAAGTTGTTCTGTTATACCACATTCAACTTTATTTTTTAACATCTAGCTGTTTCTGCAGGACAGGGTTTGAGCCCATATCTGTTGTGTATTTCTATGACATTTGTGGTTGTCTTGAGTCATAAGCTGTGTATCGTGTGAGTGTAAAACAAGTACTTGTCCCCAACGCCCGCCCCCCCCATTCCTTAATGATGAGCCTCTCTTCCAAAGCATGGTCGGACAAACTGTACAGAAGCTGTACACTAAAATTCGTATGAAACACAAAAAGTGGAGCAATAATGTAATTTTCTTGATAGTATGGTTCTCCCATACTATAGATGTATGGTTACATAGCATCACTGACTCAGTGGACATGAACTTGAGCAAACTCTGGGATATAGTGGAGGACAGGAAAGCCTGGTGTGCTGCAGCCCATGGGGTTGCAAACAGTTGGACACAACTCAACAAGATCAACAAATGGTTCTCCCAGGCATGGTGGGGAGATGCCTAACAGAACTGACTCCCATGCTGGCCCTTGGACTGACTCCCATGAGTGACATCACTGGTCCTTTATGTGTAGATCGCAAAGCTGTTTAGGGTTGAGAACATGGGCTGGGCTTTTCTTTGATGCATGATCTTAGCCTCCTTCAGTCCGTGCTAAACTTCTCTATATCTGAGGTTGGGTTTTCTTTAGCATGACTGGGGTCCAAAAAAATTGAGTGAAACTTGAGATTTTTTTTTTTTACAGTCAAGTGTATTAATATGAGGACTCTAAATCAGTATCACCAATTTTGGAGTGCCTGCTGTTGCCCAGTCTTTGTAACAGAGGGATTTCAAGTTAACGTCTTGTCTACTCAACAACTCAGGATTAGTCTAGTTTATTCATGAGAAAATGGAAGTGCAAACAGGAAAGTAACCTGTTCAGTGTAAGGTAGATGATAAGTGGTCAAGTCATGATTCAGATCCAGACCTACCTGCACACAAGCCTGTGTTCTCTTTCTACTACCCTGTCTCTCTGCAAACTGCCCTGAATGAATTGAGAGTGGAAATTTTGTCGTTGTTCAGTCACTAAGTCTTGTCTGACTCTTTGTGGCCCCATGGGCTGCAGCACACCAGGCTTCCCTGTCCTTCACTATCTCCTGGAGTTTGCTCAAATTCATGTCCATTGAGTCAGTAACCATGTGGAATCTGAAGTCTACCCTAGACCGATGGAATTAAAATCTTCATGTTAAAAAGATTCCCATGAAATTTGCACACACGTCAAAGTTTGAGATTTCTTGTTCTTGAGAAACAGTTACTGGAAAAGACTGGAATGTAGAATCAGAAACCTCTGATAGAACAAGAGAGTGGTAGATTTGTCTTAGATATCAGACTGTCCCACAAAACCAAATTAATTTTACGGTGTAAAGTTTAACAATACCGAGGATAGAGTTTACCTTCCAGTGCAGTCCCCCTCCTTTCTTCCTCTGTTTCCATCATCCTAATCCACAGGCAGAGACTTTCTGGAATGCCCAGATTGGTTGTTGTGATGTGGAACTCAATGTTGGGATATAAGGGTGGCTCAGTGAGGAAGCTGAGATGTTTGGGACTGGCTAGGGCAAGGGGCGGAGAAGGCAATGGTACCCCACTCCAGTACTCTTGCCTGGAAAATCCCACGGACGGAGGACCTGGTAGGCTGCAGTCCATGGGGTTGAGAAGAGTCAGACATGACTGAGCGACTTCACTTTCACTTTTCACTTTCATGCATTGGAGAAGGAAATGGCAACCCACTCCAGTGTTCTTGCCTGGAGAATCCCAGGGACGGGGGAGCCTGGTGGGCTGCCGTCTATGGGGTCGCACAGAGTCGGACACGACTGAAGTGACTTAGCAGCAGCAGGACAAGGGGACAGGATATCACCCTGGCTGTCAGTCACTTTTCAGTGTCTGAACAGCAAACCAAGATGGAATCTGGTCTGAACCTGCAGAAAGTCCGGCTGCTTAGTTAGCAATAAATCATCCCAAAGAAGGCAGGCCCTTAGTACCTGCAGCTGAGTGGAACTGAGGCCGGCCAGGCTGACTCTAGTCATTGGTGAGCATTAGTCAAGGGCTCACATGGCTGGTGTGGGAAGAATGAGTCATACTAGTCGCTGTAACAGACACTCCCTCTTGTCAAGGTTTAACCTGATGGCAGTTTACTTCTTGCTTGGGTCCCAGCCTACTGTGGGTCAGGTGGCTAGCCCAAACTTCACATCCGGGACCAGGACTGTTTCCTCTCTGTGGCTGTGCCAGTTCCTGGCTTCAGGCCTCCTTGACCTCATTCAGAACTCAAGACAGGATTGTGTGGGATGCTTTCATGAATCAGACCTGAATTGGCATCTGTGGCCGCAACCTACACTTCATCCAGAATTTGGTCATCTGGTTCTACAAAATTACAGGAGAGCCTGGGGAAATGGCAGAGAGCATTGGCTTGGTGGCCATCCAGCAGAACACTGCCTTTGTCTGAATTCATAGAGGAACCAGGACTGCCTCACTCATCGGGAAAGTGATGAAAAAAATCCGCTGCTCTTCCTGTGTTTGTTTAGGTGATACCCATTTGTCTGAGATAAAATGTATTTTTCTGCCTGTGTTCTACATAAATGAGTATGGGGAATAACAATTTGACAATGTCCTACAACTGATGGATAAAGATTACACACTGGGAAATTTATCCGAAGACCTGAAGGAAGAGATAGGGACCCAGTTAGAGTCCTTCGTGCCCTTTGACATGCCCTTTAAAATCAGGAGGCCGCACACTGGGTGGGCATTCTTTAAGAAGATCATCTATGTGTTTCCGTGGTCAGAGGAGGGCAGGAGGCACGGGAGGAAAGGAGGAAGGTGGGGAGGAAAGACTTCCAACAAGCTGGTTGGTCCAGCACGCTGCCCAGGAGAATCCCCATGGCTGAATCAGGCTGCTTCAGTCTTTGGCTCCTGGTTCTTCCTGGTTGTCGAGCGTGGCCTTGGTCCTGTGCTTGCTGTCTGCCTGTCTGCTGTGTCCGTCTTTCCAACCTTGCCCCGTCAGGTCTCCTTGCTCTCACACAAAGCACCAGACATAATTTCTGCCCCAGCGCTGACCTGCTCTTAGCTCCTTTTCTTCTCCTGGATCTCACCCTGAATGTCTCATTTTCACATGTTGACCAGTTTAATGGCAGAAAGAAGGAAACCAGTCCTCACTGAGCACCTGTCATGTTCTGACTCTGTGAAACTGGCATCGTCATACCATCAGTCTTTGACATGGGTGTTAATACTTCCATTCAGAGGAAAATAGAAAAAAAAAAAAAAACACCACCAAAATCCTGACCCAGATGAAGGTTAAATTGTTTTTCTATTCCACCCTTCTAGTGAGGGCTGGAGTTAAACTTTGAGCCAGATGTTTGACCCCAGACACTGCCCTTTTCTATCCCAGTTCGGATCAGCCTGCCATGAACCCTCATTACCCCATCACCCCCACCCTGGAATTTGTCTTTATCAGTATCACCTTTGAAGCTCGGTTTTGATAGCCAGCTTTCCCAGCTGACAACAATACAGGCAGAGTCTGGCCTAGACCAGGGCAAAAACTCTGATGCTGCTGGAGACTCACAAAAGAAGAGATGAAAAACCAGTCATGGGAGCTAGAAGGAAGAGGCCAGAGCCTTTATCTTTTGCTTCTTCTCATCTTCACTTGATTTTCTGTGGGAAGCACTCAATAAATTGTTGTTCAGTGAATGGACCCAAATCCCTGTGATGTTAGCCATGGGGCTGACCAGAGGTGAATACAGGGATTTCCTGTCTGGAGCTTTGTTAGTGACCGACAACCAACACTGAAGCGGTGGCGATCAGGGACCCAGAAAATCCTGACAAGGTCATTGCTTTCGGGAAGCCCTTCTGTTTGCTGCCCGGGGCAGCGGAGCCTAGCAGAGGAGCAGCGTGGTGAGAGGAAGCGCACGGGTCTGAAGAGAGACAGATGGGTTTGAGTCCCGGCCTGACTCCTTGCTGACAGTGTGGCTTTGGGTAAGTCACAGAACAGGTGTGAGCCTCTGTTCCCTATGTTAAAATTTTAATTAAGGAACAACTGTATTGAAAAGGCTATTGTATGGAGTGTGTGTGTGTGTGTGTGTGCGGCGCACTGGCAAACAGCAAGCTCTCAATAAATTGTAGCTATTATCTTTATTCCAAGCAGATGCAGTCTCTGCCCTGTGGAAATGTGTTCTCTGAACCAGCTAATATTTACTCTGATTCCTTACTGAAATGATAAATGGCAGTGATCGGGAAAGGTCCACTTTATGTGCAATAGGAGCTGGTGTCATCTAAGGCTTTGCTACTCAAAATTTGGTCCATGGATCAGGAGCAGAAACATCACGCTAGAGCTTGTAAAGGCTTCAGACTCCCAGGCTCCACCCCCGACCTCTGACCCGGAAGCTGCCTTGTAACAAGAACGGCATGTCATTTATAAACATATTAAAGACCCTGGTAGCATCTGCAGGCTTAGATCCCTATCTTTAAACTGCAGAGAGGACAATGCTTAATTCATAGCACAAGGAAGAAATGTTGGCATTTTTCCAATTTTCTCTTTTGGGCACAGATTCGCTGTGTAGCCGAGCAACATCTGATGGGTTCTCTCCCACCACATGGAAGAGGTATCCACCCTATGTGCAGTTCTCATTCTTGATGTGGTAGAGTTACAGGGAAAGAAGCTTCTCGCCTACATTGACTCTGGGCCTCAATCTGACTGATTGCTTTTGGCGGCGCGTGGCCGGGACGCGTGGCCTCCGATGCTGAGTCAGGGCGTGCAGAGGAGGGGAGAAAGGCGTGGGTCTGCTGGCGGTGGCATCTGCAGTGGTGACCCGTGGCCTCCACGGAGCACAGTGCAATGGTTGCCATGGTAACGGCTGTGCATGGTCAGGGGTGACTAACTGAGCCACAGGAGCTGGACCAATGGCCCCGTTGTCGCTGACACAGCAGTGTGAGTGCGGCTTGGGCTCCGCCCACAGGGGAATTTGACAGAGAGGCACATTGGAGCCTTCTTGTTCCTTGTTTGCTGTATGTCCTTCATTCTGGGGAAAACCTAGAGATCTGAAAAAACTGAAATGAAAACAATATGAAATTGAAAGTATTCTGTGCTAAGCACGATGAACACAGAGCACATAACGGGGGTAGGAACTGAAGGCACAGAGGGAGGGGCCAAGCCTGCACCCCTGCTTCAGAGCTAATCAGGGTGAAAGCTTCCTGGGAGCTACTGGGACCATCTCCTCCCACCCCTCATTTTACAGATGACAAGTCTGAAGCCCAGAAAGGGTCAGCGATTTGCTCAACATCACACAGCAGTGGGTAAAATAAATAAAGGCACTTTATGGTCTTTAGAGGGCTCCCCTCGTGGTAAAAAAAATCCACCTGCAATGCTGGAGACCTGGGCTTGATCCCTGGGTTGGGAAGCTGTCCTGGAGAAGGGAAAGGCTACCCACTCCAGTATTCTGGCCTAGAGAATTCCATGGACTGTATAGGCCATGGGGTTGCAGAGTCAGACATGACTGAGTGACTTTCACTTTCATGGTCTTTAGAAGCTTATGGTTTTGAGAAGCTTAAGAGAAGGGCTGATTCTAGAGCTCAGGGGTCCTTACTCCTAGTGCAGTGTGCTTTCCAAGGTAACACCCTGCCTTTTTTTCTTATGATTTATGTTTTTTGGATCTCAGTGTTTCCCAGGCAGAAAAGAATAATGTCACTGGTATCTGCTTTTTGTTGGTGTGGGCCAGAGGAGGACTGTAGGCCTGTAGTTGTGCTAACTTGGAGTCCAGCCACGGGTGTGTTACCTACCCACAGTGACTTTGAGTCAAGTTATCTTTCTCCTTTCAAGTCTTTATGTATACAGTGGAAATAACCAAAACGATAACATCTTGCTCCTAGGGGTGTGAAGATCTTATATGTAAAGTGGCTGACGTAGTCAGTGTTTGAGTTAGTTTTCATTCCTGACCTAACCTTGAGATGGAAGGGGCTTCCCCTTTGTGTACCTGACCTAACAACTAGGGAAAATTTGCAATATTGAGTGGAGTGCATATTAAATGTGTGTCATTAGTGTGTGATTTCAGAAATGGTGAAGTGAAAGGCGAACAGTAAATGGGTTATAACCTCTAAACCTCCAACAGTCTGTGGTTCCTATGTGACAATAGCTAGTACTTGAAACCACAATGATAAAGCCACACAGAAATGTACCAACAGCTTTCAGAGGTGTGAATAGAGTGTATTGAATTTGAGTCAAAGGGAATTCTTCTACCATTATGTAAAAGGACTAGCAGAGTCTCATTTAGAATATCATTTTCAATTCTTATCACTTTGGTGTAAAAAGGATGTTGTACTGAAGGAGAAGGTGAAGAAAAAGCAATGAAAATGATTCAGGGACAAGAGGAACCTCGTCAGATGGAAAAGTCAGAGGATCTAGGCTTGTGTTGAAACTAAGGTGATGTCAGAGAGGCGTAGGCGACCCTTTTGAGGACATGATGAATCACCACTGCACAGATACTGCATTTGTGCTCATGAGAGAAGGGATCATGCAGGGGCAGAAATTAAGTTTTGTGCTACATCCAAGCAAATTCCCAAAGATTCTAGGGTTTATATGCATGGTATTAAATGCATTAGTTCCCTAAGGCTGTTTTAACAAAATACCACAAATGGGTGACTGAAAACAACAGAAATTTATTATCTCGTAGTTCTGGAGGCTAGAAGTCCAAAGTCAAGGTGTTGGCAGGACCAAGGTCTCTCTGGAGGATCTAAGAGAAACTCCCTTGTCTCTGCCAGCTTCTGGTGGTTGCCAGGAATTCTTGGCGTTCCTGAGCTTGCATCTGCACCCCCGAGGCTTTGCTTCCATCTTCACATGGGCTTCTTCCCTGTGTGTGTCTGTATTTCTCCTCTTCTTATAAGCATGCCACTCATATAGGATTAGGGGCCCACACTATTCCATTATGACTTCTTTTAACTAATTGTATCTCCGATGTCCCTATTTCCAAGTCAGATCACATTCAGAGGTCCCAGGACTTGAACATATATTTTTGGGGGACACAATTCAACCTGTAATACATAGAGATCATTCATTGAATAGTCCACTGAAAATTACTTTCTGCTCCCATGAGGGTGACCATGGAGATTTCTGAACACAAGATTTTTTTAATTTTTATTTTTACTTGAAAAACTTTTTATATTTTAAAAATTGTGGCAGAAAACACAGAACAGAAATTTTACCGTCTTAACTGTTTTGAAGTGTACAGTACAGCAGCGTTACTACACGTAAGACCACAGGGTATCTGGGGGCCAAGTGGGGGGCCACTGGGAGAAGACTCTGAGACGTGCCAGAGTCCAGCACAGGAGAATGGGCAAAACCCCACTAACTCTACAGCACTGGGCAGCGCAACTTCACTTTCGAGTAAAAGTTGCAGAGTGGGCAAGAAAACACACTCATCTGGAGATTAAAAGGAAAGAGCTGGCAAAAACAACAGCTGAAATTCATTGAATGGGGAGTAGAGGTGGGTTGTTTGGCTGTGATCCCAAAGTAGAATGGATGCTGAGAGCAGCAGAGGCTGGAGTCACTGGTTTCTTGGCTCCAGAAACTTTCCCTCCCTGGATTGGGGCATTCCCATATCCAGAAGACATGTGGTGCGCCACCAAGGAAGACAAGGGGCTTCCCTGGTGGCTCCGATGGTAAAGAATCTGCCTACAATGTGGGAGACCCAGGTTCAATCCCTGGGTAGGGAAGATCCCCTGGAGGAGGGAATGGCCACCTGCTCCAGTATTCTTTCCTGGAGAATTCACGGACAGAGGAGAGCCCTCCATGGGGTCACAATGAGTCGAACACAACTGAGCAACACACACACACACACACCCAAGGAAGGCAGGGGGAGGGAATGGAATCCTCCAAGATCCATACCAGCTTCTGAACTTCCTGCTGTGGTTTGGGGGGGACGGCAGGGAGGAACAGCAGGCAAGGATCCCCTGGCAGAGAAACCCCTCCTCCCCTTGACTGGAAGTGTGGGGCAAGAGTGAGGACCACAGAGGATGACCAAGACTAGGACTGCATTCTCCATCTGCTTGTCCCCACTCTGCTCTCCTTCCCTCTAAATCAGAAACCTGCCATCCTTTTCCAGGGAGAGGGGGGGAGAACCAGGACTTTGTGTCCCACCACCTCTTTCCCTTCATTTATTATAACTGGGTTGCAGGAGGCAACCCTCATTATCTCATGAGCTGGCTTTGAAGGCTGTCTGAAGAGGAGGCAGGCACTCTGCTGTGTGTTGGGAGGCGAGGATGCCTAGCGCCCCTTTAGAGGGGTGTTAGGGACAGAGAGTGCAGGTCTGAATGGGAGAGGGCCCGGTGCTGGGAGCCCCGAGGGTGTATGTCTATCTGGTGGATGAGGCTGTGTCCTGAGTTGTGAGCAGGAGTACCCAGGTGAGGGAGGAGGCAGGGGTCGTCCTGTGTGAAGGGACAGTGCGTGTGTCCCGTGCATGGAGCATGGGGTGTGGGGTCAGTGGGCAGTGGGCAGCCCCTGAGGCCGGAGGAGGAGGAGGAGGCCTGGACTGCATCCGGTGATGAAGGTCCACTTCTGTCTATCAAGAGGGAGATGGTGAGAGGTGTCAGAGGATGACTTAGATTACAGGCAAAAAGCAAGACTGTTCCAGTATATTGTCTAATGGCAGGCAAACTCTTAACGGTATTACGGACTGAATGTAATATCCCCTTACAATTCACATTTTGAAGCCTTAACCTCTGATGTGATTATATTCGGAGATGGATCCTTTGGGGATAGTTAGGTTTGGATGAGGTGAGGCTGGGGGTCAGTGTTCTAGAAGAAGCACCCTCTCTCTCTCTCTCATATGAGGATGGGGGAGGGCAGCTGTCTGCAAGCCAGGAGGAGGGCTGTCACCAGGAACCGTGTCTGCCTGCTCCTTGACCTTGGACCCCTCAGCCTCCAGACCGGTGAGAAGTAAATGTCTGTTAACACATTTTGTTACTGAACCCGAGAGCGGTTTGTGAATTGGGTCTAATACAGAGCTCAGATTGTAATGGAGAATGCCCAGATCTGTCTGAATGGGCAGAGAGAAGAAGCCCCTTGATGTCTCCAGTGCTGAAACCCCGTGGCTTTGAACCTCATCTCAACAGTTCCCAGTCGAACTGCCCCCACCCTGTACTGCGAGCGTCTGCATCTCTGCTCCCCCTGCTCTGTGCGTCCGGAGTCAGACCTGCCTTTCCCGGTCAGCGGTCGGTAGCATCCCCTCCTCGCCCACTGCCGCCACAGTGCGTGGGAGGCCAGGTTGAACCTTTAATGCGCATGGCTTGGAGCCCTTCCACAGACTCAGATGAGATGGCTCCCTCCCTCTCCTCTCTCTGCATCTCTCCCTTTTCTTCAGTTCTGTGGTCTCGTTGGTCTGAACTCCTCACTGACCTACCAATGACACCTCCCTCCCTGCGCTCCTCATCTCCAAGCTTCATGCCCAAGGTGCTGGCGCTGCCTTTTTCAAACCCTAAGCGGAGAACGGGTGCCGGCCTGGTAAACAAGCCTTTCCTGCAGCGTGGAGGAGAGCTCGCCTCGCTTCCAGAGGCAGCCGAAAGCCAGCATCGCTGGGCTGCCCGGAGCCCTGATTTCCTGGTGTGTTGTTGACACTGAACACATGAGTGCCCAGCACTTGCTGACATCGGGAGCTGTAAATGTGCCAGGAGAGGGGAGAGGCAGGCCGGCTGGGGAGCTGGGAGCCGGGCGGATAATACTGCAGCGTCGTGAATTATTTTTACGTGGATAATTAATACTGGAGAAACAATACAGCCACACAGAGCCTCCCACGAGAGAACACTGTCAGTCTCCGTATTCATTTATTCTTTTCTAACCAAATTGATGGGCCAGTCGACGGCCTTTCTAGATCCACACGGATGATGAAACTGCAAACAAATTTCATTTAAATAATGGGCAAATCTTCCAATTAGTCAAAGCCTAATCCTCATGCCTTAAAAATGACAAACTGCTCTTACCACGGCTTCTGTTTGTTGAAAAGGTAGAAAAAAAAGTTGGGGGTGGGGGTGGGGTGGACCCAAATGAAAACATTGATTGAAAAAAAATTTAGATGCACAGATTCTATTGCACATTAATCTAGGGGGAGCTTTACAAAGTCAATAATTGTCATAAAGATTCATTGGTCAACATTTAGGACCTAATTAAAAAATATATATTTTGATGGTTTTATTCCTTGAGCATCTGCCTTTTTTAAACTATTGGAATATTTTAATTTCCTTGTAAAACTATAGAGTTTTCAATAAAGGAGCATGTGTAACTGATATAAATAAGTAACTTTAAAAAATAAGTACCTTAAAGTGAATTAATTTATTATCTATATGTTTAAAGTTTTCTGCTGTTGATGAAGATAAAATGAATCCTTTACCAGATAACTGCTTCAGTTCTGGTTTAGAAATCATTCCTAAATATGTAAGAACAAATACCCTTCAACATGTTCATCACTCCTTCATCTACTCAGCAGGCATCTCTGAAACACCTAAGTCACAGGCCCTCCTAAGAAACTTAGCAACAACAACTGCCTGTCTTCTAGGAGACTGATAGGTAAATAAGCAACTGTCATACCATTAAGTTGGCCAGTCCCCTGACTCGTAGTGCTTGGCAAACCTTAATGAGAACAGGGATCACTTGAGGTCTTGTTGAAATGCAGGTTCCAAGGTAGTTGGTCTGGAGTAAGACCCAAGATTCCACACTCCTAACAGAACCCCTGGAGAGGCTGGGGACCACTCTTGGAGAACAAGGTCCCCAAAGAGGCACAGAGGGTTGTAGGATAATGGAGAGGAGGGCACTTCAGCATGTGGATTGGGGCTTGGCCATGGCAGGGCTCAGGAAATGGCCTCTTGGAAGAGTATACAAGTGAGCTGAGAGGTGAAGGAAGGAGGGGGGAGGCCTAGTTGGGGAACTCTTGGGAAGAGGGTATGTCCTCACATTCTAGCCTCAGTCTCAGAGGTCGAAGAAGCCCTGTGTTTGGAAAATCCCAATTAGTTTGATGTGGCTGGAATACAACTGAGTTAACCAGTTGCATCTGCCAAGGAGTTCATATCTCTAAATATATAGGCTTCATCAATATAAATTTGCCCTGGATAGGTTGATTTTCAAAGTGTGACCCTTGGGACTCCCCAAGACTGTTTTGGGAAGTCTGTGGAGTCAAAACTGTTTTCATAATAACGTTAGATATCATTTGCTTTTTTCCACTTTTGCAATGTTTGCAATAATGGTACCAAAGCAATGATGAGACAGACTGTTGGTGCCTAATGGTTGAATCAAGGCAGTGGCCCCAAAGTGTGCTGGTATTCGTCCCATTCCTCACCACCAAACATTCAATGCAAAAAATTAAAAACAAAACTAGAAAACCAAGGAAATCCCAGTTTCAAGTAAGAACGTCTTGTGGATTCTTTGCCATCTGAGCCACCAGGGAAGCCACTAATACAGCATTAAAAAGTTATTAATTTTATTAAAGTTTGGCCCTTGGTACTGATGTTCAAGCTGGTTTTAGAAAAGCAGAGGAACCAGAGATCAAATTGCCAACATCCACTGGATCATCGAAAAAGCAAGAGAGTTCCAGAAAAACATCTATTTCCGCTTTATTGACTATGCCAAAGCCTTTGACTGTGTGGATCACAATAACTGTGTGGAAAATTCTGAAAGAGATGGGAATACCAGATCACCTGACCTGCCTCTTGAGAAATCTGTATGCAGGTCAGGAAGCAAAAGTTAGAACTGGACATGGAACAACAGACTGGTTCCAAACAGGAAAAGGAGTACGTCAAGGCTGTATATTGTCACTCTGCTTATTTAACTTATATGCAGAGTACAGCATGAGAAATGCTGGGCTGGAAGAAGCACAAGCTGGAATCAAGATTGCCTGGAGAAATATCAATAACCTCAGATATGCAGATGACACCACCCTCATGGCAGAAAGTGAAGAGGAACTAAAAAGCCTCTCGATGAAGGTGAAAGTGGAGAGTGAAAAAGTTGGCTTAAAGCTCAACATTCAGAAAACGAAGATCATGGCATCCGGTCCCATCACTTCATGGGAAATAGATGGGGAAACAGTGGAAACAGTGTCAGACTTTATATTTTTTAGGCTCCAAAATCACTGCAGATGGTGATTGCAGCCATGAAATTAAAAGACGCTTACTCCTTGGAAGGAAAGTTATGACCAACCTAGATAGCATATTCAAAAGCAGAGACATTACTTTGCCAACAAAGGTCCGTCTAGTCAAGGCTATGGTTTTTCCTGTGGTCATGTATGGATGTGAGAGTTGGACTGTGAAGAAGGCTGAGTGCCAAAGAATTGATGTTTTTGAACTGTGGTGTTGGAGAAGACTCTTGAGAGTCCCTTGGACTGCAAGGAGATCCAGCCAGTCCATTCTGAAGGAGATCAGCCCTGGGATTTCTTTGGAAGGAATGATGCTAAAGCTGAAACTCCAGTACTTTGGCCACCTCATGCGAAGAGTTGCCTCATTGGAAAAGACTCTGATGCTGGGAGGGATTGGGGGCAGGAGGAGAAGGGGACGCCAGAGGATGAGATGGCTGGATGGCATCACTGACTCGATGGACGTGAGTCTGAGTGAACTCCAGGAGTTGGTGATGGACAGGGAGGCCTGGCGTGCTGCAATTCATGGGGTCACAAAGAGTCGGACACGACTGAGTGACTGAACTGAACTGAACTGAACACATCTCTTTAGTGTTACGTGTGACAAAGCAGGAAGCACATGTGAAGCACTTCCATTACATAGTGGAGCCCCAGGGTTGTCTGTAGGAAGAGCAGTTGTGTGATTGACTCGTGGGCTGAACTAGCTGCTTTGTTCCTGAAACACTATTGCTTGAAAATGTCTGACAGACAAACTGGTTATTCAGACTTGGGTATTTGGCAGACGTTTTCTTTTAAAAATGAATGAAGGGAGCCTGTCACTTCTAGGAAAACAACTGACAGTATTTGTTGCCAGTGATAAAATCTGAGCTTTCAAGTGAAAATTAGAATTTTGGGAAACTTGAATCTGCCTCTATGAGTTCGACAGCTTCCCAATGCTTATAGACATTTTTGGTGAGGTTCATGGTGATATAAATGAATTTTTAAAAAATATTTATTTATTGAAGTATAGTTGCTATACAATATTATATAAATCTGACTCTTTGCAACCCCATGGAGTATAGTCCACCAGGCTCCTCTGTCCCTGGGGATTCTCCAAGCAAGAATACTGGAGTGGGTTACCATGCCCTCCTTGAGGTGATCCTCCCAACTCAGGGATCAAACCCAGGTCTCCCACATCGCAGGCAGATTCTTTACTGTCTGAGCCACCAGCGAAGCCCATTATGTAAGTTACAGGTATACAATCTAGTGGTTCACAGTTTTTTAAAGGTTATACTCCATTTTATTTTGTTGTTGTTGTTCAGTTGCTAAAGTCATGTCTGATTCTTTGCAACCCCATGGACTGTAACCCACCAGGCTCCTCTGTCCTTCACTATCTCCCGGGGTTTGCTCAAATTCATGTCCATTGAGTGGGTGATGCTATCTAACCATCTCATCCTCTGCCACCCCCTTCTCCTTTTGCCTTCAATCTTTCCTAGCATCAAGGTCTTTTCCAATGAGTTGGCTCTTTGAATCAGAAGGCCAAAGTATTGGAGCTTCAGCTTCAGCATAGTCCTTCCAATGAATATTCAGGTTTGATTTCCTTTAGGATCGATAGATTTGATCTCCTTGCTGTACAAGGGACTATCAAGAGTCTTCTCCAACACCACAGTTTGAAAGCATCAATTCTTTGATATTCAGCCTTCCTGATGGTCCAACTTTCACACTGGTACATGACTACTGGAAAAGCCATAGCTTTGACTAGATGGATCTTTGTCAGCAAAGTGATGTCTCTGCTTTTTTATACACTATCTAGGTTTGTGTTAGCTTTTCCAAGGAGCAAGCATCTTTTAATTTCACTCCATTTATAGTTATTATAAAGTATTGGCTATATTCCCCGTGGTGTACAGTATATCCTGGTAGCTTATTTTATGTTTAATAGTTCGTACCTTAGTCCCCTACCCTTATACTACTTCTCTCTCCTTTCATCTCTCCACTGGTAACCGCTAGCTTGTTATCTATATCTGTGGATCTGCTTCTTTTATGTTATATTCACTAGTTTGTGATATTTTTATGTTCCACATATAGGTGATATCAAACAGTATTTATCTTTCTCTGTCTAACTTGTTTTACTTAACGCAATGCCTCCAAGTCCATCCATGTTTCTGCAAATGACAAAATATCATTGTTATTATGGCTGAGTAATATTCCATTGTGTGTATATACACCACGTCTTCTTTATCCATGCATCTGTTGATAGACGCTTAGGTTGCTTCCATATCCTGGCAGTTGTAAATAATGCTGCTGCTGTCTGGCAGTTGTAAATAATGCTGCCGATATATGGTCCATGTATCTTTTCGAATTAGTGTTTTTGTTTTCAGATATATACCCAGGAGTGGAAATGCTGAGTCACAGGGTAGTTCCATTTTCAGTTTTTTGGGAAACCTCCATACTGCTTTCCATGGTGGTGGCACCAATTTACATTCCCACCAACAGTTTGTGAAAATTTCCCCTTTCTCCACACCCTTTCCACACATTTGTTATTTGTGTTCTTTTTGAGAATAGTCATCCTAACAGGTATGAATGAGGTGATATCTCATTGTGGCTTTGATTTGCATTTCCCTGCTGATTAGCAGTGTTGAGCACCTTTTCACGTGTTTATGCACTTTTGATATTATGTAATAACAGAGCCAACAACTGGAAGGCATGCATGAGTCAGTAAACCAATCTTTTCCAAATGATCAGTGCATGAGTGAAAGATCCATTTGAAGTGTGATGAATGGATTTAATACAAACACACACAGGGAAAAGTTCATCAATATACTTTTGGATTCCATATTCCAACTAACCTTTAAGAAATGACCACTGTTGGGTTTTGGCACAGTATTGAAGAATATCCACAATTATCTTAAATGGCTATAAAATACTCTGCCCTTTTCCAACTGCACATCTTTGTCAGATTGTATTTTCTTCATATGCATCAACCAAAATAAATATCTCAACAGACTAAATGCAGGGAAGAAATGAGAATTCAGCTATGCTCTGTTAAGCCAGATATTAATGAGGTTTGTGAAACTACAAAGCAATGTCATCCTTGTCACTATTTTCTGTTTAGAAAATAGTTGTTTTCTCACAAAATCAAATAATTTTGGCAGTATGTGATAGACTTATTATTTTTTGAAAAAGTAAAGTAATAAATATTTTAAAATTATCAGTTTCAATTTCTATTATGTATTAATCAATATATAAAATCCCCATGAACCAAAATTCTTTGGGGTCCTCAATAAATTTTAAGAATTTTAAAAAGTCCTAAAACTAAAAATTTTGAGAATGAATATTTTGAATTACACATTTATAGAGACAGAGATGGGAAAAAGATAGATATTTTTGCTTTCCCTGTGTTCCACTTGTGAACAAGTATCATCAGCATCTATAGAGTTGCTCAAGCCTTATATCTAGAAATTATTCAGTGGTTAATCCCCACCCTAGTGAACTACCTGGTCCTGTTGGATCCCCTTCTCAGCCCTTGTGCTCACCAGCCTCACCCACAGCCCAGACAAAGCTAAGCAGGTTGCAGGTTTCTTCTGCTCATCAGCAGGCAAAGGGGAGAACAGAAAATGGGGAAAAGGAAGGTCCCCTTTCCTTCCATGCCCAGGTGATAAAAATTTCAGCAGATCAACAGGTCCTGATGTGTATTATCTATTTAGATTTCTAGCATCATTCCTAGGAATTTGGGTGTCATTAAAATGTTCCCACAATAGCTGTGGACCCTGAGGTAATAGGTAATGGGACACCCTCACCCCTTAGGTTTATTGAGGATGGAAAGTATTTTCAGTTTCTAAGTTACTCCATAAGCACTAGAGCTGAAGCCATGTGATGCCACGTTGGGCCACAGATTTGATCAATGTAGTTCAAGAACTGCTTCACAAGGGCAGGGGCTTTGTTGTTGCTGTTTAGTTGCTAAGTCATGTCCAGTTCTTCATGACTCTGTGGACAGTAGCCCTCCAGGCTCCTCTGTCCATGGGCTTTCCCAGGCAAGAATACTGGAGTAGGTTGCCATTTCCTACTCCAGGAGATCTTCCCAACCCAGGGATCGAACCTGCATCGCCTGCAGTGGCAGGCGGATTCTTTACCATGGAGACACCAGTGAAGCCCTAGGACAGGGGCATCGGGTGTTTAATGGAATTACCTAGTAGTTGAGATGGCAGTTTGGGGATTATTTAGCAGGTTGGCTGAGAAATGGTAGCTTAGTGAGGACAGATACTGAATTATGTGCTTTATTTATGTAATATGTGTTTTGTTTTGTTTTTTGTTTTTTTTGGACTGTTTATCTGATACAGCATCAGGTAAAAGGTGGAAAGGATTTTAATAAAATGCTACAGTAATATAAGAATCTTAACTTCATTAGATAGATATGTCAGAAGCAATAAGAGTGCAGCAAGTCTAGAGCATCATGAATATTCTGGGCACCAGATCACCAGAGTGGACACCGTTAATCCTTACGATACTGTGGCTTTGAACCAGTTTCAAAGTTGTGAAAAAGACTGTTTTTGTGTCAACTCAAAAAGAAAAATATACATGCATATTTAGATTTCAGTTCAGTTCAGTTCACTCACTCAGTCGTGTCCGACTCTTTGCGACCCCATGAACCACAGCATGCTAGGCCTCCCTGTCCATCAACAAATCCTGGAGTTTACCCAAACTCATGTCCATTGAGTCAGTAATGCCATACAACCATCTCATCCTACATCATCCCCTTCTCCTCCTGCCCTCAATCTTTCCCAGCATCATGGTCATTTCAAATGAGTCAGCTCTTCGCATCATGTGGCCAAAGTATTGGAGTTTCAGCTTCAACATCAGTCCTTCCAGTGAACACCCAGGACTGATCTCCTTTAGGACGGACTGGTTGGATCTCCTTGCAGTCCAAGGGACTCTCAAGAGTCTTCTCCAGCACCACAATTCAAAAGCATCAATTCTTTGCTCAGCTTTCTTTATAGTCCAACTCTCACATCCATACATGACCACTGGAAAAACCATAGCCTTGACTAGACGGACATTTGTTGACAAAGTAATGTCTCTGCTTTTAAATATTCTGTCTAGGTTGGTCATAACTTTTCTTTCAAGGAGTAAGTGTCTTTTAATTTCATGGCTGCAATCACTATCTGCAGTGATTTTGGAGCCAAAAAAAATAAGGTCAGCTACTATTTCTACTGTTTCCCCATCTATTTGCCATGAAGTGATGGGACCAGATGCCATGATCTTCGTTTTCTGAATGTTGACTCTTAAGCCAACTTTTTCACTCTCCTCTTTCACTTTAATCAAGAGGCTTTTTAGTTCTTCTTCACTTTCTGCCATAAGTGTGGTGTCATCTGCATATCTGAGGTTATTGATATTTCTCCCGGCAATCTTGATTCCAGCTTGTGTTTCTTCCAGTCCAGCGTGTCTCCTGATGTACTCTGCATATAAGTTAAATAAGCAGGGTGACAATATACAACCTTGACGTACTCCTTTTCCTATTTGGAACCAGTCTGTTGTTCCATGTCCAGTTCTAACTGTTGCTTCCTGACCTGCATACAGGTTTCTCAAAAGGCACATCAGGTGGTCTGGTATTCCCATCTCTTTCAGAATTTTCCAGAGTTTATTGTGATCCACACAGTCAAAGGTTTTGGCATAGTCAATAAAGCAGAAATAGATGTTTTTCTGGAACTCTCTTGCTTTTTCGATGATCCAGTGGATTTTGGCAATTTGATCTCTGGTTCCTCTGCCTTTTCTAAAACTAGCTTGAATATCTGGAAGTTCACGGTTCACTTATTGCTGAAGCCTGGCTTGGAGAATTTTTAGCATTACTTTACTGGCCTATGAGAAGAGTGCAATTGTGCAGTAGTTTGAGCATTCTTTGGCATTGCCTGTCTTTGGGATTGGAATGAAAACTGACATTTTCCAGTCCTGTGGCCACTGCTGAGTTTTCTAAATTTGTTGACATATTGAGTGTAGCACTTTCACAGCATCATCTTTCAGGATTTGAAATAGCTCAACTGGAATTACATCACCTCCACTAACTTTGTTTGTAGTGATGCTTCCTAAGGCCCACTTGACTTGACATTCTAGGATGTCTTTCTCTAGGTGAGTGATCACACCATCGTGATTATCTGGGTCGTGAAGATCTTTTTTTATACAGTTCTTCTGTGTATTCTTTTTTTTTTTTTTCTTTCTTCTGTGTATTCTTGCCACCTCTTCTGAAAATCTTCTGCTTCTGTCAGGTCCATACCATTTCTGTCCTTTATTGAACCCATCTTTTCATGAAATATTCCCTTGGTATCTCTAATGTTCTTGAAGAGATCTCTAGTCTTTCCCATTCTATTGTTTTCCTCTATTTCTTTGCATTGATGTTTAGAATTACTAAATTGATATTTGACCTTGGTCAAAATTAACATTACATTTTGTATAGCACTCATCATGATGATACATAACAATCACATTTAAGCATTATGAAGTATCTTATTACAATTGCTTTGATATTTGATAATTTTTCCAAGTAATTAAATATGTTTCCCTTCCTTTGAATTTTCCTTTTTATTTATATCTAGATGGGCTTCCCAGGTGGCCCAGTGATAAGGAATCCACCTGCCAGTGCAGGAGACACTGGAAATGTGGGTTTGAACCCTGATTCAGGAAGATCCCCTGGAGTTGGAAATGGCCACCTGCTCCAGAATTCTTGCCTATGCAATTCCATGGACAGAGGAGCCTTGCGGGCTACAGTCTCGGGGGTTGCAAAGAGTCAGATATGACTGAGTGACTGAGCATGCATATTCTATAGATATACAAAGGGTATGAGTTGGTTAAGTTCCAGATTACTTTTTACTACCTAATTGCTCATGGAATGCTACTTTCAATAGAAGGCACCCTCCCCATATAAGTCTCACCAGACTTTATGATCAGGGGAAGCTATTGCCTTATTTGGAAAGGAATGGGCATTTTGTAGAATTCAGCGATGAGTGAAAATCAGAATGAGTGAATACATCATGTTAAAAAAAATAAAGCTCCTTAACTTTCCTAGAAAAAAATGAGTGGTTTAACTTCCAGATCCTCCACACACATAATCAAGCATAATAGTAGGAAAAGAAGCATTTAACCAGTGGAACCACAGAGCTTGACACAAGGCAGAATTGCATCATTGTCTCCTCACTTCCTGCTGTTCCTATTATGACCTCAGACTTGAGAGCATCTGCCTTAACCACGGCAACACTTCAGAGAGTTTTAGGTATAACTCTGCCTCTCATTGCTGTGTATGAGTTGAGGCAAGTCAATTCAGAGCTCTAAAATCTCATTATTATTATTATTTTTTCACAAAATGAGGAGCTTGGACTAGTTTAGTAGGCTTCAGACTTACAGTAACTCTGTAAGTTTGGAGCAGATAATGGTGGGATGCTTTAGCTGAAGGAAGGAGGTGAATGGCCCAGAAGCTTCTCTGACGAATGTTTAGAGTTCCAGGGAACACAGTTTGAAGGTATGTGGACAAGTCAGGCTCTAGGATCCTAATAACATGCCATCGAAAATAGGCATTGATAATAGGCATCGGTAATACACCTCTATACTACTAGCCAGGTGGTTGGCATATGTAACTAATATTTTTATGGTAACTAACCCTGCCAGCCTAGCTATGTTCTATAATATGCAAGTATTGACCAACATCTCAATTTTTATACAGCAGAATATATAGATTTGAAACAACTAACAAAAATATTGTCATAATACTTTTGGTGATTTTCTTACAGTAACTAAGAGAGGATATATTTCTTGCACCCCTGTGTCTAGGAAAGGTGAACACGTGAAAGGTAGACTAAGAGAGTCTGTGTTTCAAGAAAATGAAGATATTCCTCTGGGTTTAATGTGCAAGTGCACACACACACACCACCACCACCACCACTAAAAACAACGAGAGAGTAGCATGGAAACATACACATTACCATATGTAAAAGAGAGAGCCAGCAGGAATTTGCTGTATGACTCAGGGAGCTCAAATTGGTACTCTGTGACAACCTAGAGGGGTGGGCTGGGGTGGGAGGTGGGAGGGAGGTTCAAGAGGTAGTGGACATATGTATGCCTATGGCTGATTCATGTTGAAGTGTGGCAGAAACCAACATAATATTGTAAAGCAATTATCCTTCAATTTAAAATAAATAAATTAAAAAAACCACCAAAAACAAACAGAAAGAACCACAAGAAACCCCACGACCCTTCCCTACATATTTTTCTCCCTTGGCGGCCAGGGAGCCACTGGTGTCCACCTGCTTTCCCTCAGCTCGCCCTTTTCCAGCAGCAGCTGTGCTTCCCGAAGCTGCGCCTTCTTCCCGTTCTCTCCTGGCCGGAAAGGCAGCTTCACGTGCTTTGTTGCGACAAGTCCAGACTCCTTCTCTGGCCTCACCCCAGAACCCCACCCTCCAAATCCAGTCCGTGCTGCTCTTCCAGGGCTAATTTTGAGGATTCCCCCATGTGCTCCTCTTGATCCAAGCAGGCTTATTTCTTCCCTCAAAGACACAGATGCTCCCAAAGCCACCTTGCTTCCTGCCTAAAGGCCAGACTTCTGTTCTTTCCACTTGACTTGCGGCAGCCCTAAGCTTGTGTTAGGAAGAAGGACTATTGCTACTGGAAACCTCTCATAACTTAAAAAAAAAGGATGTCAAATTTTACAAATACTGTAATTTTTACATATGAAAAAACACTAGAAAAATATTTTAAAAAATCACATTGGCGATATTAGAAGGTAGAAATCAATAGGAGATTCTCTCTTTTGTTATTTTTTCTGTAAGATTCTTATATTGCATTGAAATTACACTGAATCCAAAGAAAAGTGATGAGTTTTAACTTTACATTAAATTCTGGACCAAAAACAGATCTCTAATAGTCCAAATTTAAAATTCTGTGGCTTCATGAGATGAAGTAAAAATGTCTCAAGAAAATGAAAGGATGAATAAGCCAATAGATTGTTTATAGCCATCTACAAACACAATCTTCATATATACAACTGTAGGTAATATATATTAATAAAAGATAAAGGTTAAAAATGTTCATCTATTGAATCAAGAACCTAGATGATAAACTATATTTGTTTAAGAAAGATTATTATTTTTTCAGAAAAAAGTTCTCTGCTTTTTCTTCCCAAGCTTGCTATTAGAGATGAGCTATTAAGGCTTATCCTTTTCTTTTTTTTTTTAAACATACAAAGCCAACTTTACAAAAAGAGGAAAAAGAAAAACCAGCCTCTGATAGATTGCCCAGTAGAGAATTATTTATATGAAAAATCCTGCCTAAGCATAATTTTTTGAGATGACATGTGCTTTGAAAATACAATGTGATTTCATCTTGAATGTAACTGTTTTTTTTTTTTTTTTTTTTGCTGACACCAAAAGATATAGAACCTGCTGATATAACATGGATAGTAGTTGGCTCAGTCAATCCTGAAGCCTATAAATCCATGTGATATAGAGTTTACAAAATGGTATTGAGGAAAATATCATTGATTTATGTAATTGGAAATTTGAGCAATACGATTTTACTTAATTATGTTTGGTCTTCCTCCTTGAGAGCCTGCGTCTCTGATGACGGGGGTTGGCTGTGGCTCTAACAGAGCCTGTTTCTTCCATCCTGGTTCCTCTTTGGAGAGCAGTTTTGGATCCATCACGACTGTTTTGTGGTCCACTGAGTGTGGGAGCATGCAGTGTGCCCGAGAGTAAAGACGGAAGTGAGTTTTAAGGGTTACTCATGAATAAAACTGCAGCATATGACACTCAGGAAAGGGAGAAAAAAAACAAAAACCACACACAGATAAAAGCAGACTAGCCAGCGAGTCTCCTGAAAGTGTTCATATCTCGGGCTTCCCAGGTGGCTCAGGGGTGAAAGAATCCACCTGCCAAGCAGGAGACACAGGTTTGATCCCTGGGTCCGGAAGATCCCCTGGAGAAGGAAATGGCAACCCACTCCACTATTCTTGCCTGGGAAATCCCACAGACAGAGGCAAATCTCAGTCTTACCTGTCTCCCTTAATGGGTATTTTGAGTGTACCTGATCTTTCACTCTAGAAAGGATGTTTGTTGTATATTAGCTCTTCTCACGCCGAGAGAGAGCAGACGCAACAGATGTATGTTGAATGAATGAATCCTCTCCAGTGAAGTCTACATCCCTCTGCCAGAAAAACCATTCTTAAATGTTGCTTTCATTACTTCATTTCCTGTTTTCAAAACTTCAGAGGTCTCACTTCACCCAGAGCCCACATTTATCTTTCATGGTTCTGTGCAATTTGGCTTCAACTCTGGTTTTCTAGCTTTATCACCTGCTCAACTGCTTCCCTAGGTCTGCCCCCTACTGTGCTAGATGCCCAGCTACTCACAGACTCCTGGAAGGAAGTGCAGGCCAAGAGCTGTTGCTTTCTCACTTGTTTCCGCTTACTGATCCCAGCTGTGCCGCTGCTTGATCCCTCCTGCTTCTAGGGAGCTTGTCCATAAACTTCCAACCCGTGAGTGGTGCAACCCAACTGGTAAGTGGTCGCAAACCCCTCCTTTGAAGCTGTGCCAGAGGTGCGAGTACTTCTCAGTTGGTCCTTATTCTCTTACTTTGCCGTAATATCAGTTGTGCGCTTGGCTATGGTTGTGCATAAGTTTGTCATGTTCTCAAATATGACAAATGTTATGAGACGACCTCAAAATATTTTGAATTCCCATCAGAGTCTGGCACAGTGTTATATACATAGAGTGTTATGAACTGAACAGTGTTTCAGCAAAATTCCTATGTTGAAGTCCTAACATTAAGGACCTCAAACATGACCATGTTTGCAAATAGGGGTATTGCAGGTAAGTAGTATATGAGTCTCAATCAGGGTGACTGATGCTCTTAGAGAAAGGGGAAATTTGGAGACAGACACATACGCAGGGAAAATGCCATGTGAACATGAGATCAGAGAGTGGGAATGTCAAAGATTGCCATTAAACCACTAGAAGCTAGGAAGAAGACATGGAACAGTGCCCTCAGAAGGAACCAGCTCTAATAACACTTTGATCTTGAATATCTAGCCTCCAAAACTGAGAGACAATACATTTCTGTTGTTTAAGACTTAGAAAACCAACTTATGGTTGCTGGGGTCAGAGTGGGGGAGGGATAGTTAGGAACTTTGAGAAGGTCATGTACACACTGCTATATTTAAAATGGATAACCAACAAGACCTATTATATAGCACACGGAACTCTGCTCAATGTTATGTGCCAGCCAGGATAGGAGAGGGGTTTGGGGGAGAATGGATACATGTATATGTATGGCTGAGGCTCTTCGCTGTTCACCTGAAACTACCACAATATTGTTAATTGGCTATATCCCAATACAAAATAAAAAGTTGAAAGTCCAAAAAAAAAAAAAAAAAAACTCTCCTGTTTAAGCCATGCAATGTGTGGAACTTTGTTAAGACAGCTCTAAGAAATTAATACCACATGCTTAATAAGCATTTTATTAGATCAAAGTGAAAGAAAGGTCAAGGGCTCACTGTGGGCCCCCCCTTTGAAAAATAAAACACATTTATTAACATTTGGAAAAGTAGACTATCTTCAGAGCAGTGTTATGGGCTTCCCAGGTGACTCAGTGGTAAAGGAACCACCTGCCAATGCAAGAGACACAGGTTTGATCCCTGGGTTGAGAAGATCCCCTGGAGAAGGAAGTACAACCCCCTCTGTATTCTTGCCTGGGAAACCGCATGGAGAGAGGAGCCTGGCAGGCTACAGTCGTGGGCTTGCAAAAGAGTCGGGTGCAACTTAGCGACTGAAAAACAACAACAAAGAGCAGTTTCAGGTTCACGGCAAAATCGAGTGGAAAGTTCAGGGATTTGCCATTCTTTCTGGTCATGCGTGCACACAGCCCTCCCCACTGCTGTCATCCTATGCCAAGTGTTCCATTTGTTCCAGCCGATGAAACTGCACTGAGGCATCATTCTCACCCGAAGGCCGTAGTTTACCTTAGGGTTCTCTTGGTGTTGTACAAATGGGTGTTGGCAAGTGTAGTCACTGTTATATATCATACAGAGTCTTTTCACTAAAATAAAAACGAAAGCTTTTAGGATTTCACTTAAAAATCCTCTGTGCTTTGTCTGTTCATTCCTCTCCCAACCCCAGTTCTTACAGCTGCTGATCTTTGCGTTATCGCCATCGTTTTACAGTATGTAGCCTTTTCACACTGGCTTCTTTCCTTACCGATAATGTATTCAAGATTTGTCCATGTCTTTTCATGGCTCAATAGTTCATTTCTTTTTAGTGCTGAATAATTTTCCATTGTATAAATGTACCAGTTTATTTATCCATTCACCTACCAAAGAACCTCTTGGTTACTTCCAAGTTTTGGTAATTATGAATAAAGCTATGAACATTCATGTGCATGTTTTTGTGTGAACCTAATTTTTCAACTTATTTGGTTATATACCAGGAATTGTGATTGCTGGATTGTGTGGTAAGAGTATATTTAGTTTTGTAAGAAACTGCAAAAGTGTTTTTCCAAAATAGCTGTTCAGTTCAGTTCAGTCACTCAGTTGTGTCCAACTCTTTGTGAACCCATGGACTGCAGCATGTCAGGCTTCCCTGTCCATAACCAACTCCTGGAGCTTGCTCAAACTCATGTCCATTGTGTTGGTGATGTCATCCAACCATCTAATCCTCTGTTGTCCCCTTCTCCTGCCTTCAATCTTTCCCAGCATCAGGGCCTTTTCCAATGAGTCAGTTCTTTGCATCAGGTGGCCAAAGTGTTGGAGCTTCAGTTTCAGCATCAGTATTTCCAATGAATATTCAGGACTGATTTCCTTTAGGATTCACAGGTTTGATCTCCTTGCTGTCCAAGGGTCTCTCAGGAGTCTTCTCTAACACCACAGTTCAAAAGTATTAATTCTTTGTTGCTCAACTTTCTTTATGGTCCAACTCTCACATCCATACATGACTACTGGAAAAACCATAGCTTTGACTAGATGGGCTGCTGCTGCTGCTGCTGCTGCTAAGTCACTTCAGTCGTGTCTGACTTTGTGCAACCCCATAGACAGCAGCCCACCAGGCTCCCCCATCCCTGAATACTGGAGTGGGTTGCCAATTCCTTCTCCAATGCATGAAAGTGAAAAGTGAAAGTGAAGTCCCTCAGTAGTGTCTGACTCTTCTTGACCCCTTGGACTGTAGCCTACCAGGCTCCTCCATCCATGGGATTTTCCAGGCAAGAGTATTGGAGTGGGGTACCATTGCCTTCTCTGTGACGAGATGGACCTTTGCTGGTAAAGATGCTGTCTAGGTTTGTCATAGCTTTTCTTCCAAGGAGCAAGCATCTTTTAATTTCATGGCTGTAGTCACCATCTGCACTGACTTTGGAGCCCAAGAAAATAAAGTCTGTCACTGTTTCCATTGTTTCCCCATCTATTTGCCATGAAGTGATGGGATTGGATGCCATGATCTTCGTTTTTTGAATGTTGAGTGTTAAGCCAGCTTTCTCACTCTCCTCTTTCACTTTCATCAAGAGCCTCTTTAGTACTTCTTCACTTTCTGCCATAAAGGTGGTGTCATCTGCGTATCTGAGGTTATTTATATTTCTCCCTGCAATCTTGATTCCAGCTTGTACCATTTTGCATTGCCACCAGCAATGAGTAAGAATTTTTACTGCTCCCATCCTTACCAACATTTGGTGGTGTTAGGATATTTGTCATTCTAGTAGATAGGTGGTGGTATCTCCGTTGTTTTTAGTTGCATTTCCACAACGATATATGATATTGAGCATTTTTTTCATATGTTTACTTGCCATCGGTGTATCTTCTTTTGTGAAACATACGTTCAGGTGCTTTGTTCATTTTTAAATCAGTTTGTTCATTTTCTGATTCCTGAATTAAAAGTTCTTTGTATATTTTGGATAGCAGTCCTTTATCACATATATCTATTGCAAATAGTTTCTCCCAGTCTGTGGCTTGTATTCTCATTCTTTTAGCACAGTCCTTTGCAGAGCAGATGTTTTTACTTTGTGAGGTCCAGCTTATCAGTTATTTCTTCTGTAGATCATGCCTTTGGGGTTATATCTAAAAAATCACTGGCAAATCCAAAGTTACCTACCTGGATTTTGTCCTCTGTTATATTTTAGCAGTTTCCTAGTTTTGCGTTTTACATTTAGATCTATGAACCATTTTGAGTTAATTTTTGTGAAGAATGTAAGGTCTGTCTAGAGTTGTTTTTTTTTTTTTGGCACTTGAATGTCCAGCTCCTCCAGCACTATTTTCCATTGTGATAACTTTTCTTTCTTTATTTCTATAAATATATTTAGTTGAATAAAATTTTGAGTGGGTCTATTACTGGGTTCTCTGTTCTGTTTCATTATTTGTCTGTTCTCTTGCCAATACTGTATTGATTACTGTGGCTTTAATGAAGTGAGTCTTGAAGTTGAGTAGTGTCAGTCCTACAATTTTATTCTTCTCCTTCAATATTGTGTTGGCTATTCTGGATCTCTTGCCTTTTTACATACATTTTAGCATCAGTTTGTCAATATTTGAAAATAACTTGCTGTGATTTTGATTGGGATTCAGTTCAGTTGTTCAGTCGCTCAGTCATGTCCGACTCTTTGCGACCCCATGAATCGCAGCACGCCAGGCCTCCCTGTCCATCACCAATTTCCGGAGTCCACCCAAACTCATGTCCACTGAGTCAGTGATGCCATCCAGCCATCTCATCCTCTGTCGTCCCCTTCTCCTTCTGCCCCCAATCCCTCCAGCATCAGAGTCTTTTCCAATGAGTAACTTTTTGCATGAGGTGGCCAAAGGACTGGAGTTTCAGCTTTAGCATCATTCCTTCCAAAGAAATCCCAGGGCTGATCTCCTTCTGAATGGACTGGTTGGATCTCCTTGCAGTCCAAGGGACTCTCAAGAGTCTTCTCCAACACCACAATTCAAAAGCATCAGTTCTTCGTTGCTCAGTCACAGTCCAACTCTCACATCCACATGACCACTGGAAAAACCATATCCTAAGTATTTCAATTCTGGAGTGCTAATGTAAAATGTATTATGTTTTCAATGTCAAATTCTACTGGTTCATTGTCAGTATATAGGAAAGCAAGTTGACTTTTGTATATTAACCTTGTATCTTGCAACTTTACTATAATCACTTATTAGTTCCAGGAGTATTTTTTGTCTATTATTAATTTTAAAATTTTCTACATAGACAATCATGTCATCTGTGAACAAAGTTTTATTTCATCCTTCCTAATCTGTATATTTTTATCTTACTCTTTTCTCTTATTACATTAAGCTAGTACTTCCAGGATGGTACTGAAAAGGAGCTGTAGAGGGGACATCCTTGCCTTGTTCCTGAACTTAGTAGGATAATTTTGAGTTTCTCATAATTAAGTCTGATGTTAATTATAGGGTTTTTTTGTTTTTAGAAATACTCTTTATCAAGTTGAGAAAGTTCCCCTCTGTTTCTAGTTTATTGAGAATCTTTATCATGAATGAGTGTTGCATATTGTTCATTGCTTGTTATGAATTTTTTGATCCATTCATGTGATTTTTCCTTTTTTAGCCTGTTGATGTGATAGATTACATTAGTTGATAATTGAATGTTGAACAAGCCTTGTATACCTGGAACAAATCCTACTTGAGAATGGTGTATAATTCTTTTTACACATTATTGGATTCAGTTTTCTAGTATTTTTTGATGATTGTACATGACAGTGTATTGGGGAGGAGGAGCTGTGGCAAATGGACCTTTAGTGACGTGGAGGGGAGGTATAGGGAAGGGAAGTGTTCTGTTGTCCTCTAGTTAGGTTTTAGTCTCTCAGTGAGCCTGTTCTTCTGGGCTAGGAACTTCACAAGTGCTTCTTAGTCTCCTACTCCCTTTGATGGGATGTGATAACCTGAAAAGCAGAGACATTACTTTGCCAACAAAGGTCCATTTAGTTAAGGCTATGGTTTTTCCTGTGGTCATGTATGGATGTGAGAGTTGGACTGTGAAGAAGGCTGAGCGCCGAAGAATTGATGCTTTTGAACTGTGGTGTTGGAGAAGACTCTTGAGAGTCCCTTGGACTGCAAGGAGATCCAACCAGTCCATTCAGAAGGAGATCAGCCCTGGGCTTTCTTTGGAAGGAATGATGCTAAAGCTGAAACTCCAGTCCTTTGGCCACCTCATGCAAAGAGTTGACTCATTGGAAAAGACTCTGATGCTGGGAGGGATTGGGGGCAGGAGGAGAAGGGGACGGCAGAGGATGAGATGGCTGGATGGCATCACCGACTCAATGGACGTGAGTTTGAGTGAACTCTGGGAGTTGGTGATAGACAGGGAGGCTTGGTGTGCTGCGATTCATGGGGTCACAAAGAGTTAGACACGATTGAATAACTGAACTGAACTAAACTGATAGCCTGAATGAGCTAGTATTTCCCTTCCCCCAGATCACTTAAGCTCTGATCAAACCCCAACATTTTAGGATCTTTACATAGCTTTCTTTTGAGGAAAGGATTTGTTAAGAAAGCCAGAATGTTCTAGCATGTTCCTAAATGGTTTCTTTTTCCCTCCACCTTCCAGATATGAGGAATTTTTCCTCTGATAGTCAGAACCTGGTCTATCTTTTGGAGGTAAAACTCACAAAAATGTGGAGCCCCCCCATGACTGATCCCCCTTGGAGTTTCTGTCTCTCGGAGTTGTTTACAATGAACCTCCAGCAATTTCTCAATGATTGGTCAGGTTTTTCTAATCCGGTAGTAGTTGCTGTGGAGTTTTCTGCTCTGTAAGTTGCAATTTTCAGCATCTTTCCCATTTTTGAGACAGCAATTTGCACTGTGACCTCAGGTCTCTGGCCTCTTATTGGAAGTGACACCTTCCAAGCTCCTTACAAATTAGACTGGAAACCAATAGTCCTGTGGACTTTTTAATTACTTGCTGGAGTCACACACAGCTACTTTGGCTATGTGTTCAAGGCAAAGATGACTCACTATTGTGAATATGATGCAGTTTTAAAATTATAATCTACTGCGGGAGCTTTAGTAGGAGTTCATTAGATACAATATGAGTTTGGATTAAAATACCAATAAAAGCTTTCTCATATAAATTAATTGCTGTAAGAAATCAAATTTAATTCATCAAAACAGAAAAAAAACCCCAAAATTTAGGTAAATTTAATCCTTTATATTTTATCAAGAGCCAAATATATATAGAAATATAAAACATCATTCATTTTGCCTTTTGCTGCTCTAATATGTGGCATTCAAAAAAACTCCATTCAAAAAAGTGAGAACAATTTGCCATTTCTAGGCTCACATAGTCATCTGATATCAAGAGTCACGTTGGATCATATGCATGCTCAGATCTTTCTCCACCTCTCTTTTTACATTCATAGCTCAATAATCTAATTCTCATTTCACAAGAGTTTCTCTTTAATAAATGGAAGAGAAACATCACTGCACATTTTACAGCAGTTGCATTTTTTTGAACTAGGCTGCTCCAAAAATTAATTGCTTCATTGTGTAGAGCTCCTCTCCCAATTTTTTAAGAAATGGGAGCTATAGCTTGCCTTCTTTGAAGTGTTTCATCATTTTGCTTATTTTGTTCAGATGTTTTGAAAATGCCTGAAAGATTAAAGAAACTTAAACATAAAATATATTTTGTTCAGTCATGGAAATATTTAATAGTAATATTAAATATGAAATAAACTGGATTCTTTACTGGCTGAGCCACCAGGGAAGCCCCAAAATAAGCTGAAGTGTCCCAAATCTATATTGAGTTAACTGGGTGTCTCTAGTGGCTCAGCAGCAAAGGATCTGTCTACAATGCAGGAGCCACAGGAGATGCAAGTTCTATCCCTGGGTTGGAAAGATCCCCTGGAGAAGAGAATGGCAACCCACTCCAGTGTTCTCGCCTGGAGAATCCTATGGACAGAGGAGTCTGGTAGGCTACAGTCCATATGGTTGCAAATAGTTGGACATGACTGAAGTGACTTAGCACAAGTATGCAACAACATAACTAGAGGTAAGTGGGTGACATTCATATGTCATGTGATTTCCCACACTGTTCTGGGCATGGTCTGCCTTTAAAGACATATTGTGTATATAATATATATTATACAACTACCATTATACTATATACAATTATATATAATATACAATATATTAATTATAATATTAATATATAAATAATAAAAAGAATAATATGTAATTGTATAATATAATAATATGTAGAATACAATTTAATATATAATTATGCATATATAAGAAGCTAGTCAGGACTTTTATTTATCTTTAATTAATCTTTTGCCCATAGAATAGCTATTGCTGACTCATGGAATGCTCTTTCATCAGTGATTAGGAATCTCCTCCTGGTTTGAGCACCTAGAGGGGTTTATTTTTAATGACATAATTTATTTGCATATTTGAAAAGCTCTACTCAGTTGAAGTACATTTTATATATGTGTGTACAAAATCCATTACTGGGTTAAGCTATGATTTTTGGGGAACAAAGAAATAAATCTCTCTGCATTGAATTGTAGTTAAGCTCTGAATTTTCTCAATTTCCTCTCCAGCGTGTATCCTAATTTCCCTTCCTCCAGTTTGATAAGTAATATTGGCCTCATGGTTACCCATTTATCTGTTATGCCTTTATTTGAAGCTCTTCAGGAGATGCTATGTGTAGAAATACCTGGGTCTCTCAGAACTGGTGACATCTTTCTGTTTGACTTATTCTACCTCAGATGTGTTAGTGTTCATCACGTTTGTTTTTCAGGGGGTAGTTTGGAAGGTTACCTTATCTCCTCCGTGGAGGCCAGGGTCAAAAGAGACTAGCATGCTGAGTTTCCATTCAGCACGTGCTCTGCTCCAGCCTCTTCCTCCTCTCTGAGCTGACACGTGTGGGGAGACACAGAGACAAGCTTACAAAGGACTGTAGTCCTGATCTGAGGCCATCAGTTAAACCTTTTCCTCCAGCCCTCAGCACAGCATGGCTTCCAACTTGTCTAGGGCACACATCAGAAGAGAGGCAGGGAGGATGAAAAGGTGATGCACATATGGAGTAGAAAGCCATCATGTCCTTGCATGCATCTCTTCCCTTATCCAACTTAACTCCAACAAAAGAATGGGAAGCTCTTGCTGAAGATATATATCCTAGACTCCTATGAAATAATAATCGATAGAGTAGTGGAATTTATTTTTCCCTCAGGATGAATGAGTATTAGAGTTGTCAGATGAGATAAATCTTTTTTTCTATTTTGTTGTTGTTGTTTAGTCGTTAAGTCATGTCTGACTCTTTGGGACCCTGTGCACTGTAGTCCACCAGGCTCCTCTGTCCATGGGATTTCCCAGGCAAGAATACTGGAGTGGGTTGCCATTTCATTCTCCAGGGGGTCTTCCCAACCCAGGGATCCAACCCACGACTCCTAGATTGGCTGGCAGATTCTTTACTGCTGAGCCACCACAGAAGCCGATACCTCTCTCCAACTCTACCACTAGCCTCATAATTTTTAATCTGTGCTGCTGCCTTTAGGATCCTGAATATGCATATGTTCATATATGACTCTCTGATGTATGGCGATGACTTGAATAACAGTATCAAGTCACAGTTGTCACTCAACTTTGTAGTATTTAGTTGTGTGTGTGTGTTAGTTGCTCAGTCGTGTCCAACGCTTTGCGACCCCTTGAACTGTAGCCCGCCAGACTCCTTTGTCCATGGGATTCTCCAGGCAAGAATACTGCAGTGGATTGCCATTCTCTTCTCTAGAGGATATTCCTGACCCAGGCATCCAACCCAGGTCTCCCGTGTTGGAGGAAATTTCTTCACCATCTGAGCCTCTGGGAAAGCCGGTGGTATTTAATTACATATGATCAATGAAATTACCCAATCTGACAAAAAGTCTATAGGATAGTATCTCTAAATGGTAAATGCTGCTGCTAAGTCACTTCAGTTGTGTCTGACTCTGTGTGACCCCATTGACGGCAGCCACCAGGCTCCCCTGTCCCTGGGATTCTCCAGGCAAGAACACTGGAGTGGGTTGCCATTTCCTTCTCCAATGCATGAAAGTGAAAAGTGAAAGTGAAGTCACTCAGTCGTGTCTGACTCTTAGCGACCCCATGGACTGACTGCAGCCCACCAGGCTCCTCCATCCATGGGATTTTCCAGGCAAAGTACTGGAGTGGGGTGCCATTGCCTTCTCTGAAATGGTAAATATATTGGTATAATGTAGAGATTATACATTATAGAAATAGAAAGGTACACATTTCTATTGTTGTGATAGATGTAGTATTCCCAATTCAAATGTTTCTTCAGAGAAAAATATCAGAATAACATTCTCTTCTGCTCACCACCTCTCAATTTCTTTTATTTTTCTGCACCGAAATATATATATACTTTGAGTATGGAAAGACCCGCGGTTGCTGACATATGAGAAGGAGCTTGTTTTGACAGAGTCTCCAGATTAGTTCAGTAGAAGAATTTCTTGAGCTTTGGTGAGCAAGATAATTTATAAAAATTCTAGGATTTCAGCAAACTAGTCAGGAAACATTAGAAAAATTTGAGTGTACATCTCCAATGTTAAGTAATATTTTCTGTCATTCTCCTTTTTCCAAGACATACAAAATCAGGAATAAATAAGTCCCTGAGTAAAAATGCCAGTGGTTTTTGACCTCAAAGTACCAAACGAGTGGAAGTACTGGAATTCAAACACCGCCTTGTCCTCCTTTTCTCTGGGTAACTTGGCACTTTCCTGATGGTCTTGGCATCCCCACAGTCTTAGGCAGCTTTACTCTGGCTCCTTGCTCTCTGCTTACAATGGGGCAGGCATCTCAGCCTTCCTGTTTCTCTCCTGATCAACTTCCAGGGGCCGGATAGAGGCTCCTTGAGTACATGCCCCAGTGCCACATACATCTCTCCCCATCAGATAAGACCTCAAGGTCTTCAGCTTACTCTTTCCGTTCAGTTCAGTCACTCAGTTGTGTGTGACTCTTTGCAAACCCATGGATGGCAGCATGCCAGGCCTCCCTGTCCATCACCAACTCCAGAGTTTACTCAGACTCGTCACTGAGTCGGTGATGCCATCCAACCATCTCATCCTCTGTTGTCCCCTTCTCCTCTGCCTTCAATCTTTCCCAGCATCAGGGTCTTTTCCAATGAGTTGGCTCTTTGTATCAGGTGGCCAAAGTATTGGAGTTTCAGCATCAGCGTCAGTCCTTCCAATGAATACTCGGCCTGATTTCCTTTAGGATTGACTGATTTAGCCTCCTTGCAGTCCAAGGGACTTCCAGGAGTCTTCTCCAACACCACAGTTCAAAAGCATCAGTTCTTTGGTGCTCAGCTTCTTTATAGTCCACCTCTCACACCTGTAAATGACTATTGGAAAAAATGATAGCTTTGACTAGATGGACATTTGTTGGTGAAGTAATGTCTCTGCTTTTTAATATGTTGTCTGATTTTGTCATAGCTTTTCTTCCAAGGAGCAAGTATCTTTTAATTTCATGGCTGCAGTCACCATCTGCAGTGATTTTGTAGCCCAAGAAAATATAGTCTGTCACTGTTTCCATTGTTTCCCCATCTATTTGCCATGAAGTGATGGGACCAGATGCCATGATCTTAGTTTTTTGAATGTTGAGTTTTAAGCCAACTTTTTCACTTTCTTTTTTCACGTTCCTGATGTCATCTGTGTATCTGAGGTTATTGATATTTCTTCCAGCAATCTTGATTCCAGCTTGTGCTTCATCCAGCTTGGCATTTTGCATGATATTATTTAACTCTGCATAGAAGTTAAATAAGCAGGGTGACAATATAGAGCCTTTCCCAGTTTGGAACCAGTCATTGTTCCTCGTCCAGTTCTAGCTGTTGCTTCTTGACCTGCATACAGATTTCTCAGGAAGCAGGTATGGTGGTCTGGTATATTCCCATCTCTTGAAGAATTTTCCACAGTTTGTTGTGATCCACACAGTCAAAGGCTTTAGTGTAGTCAATGAAGCAGAGGTAGATGCTTTTCTGGAATTCTCTTGCTTTTTCTATGATCTAGTGGATGTTGGCAATTTGATCTCTGGTTCCTCTGCTTTTTCTAAAGCCAGCTTGAACATCTGGAAGTTCTTGGTTCACGTACTATTGAAACCTGGCTTGGAGAATTTTGAGCATTACTTTACTAGCATGTAAAATGAGTACAATTGTGTGATAGTTTGAACATTCTTTGGCATTGCCTTTCTTTGGGATTGGAATGAAAACTGACCTTTTCCAGTCCTGTGGCCACTGATGAGTTTTCCAAATTTGCTGACATATTGAATGCAGCACTTTCACAGCATCATCTTTTAAGATTTGAAATAGCTCAGCTGGAATTCCATCACTTCCACTAACTTTCTTCATAGTGATGCTTCCTAAGGCCCACTTGACTTCATACTCCAGGATGTCTGGCTCTAGGTGAGTGATCACACCATCATGGTTATCTGGGTCATTAAGATCTTTTTTGTATAGATCTTCTGTGTATTCTTGCCACTTCTTCTTAATATCTTCTGCTTCTGTTAGGTCCATACCATTTCTGTCCTTTATTGTGCCCATCTTTGCATGAAATGTTCCCTTAATATCTCTAATTTTCTTGAAGAGACTTTATTCCTTAGCAAAAGTAAATTCTCTGTCTCCAAAGGACACCTCCCACCAGACTTTGGGGAGCTGCTTACATTATTTTACTGGGAGAGTTAATTCTGGCGTTCAGAGGTTCAGTTCTCCATCTGACATTTTTCCAGTATTTCTCCCAAGGTGCTAGTGAGTCTTCAACAATTAAAAAAAATTCAAATATTCAGTTTAGGAGTTTCCTTTTGCTACAGTTGAGGCTGTCCAGTTTATAATTAGTGATTGAGAAGATGCCTGTATGTGTATAGGATAAATAGTCCTACAAAGTTCAATATCAATCACCTGTTTCCCTAGGATCAATAACGATGTGTGTTTTGTTACCATGTTTCTGAACTATGTCCCAAGGGAACAAAACTCAGAAGGAAGATTAGTCTCCTGTTCTTGTTTGTAGTAGTTTACACTATTAATACACATGTAATAGGCATTTAAAAATTCATTTTGCCATCATTTTCTGTTTCAATGCCACTGGATCATTCTTTTTTTTTTTTCCCCCCCACTTAGTAGCTAGGTGTTGAGCATTTACTCTTTGGAGAAGGAAATGGCAACCCACTCCAGTATTCTTGGCAGAAAAAATCCCATGGACAGAGGAGCATGACGGGCTACAGTCCATGGGGTTGCAGAATCAGACACATCTAAGCAACTGAGCATGCACACACATTGGATGCTTACTACATGATTGCGCCGCGTCTGTGCTGGGCACACCAAGCAAAGGAGATGGACAGGAACTTGACTTCACAATCTTATGGGCTGTTAATCATATAAATGGTTAACATCATCACAGCTGCCCATCTCAACTTGGAATGATTCTTTTGTTAAGACCTGGCACTCCAGTTACTTTCAAGGTGAGAACAAATACCGTTTTAAAACACAGAAGTCAAATAATTCAGAGAGGCACTAGTATATGTTACATGACCTTCTGAAAAATATTAATTTGCAGAGTGTTTCCATATTTGGCAGTATGCTCTGAGAGTTGTAACGAATGGTATTTGCTTATTAATGCAAAATGGTTGTGAGTATAATATACTTGTTTGTATAAAATGCAAATTAAATATCAAGAATACATTTGATTGTTCTGAGAAGTCAACGTAAAATGTAGAATGTTAATGCTTTAGGGACCTGGAGAATGTCTCATCTCGTCCCCTTGTTTTATAGAAAGGAAATGAAGAGGCGAGAGATAGCGCCAGGTCACCCCTAGCCTCTGCTTCACACAGAGGGTTTAATTGAGATCAGCTGAGGCCGAATGGCCTTACCACTGACTCCAACTATAAAAAGAGATTTGTAGAGGAAAACAAAAACTTAGAAGGGGAAGCTGGGTTTTCTTCAGGGAATTGGTCTAGTGCAAAGCTTTGTTGTCCAGGATAGCTTAGAGACAGAAGCCTGTTACAGAGATGTTGCTTCAGGAGGTCACTGGCTTGAGGTTTCCAGGAAGAGGAGATGGATGATTTTGAAATCCTGAAGAATAAGGGAACCAAGGGCTATTCTCAAAATTTCACTCTAATGGTAATTAGTTGAAATTCCTTGGGAATTTTAGCCATTTAAGAATGAATTGCAAAATGTTTTAGAGTGAAAGGATTGGCTAAAATACACTTCTTAAAAACCAGTTATCCATTTCATTAATTCTAAGTCACAATTGACTTAAAATGCTCCATTATTTTATATGCCACTGAGAAGGAAAGATTGCTGCCCATGAAACATTGATACGATGCTTTCTTACCACTTAGAATTCATTTGATACTCATTTGAAGTCTTTGGACTTAGATATAGGATTTTTTTAAATTAATTATTTATCACTCTTTTGCCTACAGAAGAAAGGAAAACATAAGGGAACTGAGTAATTGTGGTATTCTAACGTTTCTTCCCATCCAAAGGCCAGTTCTTCTGCATCCCTTTTCATTCACCGTCATTAATGTCCTTGTTTGTGTGTATATCAGCCTCTTCCTTTGAAGACATTGACGGTTGTTGTTTCTTAAAGAATCTGTAAGAAAACCCAAAGCCATGGTGCAGGGCTCTTCACCTGGCTTGGACTTCTAGGTCGGGAATGGGGCTCATCATTTAGTTACCACCCCAGACCCAACTCCCCACCAACATTTGATTGTAGGCTCTTTACAAGAGTGCCTTTCTCATTTTCCAGGAGTTTTTTTCCAAGTTGTTGATGTTGGGTCACACCTGGGCAGTGAGAACCCTGTCATGATTGCCACAGGTCAGACAGAGATTGTTAGATACCACCTAGAGACATCCTGATTTTGGATTTCAGAGAGTAAAGTGTAAAGAAGTGTGACTCTCGGAACTAATGAAAATCTGGCACTAAAGGACCCCTCGCCTTTATTGCTTTTCTCCCTTTGGAATTTGACCTGTTTTGCAGACAAAGTAAATTAGCTGCTTTGTTGTGTTACTGTGAGTAATTGAGCTTGGGGCTGTGCATAGTGCCTGCTGCCTTTCTCTTGGTCAGCATTTCCTGTATGCCTTTGCAGAAGGCAGGGGATCTCCCAGTTGTTAGCAGGTTTCCCGCGTGGAAAGAATTCTGTGGTTGCAGAAGTCTGGGAGATGCCATCCACCACCTTTATCTCTTGAAGAAGCACCATTCTAATGAGCAGCAAAGCCTCTGAGTTGTCCTACGGTGAAGAACCCCACTTAAAACCTCACCTCTGTGTTTTCAAACTTGTGTGACTATAGAAGTCTTTTCCCCCATTTTATGAGTGCACTCTAGCAGAGTTTGAGATATTCTTCTCTAGGTCCCCCTTAGCTTGTACCATTCCTCTCGTATGACCCGTTCTCACCTATGGGTCAGTATCCTAACACACCATTCCTGGATGGTCTTCTTCACACCCAAGGCTTCACTGTGTACATCCCGTGAAGATTTTCAAAGCCACTTCACCCTAGACATGATCTGGAGACACTGCCTTGGCAACAGATCATCCCCAGGTCAGAGTCTCCCATGCCCTTCCACCTCAATGTGTTCTAAAAGAAATTAATAATATTCATGTGTCCCCAAACCTAGGGTTCTTGGGTTCTCTCTCGATAACACCCCATCAAGGCACAACCATCTTCTGACTCAGTGCCCCATGGTCAGCCCTGTAAGTCCTGTAAATTCAAATCCATGAGTCTCCAGCTGGGTCCTTCCCCGTCTGGCCACTGCTGCCTTAATTCAGCCCCTCTGACTCCAGCTGGAATGCTGATGCCCTTGGAGTTCTTTCTGCTGGGATCTATCCTCTCTGTTGAGCTTCCCAGGTGGTTCAGGGATAAAGAATCCACCTGCCAAGCAGGAGAGGTGGGCTCAAACCCTGGGTTGGGAAGATCCCCTAGAGAAGGAAATGGCAACCCACTCCAGTATTCTTGCCTGGGAAATCCCATGGACAGAGGAACCTGGTGGGCTACAGGCCATGTGGTCACCAAAGAGTTGGACATGATTTAGCAACTAAACAACAAAAGCAATAATCCCATGGACGGAGGAGCCTGGTGGTGTACAGTCCATGGCATCGCAGAGTTGGACACAACTGAGTGACTTCACTTTCACTTTCACTGGTGGTTTTCAACTGAGTTATGCTGGACATTCTCATTTAATGGGAACTAGAAGGTTTTTTGTTTTTTTTTTTTAAAGAAGGAGAGAGGCATGATATGACTGTTCGGAAACAATCAGGCAACAAGAAAGATAGTTTTGGTTGTTTAGTCACTAAGTAATGTCTGACTCTTTGCGACCCCATGGCCTTCAACCTGCCAGACTCCTCTCACCATGGGATTCTCCAGGTGAGAATACTGGAGTGGGTAACCATTTCCTTCTCCAGGGGATCTTCCTGACCCAGGAATCGAACCTGTACCTCTTACACTGGCAGGCAGGTTCTTTACTGTTGAGCCACCAGGGAAGCCACACCCTCCCCCCCCAATTACATATGCATTTATGGTAAAATACTATGCAGTCACTTTGCAAGTTGTACTTATTTTCATATTTCTTAATATGGAAGACAGTTCAGGCTATATTTTTAAGTGAAAAAAATCAGATTACAAAATAGTTTGTATCATATATTCCTCACTGCTGCTGCTAAGTTGCTTCAGTTGTGTCCAACTCTGTGCAACCCTATAGATGGCAGCCCACCAGGCTCCCCTGTCCCTGGGATTCTCCAGGCAAGAACACTGGAGTGGGTTGCCATTTCCTTCTCCAATGCATGAAAGTGAAAAGTGAAAGTGAAGTCGCTCAGTTGTGTCCGACTCCTAGCGACCCCATGGACTGCCGCCTACCAGGCTCCTCCGTCCACGGGATTTTCCAGACAAGAGCACTGGAGTGGGGTGCCATTGCCTTCTCTGATATTCCTCACTAGGGACACATAAATATTTTCCATATATATATATGGCTTCCCAGGTGGTACTAGTGTAAAGAGCCTGCTTGCCAAGGCAGGAGGCATAAGGGACCCAGGTTCAATCCCTGGATCAGAAAGATCCCCTGGAGGAGGGAATGGCAACCCACTCCAGTATTCTTTCCTGGGGAATCTCACAGAGGAGCCTGGCAGGCTGCAGTTCGTAGGGTCACAAAGAGTCCAATATGACTGAAGCAACTTGCCATGCATACCATATACATATAAAGATTATGCAAGTATATAAAAATGCTAAAAATCATTTATCTGTTGGCACTGGGTACCACACACGGTTTTAATTTATTTTTCTCTGTTTTGCTTATGTGTTTTGAATTTTTTAATACTGAAGTGGTATACTTCTAAAATTAAAAAGTTAAAAATTATTTGACAGATTTGATCCTAAAACACTACTCCCTGTGTAAGTTTCCCTAATGTGACTCTTCCCAGCACTCACTACTCACGTGCTTTGTTGCTCAGAGAACAGTCCAGGCTGTGCTCACATCTGTTCCGTGTGCTGGGCTGTGAACTCCTTGAGGACAGAAGCCATGTCTTAATTATCTTGTATCCTGTTATTTAGCCCAGTTTGACCCTCAGTGAGTGCTCAGTAAATATTTAATGAATGATTGAGACTGATTTTGTAAAGAAGGCTAGATTTGAGGTTCTTTCTTGCTGATACGTGTGTGTGTATATCTGCCTCTGCTCACTAATGCTGGGCCCTGCTCTAGGCACGTTATATGCATTCCCTACAGTGTAGATAATCCCATTATTACTGCTGTTGCTGCTGCTGCTGCTGCTAAGTTGCTTCAGTCATGTCTGACTCCTAGCGACCCCAGGGTATAAATGAAGGCTTGAAGGTAAGATCGGTCTGTGGATTTGCTCTGAGTTGCATATGCCTTACTCGAAAACTTCTGCTTTTAAATACTATTACACTGTCTCCTAAGGGATTCTCTGGTGGCTCAGTGATTAAAGAATCTACCTGCAGTGCAGGAGCTGCAGGAGATTCGGGGTCCGATTCCTGGGTTGCCAAGATCCCTTGGCGAGGGCATGGCTACTCACTCCAGTATTCTTTCCTGGAGAATCCCATGGACAGAGGAGCCAGGTGGGCTACAATCCATGGGATCACAAACAGTCAGACACAGCTGAAGCAACTTAGCTACACTGTCTCCTGGGGCTCCACCATAACCACACAACACTTGGAAATAAATGCACTTCATGCAGCAAAGGCCTGGGATGGTGGCAGGCTCCTGATGAAGGGAAGGGTGATTCTGATCTGAGTGGAGACATGTTCAGAGCCAACGCTATTTTCCTGCCCCACACTTCTGCCCAGAGTGGCCCTGTGTGTGGAACCTAATGTGGTACCAGGTCACCATGTTGACCTGAAGCCACATCTGTGTCTTAAGTTGGATCTTGAATGTGTGGGCCTGGCATTCATAGTTCCAGAGCCCTGAGGAGAAGAGAAAGCAAAAGCAAAGCAAACACATAAGCCTAGAATCTTCTATCCTGTGTGTGTATTAGTTGTTCTGTTGAGTCTGACTCTTTGAGATCCCATGGACTGTAGCCTGCCAGATTCCTCTGTCCATAGATTTCTCCAGGCAAGAATACTGGAGTGGGTTACCAGTTCCTTCTCCAGGGTATCTTCCCGACCCAGGGATCAAACCCAGGTCTCCTGCTTTGCAGGCAGATGCTTTACTGTCTGAGCTCTACTATTCTGATCCAATCTAAAATCCTTTATTGTTGTTGTCATTCTGTCACTCAGTTGTAGCCAACTCTTTGCAACTCCATGGACTGCAGCATGCCAGGCTTCCCTGTCCTTCACTGTCTGCTCAGACTCATGTCCTTTGAGTCAGTGATGCTTTTCCCAGCATCACGGTCTTTTCTAATGAGTTGGCTCTTTGCATCAAGTGGCATAAGTGTTGGAGCTTCAGCTTCGGCATCAGTCCTTCCAAAGAATATTCAGTACTGATTTCCTTTAGGATTGATTGATTTTATCTCCTTGCTGTCCGAGGGACTCTCAAGAATCTTCTCCAGCCCCACAGTTCAAAGGCATCAATTCTTTGGCATTCAGGCTTCTTTATGGTCTAACTCTCACATCCATATGTGACTACTGGAAAAACCATAGCCTTGACCAGACAGGCCTTTGTTGACAAATAATGTCTCTACTTTTTAATATGCTGTCTAGCTTTGTCATAGCTTTTCTTCCAAGGAGCAAGAGTCTTTTAATTTTATGTCTGCAGTCACTGTCCACAGTGATGTTGGAGCCCAAGAAAAAGTCTGCCACTGTTTCTATTCCCATCCCGCTCCCCCGCCCGCCATCTATTTGCCATGAAGTGATGGGACTGGATGTCATGATCTTTGTTTTTTGAATATTGAATTTTAAGTGAAATTTTTCATTCTCCTCTTTCACCTCAAGATTCTCTTTAGTTCCTCTTTGCTTTCTGCCAATAGGGTGGTGTCATCTGCATATCTGAGGTTATTGATATTTCTCCTGGCAATCTTGATTTCAGTTTGAGCTTCATCCAGCCCGGCATTTTGTATGATGTACTCTGCATAAAAGTTAAATAAGCAGGATGACAACATACAGCCTTAACATACCCCTTTTCCAATTTTGAACCATTGTTGTTCCATGTCCAGTTCTAACTGTTGCTTCTTGACTTGCATACAAGTTTATCAGGAGGCAGGTAAGGTGGTCTGGTATTCCCATCTCTTTAAGAATAAAATCCTTTTATTACCTTGCCCTGAATCAGCAACATGCCTCTGCATATGAAAAAGAGAACATGGTGAGAACATGGAGTTGCTCTTACCTTTCCATGCGTCTAGGGTGTTGCCTGGGTTCCACAAATCTAAGTGTCCTGAGCAGCTCATCAGGAAGGGTCAAGTGGCTTCCAGTTGGTGAGAGCTATAAAGGCATCGGTGTGACTCCCCCTCCCAGCAGCATCTGTGCCGTCCCCTCTCCTGGTTGGGTGACCAGCCATCCAGATGTGGTTGGGACCGAGGGCTTTTCTGCAACCAGCTTTTGGTATGAAAACTGGCATGGTGGGCTACTCACCACCTCTTCCCTATGTAACCCCATTAGGCAACTTCTTCTTACCCTTTCTACCACACACACACACATTGCAAATACCATTTACTCTTTTTTCTCAAAAAAATTAATGCATTACAAGAGGTTTGGAAAATTAGAAAGGTGTAAGGAAAGACAAAATACATACCCACAGAATCCTACCATCATCCAGGAATAACTACTGTTAGCATTGTGATATATTTCCTTTCACTTTTTTTTTCTATATGGACAACTTTTCTGTGACTTATTTTCACATTTCATAGCTTCCTTCAATACTCATTCCAACCAAATTATCTTCATAAAATTATTTGTAGGTGTGAGGACAGCCTTGGATGATTTATTTCATCCCATAGTCCTGAGATATGGTCCTGGACAGATGCCCGAGCTGGAACATGCAAGAACTACCAAGGACTTCAGAACCAGGTAATTAAATCCTTAACAGAGGGTAGCAACCATTTTTGAGGTTGATAGGTAAAGGAAAGCAAGGGAAGTTGCAGAGCGTTTAGCAGAGAACCACAACAACCTTGGGATATTGCATTATGAGATTGTAGAATTAATTCCATAATTATGATCAGTATGTGAGTGTTTCTTATATGAAAGAGAGTGATAAATTATTCCCTGTACCTCTAGTGAACAGTCAGACAAGAAGAAATGAGTCTTGAGCATAGTGTGAAGGATTTAGGCTAGATAATAAGAAAAGTTATTAACTACCTTAGTGGGTTAGAGAGAGTCTAAGAAATCTTCTCTGAAAGTCTTTAAAAATGATAAGAGATTTTCCTATCAAGGAAGGATTAAGTGTGGGCCTGCCTAATGGAGAAGAATAAACAAAATAGCTTTGTTAGAGTCTTAGCCAGCCCTTAGGTTCTATGATTCTATATAGAACAGAGAGCACATAAATTACATGTAAAATTGATTTTTATTTCACATTTTCCTTTGAGAAACAAAGAAAAATACAGTGATATTTTCAAAGTCTGAGTCGAATTTTCAGATGGTGACAGAGCAACGTGTTGCTTAGGGTTGGATAGTAACAGCAGAGGAGGGGCACTGGGCTGTGACGAAGTTGACTTTCATTATTTTCCCAAATTGCATTCTTGTTGCTTTTCCCTGAAACTTTAAAATAGGTTCACTTAGTTTAGTAAATGTCTTAGCTGAGATTTTAAGCCCTATTTGTGTTTCAAGGGATTAAACAAATCTGCCTGGCTTGCAACACCGCGGGTGACTTCCGGCCTCTGCTTCTTCACGCCTGTTATGTAGATCCTTCTTAATTGTTCACAATGTTCAGCGCAACACACTTTATATTTTCTGCTGGTCTTCCCCTCTCCTGCACAGTCATGCGAAGAGTGTATTCATGGTAAATATGGTCCATGGAGAGAGCATCCCTTTCTATGCAAATTGGCTGCTCAGGGACTAGTTGGGAGCTTACAATGTCATTGAAAGTCGCACAAATCAATTGGCAAACATTACTTTCTGTGATTATCTTGTTTTTGCACTTACATTTTTAATTTTGACAGTTTAAGTGTGCTTGGGGTTCATGGTAGTGAAAGGCCAAGTAGAATGTGGGGCAGGTCACTGCTGAGATTCCCGTCGCTTGGCTAATGAGGTTTTCTTTGGACCGTTGGTGTCATTTAATCTCATTAAGATTAAAGAGAGGTGCTTTAGAACAAAACAAATGAACAAATATTTATTGGGTGCCTGTGATGTACAAGGGATGTATTAGGTAGAATGGGGCATGCAAATTAGAAGCACTTGCTTTTAAGAGCTTTACTATCTAATTAACAAGAAAATAAATAGGAAAAATAAAAGAATACAGACCACACAGAAAAAGGTGTCACAGAGCAGGACATGATTGAATGTCAATTGAATTATTCAGGTGAAGATGATTTTGGAAAGAAAACTGTGTCAGGCTCCTTTCTTCAGGTTATAAGCTATAAGTTGGTCTCAAAAGCCTTGGTTAAACAGCAAAGGGACCTTTCAAGATAGCAAGTTAATGTGTGTGAAGGCTGCCTAGCAGAAAGCAAAAGGTATGTTCAGGAAGCAAAGAAGATATTTTGGTTGGAAAGGAAACTTGGAGCAGGAGAGTAGTGGGAATGTTTGGAGAAAGATTCTCAGTTAATACCACGTGAATTCATTTTCTATTGCTTTGTGATAAACTCCTGCAAATTTAAAAGCTTAAAACAGTACCCATTTATTAGCTCATAATCTTATAGGTCAATAATCTGTGTAGGTGCAACTAGCTTCTCTGCTTAGAGTCTCACAAAATCAGAGTCAAGGGGCCAAGTGGGCTAAATCAGGGATTCTGGAGAGAATGCTTCTGTTGCAGAAGAACGGAGAGAAAGCAGTCATACCCCAGGTCTTGGGTGAGTCCCTGGAACAGGCCACCAAGATAGCGCCCTTGGCTTTGCAAAGGAAGAATTCAAGAGAGAGCCAGAGTAGAGTGAAAGCAAGTTTATTTAGAGAGATACACATTCTATAGGCAGAATGAGGTCTGTCTCAGAAGGGATGTGGGATGGTTAGTTTTGTCCATTCTGAAGGAGATCAGCCCCGGGACTTCTTTGGAAGGAATGATGCTAAAGCTGAAACTCCAGTACTTTGGCCACCTCATGCAAAGAGTTGACTCATTGGAAAAGACTCTGATGCTGGGAGGGATTGCAGGCAGGAGGAGAAAGGGACGACAGAGGATGAGATGGCTGGATGGCATCACTGACTCAATGGACGTGAGTTTGAGTGAACTCCGGGAGTTGGTGATGGACAGGGAGGCCTGGCATGCTGCGATTCATGGGGTCGAAAAGAATCCGACACGACTGAGAGACTGAACTGAACTGAATTTCATATGCTAACAAGTGGGAGGATTATTTCAACTATTTGGGGGAAGGGGGAGAGATTGCCAGGAATTGGGCCACTGCCCACTTTTTGGCCTTTTATGGTCAGCCTTGGAATTTGTCTTGGCACCTATGGGTGTGTCATTCAGCATGCTAATATGTTACAATAAGCATACAATGAGGCTCAAGGTCTGTTGGAACTTGAATCTTCTGCCATCTTGGCCCTTAGTTGGTTTTAACCAGTTTTTGTCTTTTCCTCAATGGTCATGTCATTGTTTTACTGGTTGTGCCCTGACTCTTTCTCTCCCATCTCACGTCCAAGCTCATTCAGATTGTTTGCAGGTCAAGTGCTTGCAGGAGTGAAATCCTTGTTTTCTTACTAATTACTGGAGAGGTACCACCCTCAGCTCTTAGATGGCACACTCATGTCCTTACCTCATGGTTCCTTCCATCACAGGGATAGCCAACCTCCCTCACGTTGAATCCCTCTCCCTCTTCGCATCTCCCTTATTTCCTTTTCTGTTACCAGCTGGAGAAAACATTTTTTTTTTTGTAAAGGTCTCCTGTGATTAGTTGAGGCTCTTGCACATAATCTCCTTTTTGATTAGTTCAAGGTCATCTGCTTAGTGACTTTAATTATGTGTGCAAAATCTCTTTTCTCCATGAAATGTAGCAATCACGTTCACAACACAAGGAGATGAAGATTGTGAGGGGTCAACTTAGACCTCTGCTTCCCACACTCAGCCCTAACATTCTGCTGCATGTCCCCTTCTGTTACCTAAGAACTCAGAAGTGTGAGGAAAAAGAGCCTAGTTTAAACAGAGACAGAAATATGGTGGAATTTGGCACTTTTGTCAACTCTGTTTTATTTTCAATCAAATATCTTTTTCAAGGAGGAAAAAATGAACATGTAAGGAAAGTTCTTAGATAGCCTCCCATTCATCTTTCAAGGTTATAAGCATGTGAAAGGCTTCCTTATGCCCATAAAGACTTTGGCAGCATTACTGACTTGACCTAGATGGGAAGACATACTTCAAAGAGTAAGAAAAATTCCACTGAGGGTGTGTATACTATTCATAAATCCTCCTTTTTCTTTCCCTGGCCCAAGTATTCTTATATTTGTTACATTTTTAAAGCATCGTGTCATTCCACAAAAAGTGCAAAATCCTATTTCAAGGGATAGGCAGGAGAACTGGTGTCAGAATTTAGTTAAGAAAAAATAACTCTAGATGTTTATAACTCAAGTTTACCATGCTGATGGCATTCTCTGTTCCAACATGGCTGTAACATGTTGAATCATTCAGGGAAGAAACTATTTATATCTCTCTCACTGAGTCATTGCAGTCAGTCTGAAGTTGGACAGTCATCAGAGTGGGCAGAGGAAAGGGGAAGGCTGAGTATAGAGTGCAAAAGAACAAGGAAATTGTTTCTTGTATGATATTGTTGGACTCAGTTGCAATGCAGTGTCACCAGTTTCATGCAAGTCGGATAAATATTCCCAGTTAACACATTCCTGGTGCCCCTACTAGTTTTGCAGAGAGCACAGCACAAAGTGTTGCTGCTGCTGCTACTGCTAAGTCACTTCAGTCGTGTCCGACTCTGTGCGACCCCATAGACAGCAGCCCACCAGGCTCCCCTGTCCCTGCGATTTCCCAGGCAAGAACATTGGAGTGGGCTAGACTTTTTCAAAATCGTTTAAGTCCATTTAGACTATAAAAGTATCTCTTTCCCTTCACCGGTTGCTTAACTTCATTTCGGAAGAGTGTTAAGACCTTTTTCATAATTTATGAATCCCATGCTAATGGATGAATGCAAATATTGTTATCACCTTCCATTGACAGAGGACTCCATTATTACAGTGGAGAAAAGTGTTAATCCTTTTGTAATTAATGCCTTATTGGGGTCTGTACAGGTCAAGGATGTAGTTGGATTTTGGTAAATTAACTTTGAAGTCCTATCCTTAAATCCTCATTTTTTCTTTATCTTTAAAAATAACACTGCTATAACTTTGTTCTTTTTCTTTTACTGATGATATAAGATGTAGTGTATATGCTGAAATGAAACTAAACTGGACAAAAAGTGAGTATGAAGGACACATGGCTCTTAATATAACACCTCCTAACAAAACAGGCAGGAAGATTTAATGTACAGAAAGGACTATGGTGGTGTTATACTCGTGGTAGAGATGAACCACGAGTATAACAACTTGGTCTTATTATACTGGTCTTTCCAAAAATGATAAGGAAAACTATTTCTCCTAAATATTGTCACTGACAATGTCTTAAACCCAAATGGAAGCTAAAACTCAATATATTAAGTAATGAGCTCATCAGTCCATGAATATTTATTAAGGATTGTGTGACATAAAAATATAAAATGTATTGATATTTTTCCCTCTTGGTTGCAACATGGATTTGGAGAGACATGAAACCAGTAAAGAGCTTGATGGGGTGTTTGAGTCCAGGGATCCTAATTGTGGCTCAGACATGAGAGGCAGGTGTCCAGGAAGGTGCTCAGGAGGAGTCTCACTCACTGAGGAGTAGATTCTGGGTTGTTGGGGACAATATAAGGTGAGCTTAGCAGCCCAGAGAAAGGCATGACCAAAGGCACCATCACAATAGCTTTGTTATGACTGATGACCTTGTGTGTATATGTGTATGTTGGCATACAAAATG